>NC_134484.1:19474817-19827317 GCF_040206685.1 Ascaphus truei | reverse complement strand
AGGATGTACCTGGGTCTTGTTGGTGATTGCCCCAGATTTGTTTTAGAATACTCGTCGGCACTACAGTACATACCGTATAAAAAGACCCCAAACAAAGAATGGACGCCTAGACATGCGGCACGGATGGACACTATGGCACCAAAACTCAACTTTTAAAATATATCATGCCTAAAATTGACAGAAGGAATATATTTTAACAAAACAGTGCTACATAAGGTCAATCTAACATACAATAGCAAAGCATTCCAGCCATCTGTGCCATAAAATAGGAATAAGACAAATACATAACAATATAATCGTGATACCCGGCACACCAAAAAATATCCGTAGTGCATCAAATTTACATCCAAAGAAAAACATTTATAGCACCAAGAATCCTAAGGGAGAAACAAAAAAAAGAATTACTAAGTATATGTTTAACCAGTGAGCAACAGCCAAGCATACACCATAGAAAAGCAGGACAAGGCAAAACTTCAGATACACCACAGTAAATAAGCCACATTTAATTATTTTTTTTAAACAGACTAACGCTACTGTAAACAAAAAATAAAAAAGTTGTGTAGAAGAGGGAGGTCCCAAACCAAAGTAAAAATAGATCGAAAACTGAGAAAATAATAATCATAATAATAATAATAATGACCAATAAATAAAACAAGTACAGTATTAAGAAACAAAAAATGTAAACAATAGTGTCCATTCATACAATATGTACGGTATTAGTAGTGTGCCAGGATAGAGAATGATCTGTAAGAAAAGACAATTTATAAAATATTTTACCAGGACGTAATACATTGAGAGTTACCTCTCGTTTTCAAGTAATTTGCAGCAGGAGCTTTGTAATTCACGGTGGTCTATTTTTTCCACAGAGAGAAATAAGTCATTTTGTGAGAACTTTAAGGCAAAGTAAAAATAAAATCTACGCCATTGTAAGGAAAATTATGTCTGATGTCTGATGTCTGTTTCTGTCTCTGATGGTTCATGCTTGCAAATATGTTGTCAAAGTTTTTGTTTATTAACTGCTTTAGTTAAGCCTAAGCCTCAGAACCAATAGGTGGAATGTAATGAGAATAAGGTTTGTCCTGTTTCTAATGGCCCAGGCGTACAATGGGTTAACTTTTTGTCTCTTACTAAAATGTGTATGAAAGCCGAATACGTTGCCCTAGTCTAGCTGGTCTCCCCCATTTCCCTAGCTGGCCCCTTGGCTGGCTGCCTGAATATGTTCCCTGAGTATGTGGCCTGCGGAAAACCGGGAGTGTGCTCAGCTCTGCACAAAGGACAAACATGATCACAGAAATACAACTACCTGGCATTTTATCTCTGAAATGGTGGGGGTCCCCTGGTTGACATTGTGCAGTATCCTGAGTGCCATAAGATGCTGAATATACCCAAAGCTAAGTGATTAATAAATTGTATCTGACTAATAATGTCAGTCTTCCTAGACATCCTGCTCCCAGTCATAGTTCCTTTATCTGTCCACCGGGTGTGCTGCTGCTTTCTGGCTGCTCTGGGGTTCCTCTGTCTTTTTGTCTGTCTTCTTGTTGCTCCTGTTCTCTGTCCTTATAATTCCTGTTTCCTGTTTTTACCTTGCCTTTGTTTTGTATCAGACTCCTTATGCCCATGCTTCTGCCACAGCTTCTGTTCCTGTACCTGTTCTGTTCCATGTTGGAGTCCTGTACCTTAATTAAAGGCCCTTGCTGGTAATCTGGCTTGTCCCTTTTTGTTCCCTGCTCCCTAGTCTCAGTTCCTGCTCCCCTGTCCTGCTCCTGCCTTCCTGTTGCCAAACTCTGTGTGTGACCCCAATGTCCCTGCTTGACGCCTACCACCGACCTCAGCCCATGACCCCAACAATCCTTGCCTGATCCCCACTGTTCCGGCCACTAAGGTCCTACCCACTTCAGGAGTCTCCCCCATGACAAATAATTGGTGTTGGTGTTATTCGTGGGTGTACTCATGGCTGAAATCGACAATACAAATTAGTATCTCGTGGCTGTGTAACATCTTAAGTTTCACATATAAAGTGTCTGCGGAGTTAATATTGGAGTTAGAATTGCAGGTGAAGAATATAAGAAGAACTGGACTCTGCACTTCATCATCAACCCTGCATCTGTAAGAACTTGACCTTCTAAATGCTTTGACATTTTGTACACATCTATAGAGTCAGTTTCTAAGCTGCTGCTTAATTTTCTGGCTACACTGCACTGCCAGGCCTGATTTATACACCTTATCTTTCAACTCCTACTTTTATCCTCCAATACCTGGGAACGCTGTCTTCAAACCTCTCTCCCTGCATATCATTATGCCCTCCCTATTTGCTGTTTTCTCACTCCTATGTAAACCTCTCTGATCTCACCAACTTCCCCACTCCCCTCCTATCCAAATTTCTTCATCACTCCTCCCCTCCACCTATGCATGTGTCCAGACACTGCACCACTATTTGCACACCTCTTTCCCAACAACTTCTACACTCCGAAATAAAAAGCACCCCCACAAATCCTCTATTCACCTCTCTCTCTCTACTCCTTCTTCTTGCTGCTGGGGATACCGCTCCTAATCCTGGACCCAGCCATGTACACACGTGTTCTCGCCCACGCATCCCTGCCGCCTCTTTCCCTGCTAATGGTAGTAACCCATCTATTTTAATACCAACCAATCTTAAAACTCACATTGCAAAAGAAGCATCCAAATAGCCTGCACTCATGGCTACTATCCCACACTCAGTCACTCCTACCAACAATTGTGGCCAAGCACTGCCACCTACAGCACTAATTCCCTCACCTGCTGTTTCTGTAATTCTCCCAACATAACATCCTTACATCTCAGCCCTAATTTCTCGCTATGCACCATCCCGACTCTTGCGTTCTTCTCAAGGATGTCTTCTTTCTACCCCCTTTGTATCTAAAGCTCTCTTCCGCCTTAAACCTTTCTCACTTTCTGCCCCACACCTCTGGAATGCCCTTCCCCTCAATACCCGACTAGCACCCTCTTTATCCACCTTTAAGACCCACCTTAAGACACATCTGCTTAAAGAAGCATATGAATAGCACTGGATAATCATGGACACATGATACATAAAGCTTGGCCCCCTGCAGACGCACTTACTAGAATTCCCTCCTACTGTCTCTTTACGTTCTCCCTAGCTACCAATTAGATTTAAGCTCCTCGGAGCAGGGACTCCTCTTCCTTAATGTTACTTTTAAGTCTGAAGCACTTATTCCCATGATCTGTTATTTATATTATTTGTTATTTATATGATATGTATTACTACTGTGAAGCGCTATGTACATTTATGGCGCTATATAAATAAATTAAAACCAGAGACATAACATAAAACACAGACAAAGCTCAGTTTTTAGCACATCTAGTGAGACTCATACACGGTACAGTGCCTAAATATATATGGATAAATATCTAATAAGTAAATGGTCTTTTAGTTTGACATTTTTGGCCAAAATTGTTGTAAGCCCCTGAGCCAACGCCAAGGCAGACCACATATCAGGGGTCCCTAACGCTAATATAAATTCTTAATAACCTGTTTAATAACAGGAAGAATGATTTATAGTAAATCTGTCAATATTAGTTGCAAAGTTCTGTCTGACTGAAGCTTTTATTAACCTGTACATTACCAGGAAAAGCACTCTGTATTAGAGATGTCACAGCCAAACTGCAAGCAGGCAAGTTCCCCTGAGTGGAAGATGCTATGGAGTGAGCCCATAACCATTTAAATGTGGGAGGGGGTGAGCTTAAATTAAGTAGGAGGTTGCCAACCTCCAATCAGCCATGACTAGCTGGACAAGAATTGTAAAACATACTGGACACCTAACAAGCTCCTATTAAACCCCCAAAATACCCACAACATATATATAAGCATATGAGTGTCAGAGGAGTGCTACTGAGCATGGCAATATGCATTAAAACCAGAGACATAACATAAAACACAGACAAAGCTCAGTTTTTAGCACATCTAGTGAGACTCATACACGGTACAGTGCCTAAATATATATGGATAAATATCTAATAAGTAAATGGTCTTTTAGTTTGACATTTTTGGCCAAAATTGTTGTAAGCCCCTGAGCCAACGCCAAGGCAGACCACATATCAGGGGTCCCTAACGCTAATATAAATTCTTAATAACCTGTTTAATAACAGGAAGAATGATTTATAGTAAATCTGTCAATATTAGTTGCAAAGTTCTGTCTGACTGAAGCTTTTATTAACCTGTACATTACCAGGAAAAGCACTCTGTATTAGAGATGTCACAGCCAAACTGCAAGCAGGCAAGTTCCCCTGAGTGGAAGATGCTATGGAGTGAGCCCATAACCATTTAAATGTGGGAGGGGGTGAGCTTAAATTAAGTAGGAGGTTGCCAACCTCCAATCAGCCATGACTAGCTGGACAAGAATTGTAAAACATACTGGACACCTAACAAGCTCCTATTAAACCCCCAAAATACCCACAACATATATATAAGCATATGAGTGTCAGAGGAGTGCTACTGAGCATGGCAATATGCATTAAAACCAGAGACATAACATAAAACACAGACAAAGCTCAGTTTTTAGCACATCTAGTGAGACTCATACACGGTACAGTGCCTAAATATATATGGATAAATATCTAATAAGTAAATGGTCTTTTAGTTTGACATTTTTGGCCAAAATTGTTGTAAGCCCCTGAGCCAACGCCAAGGCAGACCACATATCAGGGGTCCCTAACGCTAATATAAATTCTTAATAACCTGTTTAATAACAGGAAGAATGATTTATAGTAAATCTGTCAATATTAGTTGCAAAGTTCTGTCTGACTGAAGCTTTTATTAACCTGTACATTACCAGGAAAAGCACTCTGTATTAGAGATGTCACAGCCAAACTGCAAGCAGGCAAGTTCCCCTGAGTGGAAGATGCTATGGAGTGAGCCCATAACCATTTAAATGTGGGAGGGGGTGAGCTTAAATTAAGTAGGAGGTTGCCAACCTCCAATCAGCCATGACTAGCTGGACAAGAATTGTAAAACATACTGGACACCTAACAAGCTCCTATTAAACCCCCAAAATACCCACAACATATATATAAGCATATGAGTGTCAGAGGAGTGCTACTGAGCATGGCAATATGCATTAAAACCAGAGACATAACATAAAACACAGACAAAGCTCAGTTTTTAGCACATCTAGTGAGACTCATACACGGTACAGTGCCTAAATATATATGGATAAATATCTAATAAGTAAATGGTCTTTTAGTTTGACATTTTTGGCCAAAATTGTTGTAAGCCCCTGAGCCAACGCCAAGGCAGACCACATATCAGGGGTCCCTAACGCTAATATAAATTCTTAATAACCTGTTTAATAACAGGAAGAATGATTTATAGTAAATCTGTCAATATTAGTTGCAAAGTTCTGTCTGACTGAAGCTTTTATTAACCTGTACATTACCAGGAAAAGCACTCTGTATTAGAGATGTCACAGCCAAACTGCAAGCAGGCAAGTTCCCCTGAGTGGAAGATGCTATGGAGTGAGCCCATAACCATTTAAATGTGGGAGGGGGTGAGCTTAAATTAAGTAGGAGGTTGCCAACCTCCAATCAGCCATGACTAGCTGGACAAGAATTGTAAAACATACTGGACACCTAACAAGCTCCTATTAAACCCCCAAAATACCCACAACATATATATAAGCATATGAGTGTCAGAGGAGTGCTACTGAGCATGGCAATATGCATTAAAACCAGAGACATAACATAAAACACAGACAAAGCTCAGTTTTTAGCACATCTAGTGAGACTCATACACGGTACAGTGCCTAAATATATATGGATAAATATCTAATAAGTAAATGGTCTTTTAGTTTGACATTTTTGGCCAAAATTGTTGTAAGCCCCTGAGCCAACGCCAAGGCAGACCACATATCAGGGGTCCCTAACGCTAATATAAATTCTTAATAACCTGTTTAATAACAGGAAGAATGATTTATAGTAAATCTGTCAATATTAGTTGCAAAGTTCTGTCTGACTGAAGCTTTTATTAACCTGTACATTACCAGGAAAAGCACTCTGTATTAGAGATGTCACAGCCAAACTGCAAGCAGGCAAGTTCCCCTGAGTGGAAGATGCTATGGAGTGAGCCCATAACCATTTAAATGTGGGAGGGGGTGAGCTTAAATTAAGTAGGAGGTTGCCAACCTCCAATCAGCCATGACTAGCTGGACAAGAATTGTAAAACATACTGGACACCTAACAAGCTCCTATTAAACCCCCAAAATACCCACAACATATATATAAGCATATGAGTGTCAGAGGAGTGCTACTGAGCATGGCAATATGCATTAAAACCAGAGACATAACATAAAACACAGACAAAGCTCAGTTTTTAGCACATCTAGTGAGACTCATACACGGTACAGTGCCTAAATATATATGGATAAATATCTAATAAGTAAATGGTCTTTTAGTTTGACATTTTTGGCCAAAATTGTTGTAAGCCCCTGAGCCTTCCTGTTATTAAACAGGTTATTAAGAATTTATATTAGCGTTAGGGACCCCTGATATGTGGTCTGCCTTGGCGTTGGCTCAGGGGCTTACAACAATTTTGGCCAAAAATGTCAAACTAAAAGACCATTTACTTATTAGATATTTATCCATATATATTTAGGCACTGTACCGTGTATGAGTCTCACTAGATGTGCTAAAAACTGAGCTTTGTCTGTGTTTTATGTTATGTCTCTGGTTTTAATGCATATTGCCATGCTCAGTAGCACTCCTCTGACACTCATATGCTTATATATATGTTGTGGGTATTTTGGGGGTTTAATAGGAGCTTGTTAGGTGTCCAGTATGTTTTACAATTCTTGTCCAGCTAGTCATGGCTGATTGGAGGTTGGCAACCTCCTACTTAATTTAAGCTCACCCCCTCCCACATTTAAATGGTTATGGGCTCACTCCATAGCATCTTCCACTCAGGGGAACTTGCCTGCTTGCAGTTTGGCTGTGACATCTCTAATACAGAGTGCTTTTCCTGGTAATGTACAGGTTAATAAAAGCTTCAGTCAGACAGAACTTTGCAACTAATATTGACAGATTTACTATAAATCATTCTTCCTGTTATTAAACAGGTTATTAAGAATTTATATTAGCGTTAGGGACCCCTGATATGTGGTCTGCCTTGGCGTTGGCTCAGGGGCTTACAACAATTTTGGCCAAAAATGTCAAACTAAAAGACCATTTACTTATTAGATATTTATCCATATATATTTAGGCACTGTACCGTGTATGAGTCTCACTAGATGTGCTAAAAACTGAGCTTTGTCTGTGTTTTATGTTATGTCTCTGGTTTTAATGCATATTGCCATGCTCAGTAGCACTCCTCTGACACTCATATGCTTATATATATGTTGTGGGTATTTTGGGGGTTTAATAGGAGCTTGTTAGGTGTCCAGTATGCTATATAAATAAAGACATACATACAATACAATACAATACTTAGATTATAAACTCTCCGGGGCAGGGATTTCCTTTCCTATTGTCTGACTTTACTGCGCTTATTATATTATTATAATTCCCTGTACTGTATTGTCTTTGTGAAGCGCTGAGTACACTATTGGCGCTATATTCATAAAGATATACATACATATAATAAGTATTTTCTTGTCAGAACATCCACTTAGGAGGCTAACTAAACAAGACAGCATTTCTAACCAACATCACTGGCCAGCTAGGCTGTTTCCCAGTCAAACGCCAAAATGTGCAGTGTCCTTACCCACACAGGTAAAGTACAACCAGCACAGTGCTTTCCAAGGTTGACTTCTAGTCGCTCTCAGACAGTGTGAGCCTTCGCTCAACCCTCTACATGAGATACTGGTTGTGTTCTCAGGCTGGCTTTAAAACTTGCAGCCCAGGCTAATTGGTTACATCTGGAAACTGCTGCCAGCAGAAGTTAACCCCATCATGCTGGGCACAAAGCATGCTTTAACCTTCTGCTGACATAAAGATTCCCTGACTCTGTAACAGTACCAACAGATCTTTAAGTAGCTAACAGATCACAACTGTCCCATGACCTATGGATGCCCCATTTTCCGTCCCTGTCCTCCTATAATAACAGACACTGACACATATAAAACACCACACCGTATATGGGGTATAAAGGCCACAGCTTTTATTGAACTCAAAATATTTACACATTATATATTTAACCCGTGAACCGAACTGTGCCAGACTGCCCGTGGCTGTGTCTTGAGCCCACGCATACACGTAACTCGTCACCCCCCCCCCTGCTGTCTGGATAAATGGCCCAGCCACCATGGTAATATATACCAACTGGTCATTACACTACTTGCCCAAAACTCACCAGGGCATCCGCCCACCATCTGCCCTTGGACCCAGTTTGGCACCCAACAAAACTCCCACCATCTGTGACAATGTAATAACTAAGAACATAACCCCAAAGTACTGTAACATACATACATTGTTTCTTTTAACTTCTTTCCACTAGTTCCTTCTTTTTTTTATTTTAAAGGTAATGTATATATTGCACAGACTGAGAAATGCACCACATATATAAACCCACGAAACAGCATACTGACAAGGCCCGTAAACCCATGAGCTACATACTAATGCAACAAACAATATTGGTGTTAACCCAAAACAGGGAGGATGGGCGGGAATAAAACAGCTGCTGTTGTGTCAAGGGAGAGATGTACAGTCCCCAAAGCACCATATATAATGCCCAGGGCTAACCCCTTCCCCTCCCCTTGCCCTTTCCTAAGGCGTGTAATATAGTGTGCGTGACCGCGCCTGTCAATTATAATTTGCTGTGTTAGCCAGACGCTTCTATACGAGGGACGCGCGTAGGGCCGTGAGCGGAGGTGCGGCAGACCAGGGAAAATACAATCAAATTGTATTTTCGCGCTCTTGCCATGCCGCGAACCAATCACAGCACGGCCTAACGCTGTGACATCAGAGTCATGCCCCCTAACCGCGCGCGTCACCCCTTGCACCCTAACAACTAAACGCGCAAGCCACGTGCACGCGCAACGCCGGGCGCACGCCCACACGCGCAGCAGGAAGGACTATAAAACAAGCCTAACAGGCAATGACACAGCTTGAAGGGGTTAGAGAAAGGGAAGCACCATCACATTATAATTATAATCAGTCATAGCCGCCAATCACCTCACGGCTGACTTGACTTAAGGCTCACATATTCAGAGAGACAAATGGTTCAACATTAGTATCAAATATAATAATAGTATCACTTATGTGCGATTCAACTGGGACTCGGAGGCCACTCATCGACGTACAGTAACATACCACCTGAATTCATTGAAAACATGACCATTTATAGTCCCCATTTAGGTTCTGTGGCGACAGTATGACGAGTTTAAAAAGCTATCTTGCATACTGTATTTCTCAGATTTCTCTGCATACGGCAAATGCACCAGCGTCTGCACAGTATGGCAATCAGCATATTACTCAGATAGGATGTAGATTTGAAGACAACCCAGCTGTTTGTAAGTGGAGACGTTTTGCTTGCTCTAATTTACTACTGTAAGATTGCATGTTAACAGCTGAGCGTTCACTTCCCATAGAGTTCAAGTGCTTTTAACTTAGAAATGAAAGGCAGATATGCTCCATTTGGCCCCTTTAATCTACCCATGTTCTTTAACTACACTAGACTATGTATAATATAATGTGCGCATAACCAACTGGTGCCTACCTGAATCTGAAGCACACATTCTTCTTCTTATTATTAATATTCTTATCATGTATTTGTAAATTGCCAACATATTCCATGGCGCAGTACAGTGGTGGTACAGAGTGACATCAATGACATAAACAGAATGATATACAAATAAGGGAAAACAAGCACAAACAAATACAGAAGGTAATGAGGGCCCTGATCCTGGCAGCTTACAGTCTAGAGGGGATAATGGGTAATGTTGAAACAACAGGTAAAGAGAGAGGCTGCTTATTGTGGGATGGAGTGTACATCAGGAAGGAGTATGGTCCAACTGCACAGCTGGATCTATAACGTTTTGGGGGGTTGATGCTGGGGCGTGTTATATAGTATAGCATAGAGTTTAGTCCAGCGCACCACTGGTACCAATAGGGTTTGGGGCATTGATGTGTTAATGAAATTGTGGTGTTTTTGCCAGTGAGGGGGAGGCAGTGGAAAGGGGGGAAGATGATTAATTCTGTTTTGGACATGGTAAGCTGCAGGCAACAGTGGGACTTCCAGGAGGAGATTGCAGAGAGACAGGTGGTGGCACGGTACGCTAAAGAAAATATTTGTTGTTGAAAAATGTTAGTGGTCCTTTGCGTGACATTTGCATGCCATTGCATCATTTTCTCCTTTTTCCCCCTGTTTCCTTATGTGCCACTTTTAGGTCACCTCTGTCTCTCGTAGGTGCTCTCTTTCAGCCCTTCCCACGCCCTTACTACTGTATGTGTTCTCTGTGCTTCACTCTCCCACCTATTGCTCTCTCATATGCCACCTTTTGTTTACCCCCATTCTCCTTCTCTCACATTCCTAACCATGCAGCTGAAAACGTCCGCCCATGGCTCTCCTCCCCTCACTTGCCTATGCATTTGCTGGTTGCTCTAGATGTCACCCAGGCCTGCAGGCGGTTATTTTGCAAACATCCCCATGTTCTTTCCTTTACAGTCATCCCCCTGGTTGATTTGCAGAACATGACCACTGTCGTAAAAACATATCTTGTCTACTGTAGGGCTGGAGCTACCTATATATGGACTCTTTATACCTTATTGTGAACCATAGGAATGATCCGCTGCTCCACACACACTTTATACTTTTGAATCATCCTTTTTTCTTTGCGTTTTGGTGCTGCCAAGCCCTCTTTGGTATAACAATAATATAAATATAGCATACGTATTGTATTAATGTGTATGATAGTCCCTAGCAACCCGCCTGGCTTGTGCGCAGTGATGACTGACCTGATTGACATGCAGCACAGTGAGAGAAGTGAGACAAGTGAGCGAGAGAGAGAGAGAGAGAGAGAGAGAGAGAGAGAGAGAGAGAGAGAGAGAGAGAGAGAGAGATGTCTGCATAAGAGAGAGTATGTGTGTTTCAATGTGTCTGTGTGTGTCACAGATGCATACTGTACTGACACACACAGTGACACAGAGCCGCCAACAGGTGGGGAGGGGAAGGGGATAGCCGACAACTCTCACTCCTCACTGGCTCCTAAAAATGTTGTCTGGCTCCTAAGTATTTCATATTTTAAATAATTGTATATTTTTGTCCACCCCAAATTATATATGTAGCCCTCAGACCCCCCCCCCCCTCAGACCCCCTGCCCCGGTCGCAGATCGGACCCCCTAGGGTGTACTAAGGTCTGGCTACATATGTCTAGGTGGTGCATACCTGTGGGCAACAGGAGGGCCTGAGTCTCCCGCGATGGTGTGGGGGAGTACAGGACCAGGTTTCTGGGGTTCTTGCCTTCATCTGATCTCAATGGTGCAACGCCTCCATCTCTGTGAAGCCCCAGGGATATGGGGTGGAACCCTTACAGAGAATTCCCACTCAGGAATGAGAGATTCCAGTCTCAGTCAGTCTTTGTTAAAAGCAGCAGCAGCTCTCTTTATTCACAGCAGTGCACAGCACACAGCAGCAGTAATCACAGCAACACGCTGGTATCAGGTACAGGGTCTTCTCTCCCTCCAGACTGCACACCCTCAGGATGGTCTCAGGGTGCTCACTGTATCCCTGCCACCACCCCAAGCCGCGGGCGCTCAGGGTGGGGCTAGTCACCTCATTTAAAAGGATAACCCTGGTACAACCAATAGAATAAGTCTCTTCTCAACAACCCTCAGACACCCTAAAGACTGTGCCCACGGACAGCCTTGTCCTGAACTGGGCTGACCAGAGGAATCTAATAATTGTTTGCATCATGTCGGTTATGTTGGAGTCAGCTTTCATTCCTTCCATATCTGGCACAGGTCCGAATCTACAGTTCATAGCCTAGTGATCCTGCAATCTGCTCTGGCCACTGCCCCTCACCAGCTCCCTAAGGCTACGTGTTGTTGTCGAAACCCATGATCTGGGTGATAAAATAGGAAGAGCAGGGCTGTATTTTACTAATTGGGTAGTGGTTCCCCTTTTTTAGCCACTTGATTGACTTTTGTATTGTGTTTTGGGACTGTTCAGGTGGTTGCAATAACCTTTCTGCCACAAGGACTATGTGCACAAATAGTTCACTGCTTTGGAAACATCTTTTGCAAAGTTTCATTTAAACCATGTGAGCTCTAGCTAGCCACCACAAGATTGAAAGGTAAGGGTTTCCCCAATGGTTGTGTGCCATAATCTATGGGGTAGCAAACTGGCTCATAGAATTTACTGCTGTAGGGCACAGGATGGAGATTAACCTGTGTCCAACTGTAGTGAGAATGTCTGTCCGAGAACGCGAGTACAGTATCACAATAAGGCCTGCTTCTAAGATGGTGGTACAGTACCATGTCCCAGAAGGAGTACATATTTACATAATAGATGAGGTTGAACAAAGACGTACGTCCATCAAGTTCAACCTATGCTAAATTTAGACAACAGATACTTTATCCTATATCTAAAGGTACAGCTACTATGAAATCAGAACCACGTTTGCCACTGGCCATCAAGATTGCTGAGCAGGGGGGCTCAATGCAGGCTGCCGTTAATTGTACGTCCTCTTCTTTCCTTTACTGCATGGTGAACTGGAGTGGCAAGGTACAAAGGCATGCTCCACGAAGGAGGTGAGGTGGTGTGGAGATTCAGGCTGGCATGCGGCCCTCCCATCATCCATCTGGAAACCAGAGGACCTACCCACCAGACTCAACTTGCAGGTGGAGCCAGCACTATATTGACAAGGATGAGGAGAAAGAGGGGGGCGGTACCTTGCGAGTGTTCTGGCCTACTTCTCCTGGGATGTCCAGCAGGACATACAGGATATGCAAGATAAAGTGTTAGGGATTGTAATAGGGTGAATCCCCTGTCATGCAATGAAGCAGGAAAACCTGTGTGCAGTCTGATACAACACCGAGGAGGTTAATTCTACTGCAGGCTGCCTTCATTAATCTCATCAGTTAGAGGAGGTCATTAGACCTTTTAAAAGCCTGTAGTACAAACTGCAAGATCTCTCTGGCCTGGAAGGTACTGGATACTGGACCGCTGTGGAGAGAAGCCCTGCACATAGACTTAAATAACCCTACCCCAGCCGAAGGTAACTGACCTCCACCTGTGAACAGTTAATCTGACTGTTCATAAGCGGCCTAACCTCCTAACCCATAGATAGGGTGTATGGAGAGGTGTAGTGAGCGCTCCCAACAGGAGTTAGGCTGTTTTGTTTTCCTGTAAATCCTGTTTGGCGGATTATAAGCTGTTTACGTTAAAGTTGTGGCTAATAAAAGCCTACATTTATTTTCCCCTAAACCGTCTGCTACATTAAAACCCTCTGCACACATCTCCTACAGCAGGGGTGTGCAAACTTTCAGCCCCGGCATCCGGTTCTCCCCAGCTGCTGTCTACCGCATCCCATCCCATCCTCTCTCTGCCGCCGGTGCGCATCAGAAGCTGGCTGCCCCCAGAAGTCAGGCCCTCAGGTTCTGTCACACACTGGTGGGAGAGAGAGGCAGGCACGGCATAGGAAGAGGCAGGCAACAGCTGGGGAGAACCGGGGCCCGGTGGCAGCAACCAGAGTTAAATGGTAATTGCATTTGGGTGGGGGGGGGGGGTTGGTAATTGTATTTGAGGTTGTTGGTGGTGGTGGTAATTGTATTTGGGGGGGTGGTAATTGTATTTGGGGTGGTGGTAATTGAATCTGGGGTGTGGTGGTAATTGTATCGGGGGGAGTGGTTGTTGTGTTTGTATCGGGGGTAATGGTTTTTGGATCTGGGGGGTGTAGTGATGTCTGCATTTGGGGAGGGGGTAGTGGTGTCTGTATTTGTGGAGGTAATGGAGTCTGTATCAGGGGGTAGTGGTGTTTGTATCTGGGGGAGTGTGTAGTGGTGTCTGTATTTGGGGGGGCTATAGTGGTGTCTGTATGTGGTGGTAGGGGTGTCTGTATTTGGGTGTGTAGTGGTGTCTGTATTTGGGATGTTAATGTTGTTTTGTATTGGAACGGGGTATTGTGTGTGTATTGGGGAGTAATTATTCTGTGTGGTAGAGTAATTATTGTGTGTGGGGGGTTGTATGGGTATTGGGGGGAAATGTACGTGTGGCCAGGGGGGTAGGGGAAAATTAGTCTGAGAAGGGGGCATTGAGGGAGCGGGATTGAGTGACAGGGGATAATTTAGTGATAGCGGAGGGAGGGGGTGTAAGAGAGGGAGAGTGAATGAGAAAGAGAGGGAGGAAGAGTGAGAGACAGAGGGGGAGAGACATACAGGTGTGAAAGTGGAGGGCTCACAAGGCCGCCAACATGGAGGGGTGGGCCCAGGCGAAATTGTAGTCCTGGGACCCGGGAAAAATGTCGGCGGCCCTGTCCACATGTTAAGATAATGTTGAGGTAGGAGACCCCAGGCCCCCTAGAGGAATTGACACCTGTAGGGTGTAGGTACCTACTGAATGTTAACTGCGGGTAATATTCCCAAGTATGTAGTTAGATAGACCCGACTCTCTTCACTCAGGGTCATGTGTTTATTAATGGCTATTTGCAGTGACTAGGAGACATGTAGGAGACCCAAGGCACCTGGAGGCCAAGGATCTTGATGAAAATAGTGTGTTTTCTGTGGGAAGGAGGTAGTTCTCCATAGTTCTGGGATGGTAGGGGTAGTTGGGGGACCTAATAAAGAGAAATCCCAGCTTTTTACCCCCTAAAAAAAACGTGTAACTTGGCTGTCCTAGTAATATTTTATCAAGCCAAATGTCTTTAATATCTGGGGAAGAACAGGGAATGTGTAAATGTAACCCATGTCTGTAAGAATGTATTTCAAAGCATGTTTTCTTTATTCCTTGTGACAATCCTTCCCCCAGTTTAGAAAGCAGGGATTGTCTTGTGATGTGATTTGGGCTAGCTGTGTGTAATTCTAAATCCTGTCTTTTACATAATTTCCTTATGTCTGTATTTATGCCTGTGTTAGCAATTCCTACCAGATTAGATACCTGGTATCCTGTGGTGATGAAATTAACATGTCAGCCCTGCAAATGTAAATGATGTTATGTGCCTGTTCCTATCATTTCTATGGAGGGAGTTTCTGTAATCCCTTTAGCTGAACTGTTCCATAGAAAAAATATGATAAGAACAAAGGTAGGGCACTAGTTAATAGAATCATTTACCAGGTCTGAGCCCCAGGCACTGTTTCTCTTTGCTGGCTACCCTTGTTCAAGTTAAAGGTTAGCCACCAAGGGGTATATAAGGAACACTGCAGGTCAGTGCAGGAGTTAATTATCACTCAGAGGGAGAGACACTCTGGGAAGGAGTGTGGAGATTCCCTCAGAGGACCATCTGTGAGACACTCTGGAAAGGAGTGTGGAGTTGGGCTGTGACAAGCTGGAGATACATGTCAGAGGGGCTGTTGTGTGCTCAGCACTCTGATATCCTGAAGCAGAGAAGCGGACAGGAGAAACCCATTTGAAGTGGGTCCTTGCACCTAGGAAAGGTAGATCTCATTCCCAAGACCCCCATAAGTGTATATATTTTTGTATTCTTGTGTGTTTCCGAGGTCTTATCTAAAATAAACCTCATTTTATTTAACCTTGTTTTGCCCTGTGACTGATCCCTTAAATATAAATGTTAAAAGATCTTGTCTACCATGACACTATCTATGCCTCAAGCGCATAGAGCTGACCACTACTACAGTATGAGAGGAGCAGTACATACAATGAATACCATGAGTAAAAGGGACCGTAAAAAAATAGACCATTGCCTTAACTTAATAGAAAACGATAATGCTGGTCCAAGCCATAGGGTAAGTCTCCACTCAGCAACCCCAAAGACTAGGTCCTTGGACAGTCTTACCCATGACTAGACTTACCAGGTGAATGCTGTTAATTGTTGGCATTCTGTTTAATATATCCCCAATTTTGGTTAAGTTGCCGTCAGCTCTCAGGCCTTTCACATCCTGTCCAGATCTGAATCTACAGTTCGTAGCCTAGTGATCCTGCAACCTGTTCTCGACACTGGACTGCACCTGCGCCCTAGGGCTACATGTAAATGTGTATACATACGCACATGCATTATATAGCAGGCAGGATTAACACAACCGAGATGCTGACTTGATAGCAGGTAATCACATTTTGCAATACCATACTTCCTCTCAATATTTTATACGATACAGTTATTATTTTATTCATGATCTGCTTTATACCGTGCATGTCCAGTTATAAGCAATTGAATTCTCCGCTCAGTAAAAGTCCTGTCAAAATGCCATAACTTCATGAATTGTGTACAGATTGATTGGGAAGTTTGGTGGCTCTGTCTCCAGATCGTGGTTTACCTGCTTCCTGCTTACACCGGTTGTCACAATGATATGGAACAGAAGGATTCAAAGTTTAGCTTAGCATCAAAGAGTGAGAAACAGCATGTACTGCACATGTGCATGTACTGACAGACATCTGTATTTCCGAACAGGACGAGCAGGACTTTTATTGAGCCGTGATAGTTTAATGAGATCCTTTGCAATCAACAGCCCAACTTGTATATAGTTTTTTTTTATTCCTGTCTGACTTTTTTCCATCATCCTTATCCAATAAACTCTGCAAATGTGTTATGGGAATATGCCATGAAATATAATAATTGAAATATGATTTAGCAGTGCACGGTTGTGTGGTTTTGCAGCGATGAATTTAGACGTTAGCTTCCTGTTTCCTCTATGTTACGTCCTGTAACGATGAATGCTGTAGCACAACTTCCCCTGTAGATCCATTAACACAGCTTTGCCTCCTGTTACTCAGAGTTGGAGAAGTTGCCTTTCAATCTTTTCCTGATTAGACGAGCAGTTTCTTGTGACGTCCCGTTACAGAGAGGAGAGCATGGTAATGTTGGGTTTTCTTTCTCTTTGGCGGCCAGAGCAAACAACCCGGGCGGTGAAAGGTCATCTCTTCTTTTCATTTTCTCAGTTGAATGCAATTACATTATCCAGCTCATTAAGGCTGGGATCCACAGAAAGGGGGCGTTCGTACGCCCCAGCTTCCATTCATATGAATGGGAGGAAAGGCATGCTAAAGCTTAGCACCCTTTTGTGGATCGGGGCCTAAATAATACAAGAGAGTGTGGAAGTAAAGCAATTCAAAGAAATACCGTATCATGCAGGTTCCATATTTACACAAAGTGAATATCATCTCAACTATGGCCCAGATCCACAGAGTTCCAAACTTGACCTAATGAGGTATTAACCTACGTTTACACCTCATTAAGTGCTAACATGCATCTTCAAAGCTCACTAACGCATTGTTAAGTGCTGTTTTCAGCTGGAAAGGGCATTGCATTAATCATAATGGGTGTTAGCGCTAATATTATATGTAACCCATGTCCCCCCCCCACCTCACTTAGAGGCCAGTGTGTGGGAAAGGAGTGCGTTACCTCGCTGTTTGGTGCTTCACCTGTTGGCTTGCAGGAGGTCTCAGTGTCTGCAGATGTTATGAGAGATTGACAGGACTGGATCTTACAGGATTCTGGTTCGTCTTGGTGTTCAGCGCCTCCAGTAGTGATGGCTCCCACAGTGTAGGCGTCAGCACCCACCACTACACACGTTCCTTCTCTCAGCCCAGGGACTGACACCATAGGCTGAAGTATAATTGCAGGATCTTTATTCACAGCATACATCATGTCACACAGCTTAGCAGTACAGATTTCTGCATACGCCCCAGGACTTCTGGATGGTGCTTACTTCCACTCTGCTCCAGGTGGTCTTGACTAGCCAGCCAAGTGAACAGGCTTACCCCGCAATGGGGAAGACTCATAGTTCCCACCATCTCCCGAGCCCCACTGGGGTCTTAGCCTAAGGCACACAGCCAAATGGAGTCAGGGTCAAATTTCATTAAAAATATATATTCTATTATGCCATGGTATAATCAGAATTTTTAAAATTTAACTTGACCCTAACTCCATTTGGCTGTGTGAAACTTTAATTATTTTCTACATCTGTGGACTTTACTTGCAGCTGATCAGACTGTGGCCGGCATTCCCCAAGGAGGTGTGGAGAAAAAGGAGTTAATTATGATTTCAGCTGGATATGGTGCCTTACTAAAGGTTACTTACTAAGCTCAAAGGGGTTCAGGTCTGAGGTTTTAGTAGGGAGAATCCCGTTTGGTTTTTCATTTCTATACCTCATTGGTTATGAATTATAAAGAAGAGTGTAAGAACGCATATACAAACTTTGCTATCCTTCAGTGCAGTACGGTAACGGTAACGGGTTGAAGTAGTAGAGAATTGCTTGAAAACAACGTATTTCCATCTGCTTTGCTGGATCGAAAGGAAATTGTCAATAGGAACGTTTTCAAATGATAAAATAGTCAAATAAGACCTAAGGCATTACATCTCCAGGAGCATGGAGTTAGCAGTCCATGCCGGATGCTTGCTGTGGCTTTGTGAGTCATTATTCCACCACCTCTGCGGCAACAGTTATAGCTATGTATGGTGGCTGTGGTCACTCTTCTAGTTGCCTGCAGCTACAGTATCAAAGAGCTGCGTTAATTCATCCTTGTGTCTCAGGTCTGCCAATTCAATTTCCAAGGTATTGTGTGGAATTATATACCTAAAAGTACTTGATACTACATATAAAAACCTCTACTTTAAAACTGATGCAGAAAAGACGCCAGTGTAGTGGCGAAAAAAATAATACTATTACGGATGTACTCAATGTTACAGCCCCGTTAGGGTGGTGAAAGGCAGGGGAGTGCAAAGTTTTTGAGGTGAAACCCCTGCGGGTCATGTGATGCGACGTCACTTGACCCCGCGGCGTCATTTGATGCCGCGTTGCCATGGCAACGGTATGTGATGTCACATGACAGCGCGGCATCATTTGACACCACATTGCCATGGCAATCTCCCGCCATTTAATTTTAATGCCTCTGGGAAGAGCGCAGGGCCTCTGCAACAGCCACGCCCCTCCCACCCCCACAAAAAAAATCCCGCGCCCCCCACTTTGCGAACCCCTGGTGTAAGGCTAGGTCGCCAGTGGCCATGGCTGCCTGCGCGACAGCGTACGCACCGGACACAAGGAACAGCCCTCTATAGGGCAGGCCCCAGTCGGCGTGTGCGCATGCGCACACAAGGCGCGATGCGCGACCACCTTGGAAGCCAAGCATTGGTAACATCAAGGCGGTGGTTAGGACAATGAGGGTGAACAATAGCCGCGTGACGTCATGCCCCCACCACGCCCCCCCATCCATCTCCTGCTCTTCATTTCAAGCACAGCTGCAAACCATAGGTCGTGGCTGAAACTGGTGCACACGCCCCCAGGCGATCCGGCGCGCGTGCAGCCGTGACTGCTGGGGTCGTAGCCTAAGGCACACTATTGAGTGATAATGAGGCAAAAACTTTGGCAACAAGATTTTTCCATTTCAAAAATCTTTTCTTTTTTTTTTGCTACAATAAAACAAGACGACTTAATTCTTATATGGAGTTTTTAACCCCTACCATCATTTTTTGTAATGTTTCTTCCTGCCACTCTGTTAATTTTATAATGAAACCCCTCTCCACCCCCCCCCCCCCACCCCAATTCCTCACCCCTCTGCAGACTGCTAATGGATGTATGGTCCTTTCATCCATGCATTGCCCTGTCTGTTTATTCCTTCTCTGCATCATCTGCCTTAGATTGTTAAGCTCATGGAATCTTTATAAACCAGTATTGCCAACCTGAGGAAGAGAGGAGAACTCTCGAAAGCTTGTCTTATTTGGGTGTCTTGTCATAGTATGAATTGTTTGGCCAAATAAAAAAGGTATCACCTAATACTGAAGTACTCATTTACTTTGCACTGCTGCATGTAGGAAAGTTTCATAAACGGCCACTACATACATTTGTCTAAAAGAAACTGTATCAAAGTCTTATTCTTATGTAGCCCTTTTTGTGAACGCCTGAACTAAGGGACTACGGTGCATAAACCTGTGGCTTCAAGAGCTCTGAGCCTCCGCATATTGGGAGCCTGGGGGTATACCTTTATCACTTGTGGTGCAGCGCCTCCACTTACCCAGGATCCCCATTATAGAGATTATACCCTGAGCAAGAACTTAACAACAGCAGTATGCAACAGCAACCTTTTTATATCACACATGAATAACAAATGATATGCAGACTTATCATATAACCTTTACATACACACACACAACGTGGCTCGGCCACACCTTATTAGGGATAATGTCCTGTACATAGGTGGCTCTGCCACTCTCCTTAGGAGTATGTCTCATAACTAGTAAAGTATGGTACCATATGCATTCTGTCAGGAAACCCAATTAGTTAGTGGGAGGCGGGATCAGCGCCTGGTGACCGGTGTAGGTGCACTTGTAGATAAGGATACCTTCCGGTCACTACGATGACCTTGACACTCCACAGGGGGTCCTGGTGTTAATCCAGCCTTGCGCCGTCTCTCCCTTCTGCAGCACCGTCAGATGGGAAATCCAAGATGGCGGCCGCAGCTCCGCAGCTCCGCAGATAACCCTCACTAAAGGGGAACGTCCCTGACGACTATGGGCGTCCTTACAAATACAGCACCCTACGATGGCAGGGAAAAGACTCCTGGGGCTGTGGGCATACCCTACCTAAGCAGACGGGTCACTGACCCTCTGCTCTCGCACACGAGGTTCCGCCAACCTCCTCCTTCACCTCCCTCGCTGCTCTGACCCACCGCCCACACGCATCCGGTTCCTGCATACACAGTCTCGCATCCCATTGGTCCTCAGCCTCAGCTGACCTTCTCACAGTCAGAGTTCATAGTTCAAAACCCCCTCCAAGTCTCTACTTATGATTACCCTTCGCGCGCTTCCCTCGCGCATGCGCAGCCCAACTGGTACGCAGTAACTTCGCTGGCAAACAGGGACAATATGGCGCTGCCTATGTAATTGACAGCGCGGAACCTTTAATATATATACACATCCTTACATTTAATAATAAGAACAGGACTCGATTATCTGTATCCATTAGTTCACATTACACAGCTTTACAGATTTATCTACAAAGATGTGTTAAATGTTAACTGTTTATGTTAACACTATGGATAATGGCAGTTACATTTTTGCCCTGTAGTTAATCTGGACTGTATCAACAATGTTAATGATTTCAAGTGATTGCAACTGATTACATTCAGTAATCACATGCTGCGTTCCTGCACTCGTTCCCCTGAGCGCCTCTGGAGGAAATCTCACACTCTTGCAGACTTCCTTCACTACAAATCTATGCTATCCTGTTTCAACTCTGCCCTCTCTCAGGCTAAACAAACCTACTTTTGTTCACTAATCAACACGCACAAGTTTAACCCATGCCAACTCTTTTCTGTCTTTGACTCCCTACTCAGACCACCCTCAGCTGCCTCCTATTCTTCTTCCTCTATCTCACCCCAGGACTTTGACGACTATTTCAAGGAAAAGGTGGAATCCATATGTCAGGACATCCCCTCTGTTTCCTCCTCCCATCCTACACCTCTTCCTAACTTTCCTCCTGCCTTCCTTGACTCTCTTTTTACGCTGTCACAGAGGAGGGTGGGTCGTTTCTGATCTCCACTTCTACCTCTACCACCTGCCCTTTTGAACCCATTTCCCCCCATCTCCTAAAACCTCTTGCTCCTACAATAATCCCTATACACACATGTTTTTAACTCCTCCCTCTACTCTGGAACCTTTCCCTCTTCCTTCAAACATGCAACAGTTATACCATTACTCAAAATCAGCTTGCTTGAACCTACCTGTCTTTTTAACTATTTACCTATCTCCCTACTGCCTTTTGCCTCTAAACCCCTTGAACATCTTGTATTCTCTCGCTTGCTCCATTTTCTCAACACCTATTCTCTCCTAGACTCTCTACAATCTGGCTTTCGCACAGCTCACTCCACTGAAACAGCCCTCACTAAAATAACTAATGACCTCCATGCTGCCAAAGAGAGAGGTCATTACACTCTGCTCATATTACTTGACCTCTCTGCAGCATTTGATACTGTGTACCATCCTCTTCTTCTTCACATTCTCCATAATCTTGGTATTTGTAACAAAGCTCTAAACTGGATCTCCTCTTATCTCTACCACCGTACTTTCTGTGTCTCTTTTGCTAACACCTCCTCCTGTATCGATCTCTCTGTGGGGGTACCTCAAGACTCTGTACTGGGACCTCTTCTTTTTTTTCTCCCTACACTCTCTAGGTGACCTAATCACATCTCTTGGGTTCAAATATCCCCTCTATGCTATGACACACAAATTTACTTTTCAACACCTGACCTTACACCTGCTTTACAGACTAAAGTTTCAGAATGTCTCTCTGCTAAATCATTCTGGATGGCCATCTGCCGACTTAAACTTGACATGCCAAAAACAGAGCTCCTCCTTCGATATTACTGTTGGAAGTACTATCATTCACCCAGTAACCCAAGCAAGCTGCCTAGGGGTCATACTCGACTCCTCTCTCACATTCTCCTCTCACATTCAAAAGGTAGCTAAAACCTGTCATTTTTTATTCTACAATATTGCAAAGATACGCCCTTTCCTCTGTTGTTTGACTGCTAAAACTCTGACACAGACCCTCATTCTCTCCCATCTCGATTACTGTAACCTCATAACCTGCTGCTGCCAGAATCACTCTACTCTTTCCTAAATCTGTCTCAGCGCCTCCCCTGCTGAAATCCCTCTACTGGCTTTCTATCAAATCCTGTATTACACACTCAATTTTTCTCCTCACTTTTAAGGCTTTACACACTTCTGCACCTCCTTACATCTCAGCGCTAATTTCTCTTGCGTTCTGCTCAAGGATGTCTTCTCTCTACCCCTTTGGTATCTGAAGCCCTCTCCCACCTTAAACCTTTCTCACTGACTGCCCACACCTCTGGAATGCCCTTTCCCTCAATATCTGACTAGAACCCTCTCTATCAACCTTTAAGACCCTTCTTAACACCCACCTCCTTAACAAAGCATATGAGTAGCTCCATGGCTGATCATTTACACCTCATACATAAACCTTGGCCCCTTGCAGATGCGCTTACCAGTGTGCCCTCCTACTGTCTTTGTACATTATTCCTACCTACCAATTAGATTGTAAGGTCTTCGGAGCAGGGACTCCTTTTCCTAAATGTTACTTTTATGTCTGAAGCACTTCTTCCCTTTATGTGTTATTTGTATTATTTGTTATTTATATGATTGTCACATGTATTACTGCTGTGAAGATCTATGTACATTAATGGCGCTATATAAATAAAGATACATACATACATACATACATACATACATACATACATACATACATACATACATACATACATACATACATACATACATACATACATACATACATACATAGTTACCATCCACAGGGAAGGGTGGCTCAGTGAGTAAAGACACTGACTGGCACTGAGTTTGAAGCAGCGGAACGTGATTCAATTCCCGGTGTCAGCTCCTTGTGACCTTGGGCAAGTCATTTTATCTCACTGTGCTCCAAAAACTTAGATTGTAAGCTCCACAGGGCAAGGACCTGTCTCTGTAAAACTAGCAGTCCTATACAAGAACATGCAATTATTATTAATACATAAGCCCAAATACATTTTTTTTTAATGTTAAACCAATTACTGAAACTTTATATTTAAACCTAATAAATGTACTGTATTTGTATCTTATTTTTACATCTATGCTAAAAACAATGGCTGAGTGGTTATTCCTTTTCAACAGTGTGCTTTGAATTTGTATTGATTAATACCTGCAAAGCCATGACTTTGTTTATAGTTATATCATTGTATTTTACTCATTGCAAATGAATGCTGAGCCAACGCATATTCTACATTAAATACATTGGTGTTGTCCATAAAAAGATATACCAAACGAATGTATAAATATCTGCATGCTTACTAAACACCACATACTGTATGTACATAGCAACTTCCTGATCTCATACAGCATGCACTGATAAATACCCCTTGCAGACACACTTACCAGAACACCCTCCATTGTCTCTGTAAGTTCTCACTTCTTACCACTTAGATTGTGAGCTCTGCGGGCAAGGACTCCTTTTCCTAATGGTGCTATATAAATAGAGACAGATATACATATGTAACATCATTAAGCTTGTCTTGGGTGTCAGATAAGGAGAGTGGGAGAGATTTGTTACAGAAGCTAAAAGTTCCAACTCTGTTATATCCATCTTGATTTCCAGAATGAAACTAAATTGTAGGGATTCTTATGCATTAAAGTGCCTCGTCTTCAAAGGGTCGATTATTTAAACAAGTTGCTGTATAGGACCATCTGCAAGTCATTGGCTAAGACAGGAACATATCCTAATATGTTATCATACAGTATGTGCTTTTCTGCATAGGGAATTGCCCCCCCACCCCCCATTCTATTACATACAGTAGTGCCTGTCTTTTACTTTATAGAACAGACATTTGGATGCAATTAGTTAAAATACTACAATAAAAGAAAAGTGCATAAAATGTACAATAAAAACTCGAAGTGAGCGAGCTCAGGTTTTGAAATCCGCCCCCCCCCCCCCCCCTGATCCTCAGATTTCGAATTATCCGGACCCCGGCTCATATTTGCAGCTAGGCTATATTATTACGGTATTTAACACCATTTTTATTGCATTGCTATTGAAAACAATGTTAATAAGTGCACCATCTCCATGAGACATACGCATTGTTTTGCGTTTTTACTTGCGTTACTGTGGGTTAGGGGGAGTAATAATTGCTGCTACATCTGCACGTGCCAGGGTACGGACCAAAAAATAGGCGACATCGTGGGGTCTTTAAAAAAATAAATTACTGAGCTTAGAGAGAGTGGTCACTGCATTTGCTTCACTTTAAAGCTGCCGCTCCCTTATAGTTCACGTTGGCATTGGCAAGTAAAGGGATGTGGCTGTGAGGCACACAGAGAAAATGAGAGCCGCAAGAGTGAGAGAGAGAGAGTGAGAGTGAGAGAGAGCGAGAGAGAGCGAGAGAGAGCGAGAGAGAGAGAGAGAGATATGAAGCGGCAGAGAGTGAGACACACAAGGAGGGGCAGAGACAAATACTGGGTAGGTAAGCAGAGGTACCTCCACTATCTGACCTGTCCCAGACCAGACTTTGGAGAAAATAATAAATCGGCCAAACCAGGGTTTTGGAAATTCTTCCTCTAAATTACTTATTGCACATCTTGTTCTTCATAAACCCCATTTATATTATAATTATTTATTGCATAATATATTGCAAATGGCAAATAAACTTATCTGTGCATAGGAAGCTCACAAATGCTGTTATGAGTTCATGGAATAATGTCGAAGGGAACCTTTTTGCTTTTTCTCTTGTTCTGCCCTTTCTTAGACCAGAAGCCCTAGTTTCACTTTTTTTCTGTCTTTCATTGTTTTACTATATGCAGTTTTAATGGGAAATAATTACATAATTTGCTGATCAATCCCTTCTCCTGTGATCAGTTTGCCAATATCCTGCTTGTGTGCCTATCTAAATGGCCTCTTTTTGACTCTGTACTGCAGTCTGTGAAATGCTACAGCTGCAATGTAACAATATTTTACGAAGTGTAGCACATTGTATACTACTCTGAAAGCTGTATCAATAGTCTGCTGTTTGGAACACAGCAACAGATCTGTTTGTGATACTTTTTTGCCAAAGGTCAGAACACAAAAAGGTGAGTGTGTGTGAGAGCCTGCTTCAAACGAGGAAGTGGGTGTGACTTTTCTAAATGGCTGCAGTAGCAACCAAAGGATGATCAATATATTAAAACAAAAAATTAAAAAGTTGCATTAGGAGTTAAAAAAAATAAAATAAAAAATGCAGACAATATTATCTAATACAACAGAACTGATTTATTTAAAATAAAACCTATATGATGTTGCATATTTTGCTGCTTTAATCTCAGTCTGGGAGTTTAAGTCCTCATTGTGGAGCATCAGAACTTGCAAACAGCGGTTTTAAAAAAAAAAAAAATACATCAAAAGCTCTTTTCTTTTTGTACCGTACAATGATGTCCAATTTGATGCATGACAGAGGATAAGAATTTTTTTTGGCCCAAACTCTGATAACAGAACAATGATTTGTAAAACTAATCCTGCCAGCTGCAGTCCGTCAACTCAACAGTAACAGAAAGAGAATAGAGACATTCTGAGCAGGGGGGCCAAAAGGCATCTTGTTTCTGAAGAACTTTGTAACAGTCTGTAAAAAGAAACATTTATTGGCTCACAATTTGTTGAATGTCTATCATAAGTTGGGTTCTTTCATTTATCACACGCTAGCTAGCATGTAACATCCCTGCACACTTAAAGTTTCCATGTATGGTCACAGAGAAGGAAAGTGAATTACCAGCAGAGATAGGGATAATCTGTGAGTTCATTTGCATTGTGGTAGCGCTGGAGATGCGAAGATAGTTTTTTGTTGCATTCATTGTCATGACAATCTTTTGCCCCCCTCTGAAAAACAAATTTATTTAACACACTGTAATAACTTTACATGCCTAAATGCCTCTGTTCAAAATGGTATGAAGCAATCCTAAAGCCCTTTGCCAATATCACCATTCTGGGATATTCCATTTCAAGGAAAGACAGGTCAAAGAGAGGTGGAGGGGTGTTCCTTTATATTTAAGACACCTTATAATTTACGCTGCTAAATTGCCCCCCAAGACCACCCTCTTTAGAAATCTTAGTTGGCAAAATTTTCCCCCCCTTCTCTTCTTTTTCTGTTTTTATTGGTGGCATCTACCCCCCACCTAAAGCCCCACTACAATCCCTAACTGATAACACTGATTTTTTTGGCTCAATATCCCCTATGAATAGGAAGTGTGAGCTGTTAGTTCTTGGGGATTTCAACTACAATTAGGCTTGACCCTAAAAACAACAAAATCCAGAAAACAACTGAAGTCACTAAAGCTAATCCAACTAATTTACCAACCCACATGGACAAACCTAAAATCTCACAAACATTCCTTGCTAGTGTAACCAAGTGCCCCTGGCTATAGCCTTCTACTGGCCTCAACACTATAAGTCCTGATAGGAACAGGCAGTGTTGGGGTTAATCTCCTGCACAGGGCCTAGCCTGCAGTTGCAGCCTGGATGGGTACTATGTTGCCTTATCCAGGGGCAGGCCTAAACCGGCAGAGGGAGTGTCATACCTGGGGAGGGTACTGACTGGGTCACATGTATATGGTGTGATAGGTCAGGGGAGCGCAAACTTTTTGTGCTGCGCCCCCCTGTCTCTCTGCCCCCGGCTCTCACGCCCCCTGCTTACCTTCATCCACGTCAGATGACGCTGCGTGGGTGTGTGGTGTCAGGTCACATGGTGCCGCGGCCATGGTGACGCAACACAGACGGCTGAATCCCGGTAAGTGAACAGTTGCAGGGACCTCACACGATCCCCCGGCATTTAATTTAAATGCCGGGGGGAAGAGCGCGGGGCCTCTGCAACTGCCCGTGCCCCCCCAGCACAATCTCCCGCCCCCCCTGGGGGTCGCGCCCTCCACTTTGCGCACCGCTGTGATAGGTGAAACAAAGTGGTAAAAGTGTGCTACTAAAATCAAACTCAATAATCAACCACACAAAAACCCAAGTGAGGTTGTGGTAGTACACAATGATGAACTAATTACGTGATCCCAAATGTGAATTGAAGAGAGCGTCTGCAGCTGTAGAGACAGGGGTGGCTCAAACACCCCCAAAACTATAACAGAGAAAAACACAAAAAACAGCGCACAATGCTCATAGTGCATTAAATGAAATATTAATGGGTTACACAATACATGATAAGTAATCTGCGTACATCAAGGAAGAGTTATAAAAGCATTTCAAGGGATAATGTTACCCAAGTGCCAACCAGCAGGGACAGGTATCAGGACAGGCTGTGATCAGCCATTATTTTCTCTCCCATTCCTAAGGGTAGATTTCATATGGTCTAGATACTGTTATTTTACATCATTAAATATCTTGACCAAATACGTGTATATACAGTATGTACTTTTTTGTGCTTTGTTCTGATAAATCTCGATATAATTAGCATGCTATGGTATGTTATAACTGTGATTTTGGACTCACATTTTTTATGTGGTTTTAACATTTATTTCTCTTCCGTTCCAGCTCAATCAGCAAAATGTGTGCCAGTTAGGGCTTTCATATGCCATTTGCTGTGTTGTTTTAATTATTATGTTTCAGTTTATGATTAAAGTTTTAGGCAGAATACACTCTATGTTGTGCTAGAGATGCTGACTCCTCCCTACTCTTCCCGTGATTGGCTGGAGGACTCGAGCCCCGGACCAATCGGGAGTGAGCGGGGGGTATTTCAGTGTCTATAGTTCTAATGGTTACTATTCCCTGATGAAGAAACCTTTTGGTTTCGAAACGCATTGGATAATATCACAACTAGAGATCTCAGTGATCCAAGGACATTAACATCCATCTTGCTGCTGAGGTGATTTGAGATCGGGGAGAATTGGGGCACGCGACACACGGAGTCGCAGCCGGGTGACGTCATTGACGGCCAGTGACCCTGATGTGTATCACACTCCTAGTGTGGAACAATATAGGCAACCAAGCTATGGACCTACCTTAGGCACTGACCAAAGGCACCAGTGTGAGGATTCTGGATCTGCCAGTCTAATATCTGCGGACACACCAGATGACATCCTGCTGGAGATACATGTCCCTGCTGGTTGGCGCTTGGGTAACATTATCCCTTGAAATGCTTTTATAACTCTTCCTTGATGTACGCAGATTACTTATCATGTATTGTGTAACCCATTAATATTTCATTTAATGCACTATGAGCATTGTGTGCTGTTTTTTTTAGGTTTTTCTCTATATGGTGTGATGCCTTTCAGTACCTAGACCTGCCCTGTTATTGGGCGGGGTTACAAGCCCTTCCCCCCGGGTATAAAAGCTGACAAATTGAGTTGGTCTATGGATGTGCTGTGATTAAGGTGTGAGGTATGGAGTGATACCCTCTTCCCTATAAGGGGGTAAAAGATATTAGGAGAGACACTTGGGGCCTCAAGCCCCTGGGGTCTGCTTCAGGGAATGGAGATGATGCCATGCTGTCTGCACAATAAACCTGCCGTTGAACCAACCATGCTGTGTGATTATTGGGAGGAAGAATTGCCTGTGGAGACCATCCTGCTTTCAGCCGGATCCCCATGGGATGGAGGCACTGCACTATTAGACGGAGAAAGTCTGCCCTGTTGCTGCTCTCATATAACAACCGCGGAGCAACTCAGACCTCCTGTACCAAGCAGGTGAGCTACAGCACCGAGGGAAACACCCATGTAGTGGCCAGATCTTCAATGGCAGGGGGGAACAGGTGCTACACTAGACTGAATTCTATCCTCTAGTCCCAACAGAATCCAATCCTCTGGGTTCCTACCTGACATTTTCAGTGACTATGCAATAGTGTACTGTGTAAGGAAAATTAGAAACCCCCAATCATGCCCTTATGTTCTACGAACTAGAATATTTAGAAACTTTAACCCACAACAGTTTCTGGCTGATCTTACCCTTGGTACAGAATCGACTTAATACTTGACCCCATTTCTAGGATCAACTATTTCCAAACAGAGTTCTTAAAACTCTGTGGTATCCATGCTCCTCTTCGCAGAATAAAAGTACAAGTGCCCACATTCCGTGGGTTACAACTGACCTTATAGCGCTCTACCATTTCAGGGATGCCTTGTGGAAAAGCTACAAAGTAACTGGCACTACCAAGGATCATAATATCTTCAGATTCCTACTAAATATGTGCACAAGGCAAACAAGATATGCAAAAGCCATATATTACTCTGACAATCTTCACCAGAATACATAAAATCCGGCTAACTTCTGAAAGGTCATCGACAATATATTCATTGTTCTAGTCATCAACAGCCATCTATCATTAAGGATGATATTATTCTGACAAATCCCACTGACATTGCAAACACATTCAATGAATACTTTGTGGGGTGTGCTACTTTCCTATTGGAAAAGCGTAACCTGAACTACAAATATGAAGCTCAATCTCAGTGAACCCCTATAGCCCCAACACACGGGGGAGAGGGAGCCTGCTTAAAATGTTTGTCCTGGGCCCTACGATTTCTGTTGGCGGCCCTGCCTGTTAGAAACTTGTATAGAGGGGCCCTGCCAAGCTGCCTGCTGAAAGATGCCCACGGAAGTGCCTTTAAGGGGAACCTCCCTTCTACCAGTCTACAGCAAGCTGCCTGGACAGGCACGTCCACGGACACCTTCCAGCAGGCCACCTCAGCGGACCAGGCCAGCTTAGGTTTGCCAGTAGGATAGTGAGGGAGAGAGGCAGCAGCTGGGTGTCGGCAACCTGCAGGGAGCCGCAAGTAGCAGCGGAAAGAGCCGAATGCAGGTTGCCGATCCCTGGTCTAGCACAAAATTCATTTTTCCTGTCTTGCCTTCAAATACTTTCTGTTCAAGCTACTCACCTGTCTGAACAAGCTCCTCACCTCTACCACATGCAGTACTTATCACATGAGATCTGACTCCAAAAGACCGGTCCCGGTCCCAAGTTTCAACAAAGTATATGGCCGCTCCTCCTTTTCTTGTCAAGCACCTCACAACTGGAACGTAACGCTTGCACTCATCATGAACAAGGCGGGACCCCAGTACTGACGTGAGAAAGTATAAAACTGCGCACCCACAGCAGCAGAGGCACGTCTCGAGGGTGGATAGTCAAGATCGCCGGGTCTGGGCTGGAGAGAGTGGGTTGGTCTTAATACTTGCCGAGGTCGTAGGTAGGTGCTAGGAGAGTAGTCAGTGTCCGTGGTCTGGGGTTGGAGCCAGTAGAAAGGTAGTTGGTTCGATAGCCGTGGTCAGGGATGGAGAATAGCGGATTGTCAGAGGCAAGCTGGGGTCGGTAATCCAGAGAGAGGTCATAAAGTCAAGCTGGGTTGGTACACAGAAGAGATAAGCAGCAGAGGGTTAAAGCACAACATGAACAAGGCATGGCAGGGACGTGGGAACACAAGGCTACCATGAACTGTGCTCAGCCAAAGAATGAAAGGAAAGGCTGAGCATATATAGGAGAGCTGGACGAATAGGCCTCAGGGGAGGAGCGGAGGCGCGGCCTCCGCGGAAGCAGGGATAGGCTGCAAGGTGCAGGAGACAGGTGGGAGAGAGATTAGTGTTGACGTGCAGCTGGGGAGCAATGCACGCGTGTCACGTGTGCGCGCCACACGGTACCAGCGGAGGTGCCGAGCCAAGCTCTGCGTGATCCTTGAAAGTCCTCCGTGGGCACGCGCGCTCTGTAAGGTGCGCGGGAGGCTGTACAGCAGGAGGCAAGGAGGAAGTGCGCTGCGAGGAACACGCTCTCCGACCGCTTGCAGCGGGATGCTGTGCAGCAAGAGGTAAGGCAGGAACACGCCGCAGGGGACGTGTTCCCCGATTCCTTACATGGAACAATCTACCTGACACGCTCAAAGCTGCCACCAGTCTAAGTTCTTTCAAAACTGAAGTGGTCTCACATTTTAATCTGGTCTTTAACTGTTCCATACGCTTGTAACATCTATTATCTTTAACTGAAATTCTGCTTTGGGATATGTCCAATATATTCCTCTCTTTCTTTTCTCTTTGATATGCTTTTTAACTTTGTGCTACTATTGCAGGATTTGTCAGGCTGGCATCAAAGCAAAGTCTCAATTACTAGATTAATTATTATAATACAGAGGATATTAAGATCACTTTGTACATATATGTAGCCAGGACTGGTTTCTGGCTTCCAGTCTGCCGTCCTTGGCAGTAAGTCCTGGTAAGAACAGGCCTGCCAGGAGTTATCATGGGTTTTCCCCCACTCACAGCAGCTTCCCTGATTGACAGGGCAGGAGGTGGAACTAGGCTTTGAGTGTCCAATCACGGACTCAGACCTGGTACCTTCTTCCCTTGTACTTAAGGAGATGCACGGCTAAATTTAGTCAGTGCCTCTACCTGCTTGAGAGAGGCTGGTCTAACCATAACAATTGTACAGGGCTCTGCCAATCTGTATAACTTCCCCTAGGGGAGTGGATGGGAGACTATTCCCCTTACTCCACCAGGGAGTAAGGGAAGAGCAAGGAGTGCTTCAGGGCCCTTTGGCCTGGAGTGGAGGTCCAGGGTGCATCCTGAGGGTGAAGCCCCACGAAGTGAAGTATGCAGTGTATGCTGTTTCATCTGCCAGTGCACTAAATAAAGTGATCCTGTTCAAAGATATCTTCCTGCCTGAGACTACAATATATCAGGGGAGGGGAAGTAAGTTCTCCTGCAGGGATTGTCCCCACATCCTGGGGGCCTGCAAGAGATGGAGGCGCTGTCACCATGTGCAAGAATAAGTTACTACCCCAGAAGCCTGTCCTGTTCTCCTCCACAACACCGCAGGAGACTCAGATCTACTGTAAGCCAGCAGGTATACACCACACCGTGTAATGGCCAATCCTCCCAGAGAGGGGGGGGGGGGAGGGGAGGGAAACACCGTTTCATATATATTTCCACATTTTTTGCCATAATAAACTTAGCAAAACAACGGCCATTGCAAACTTGAGGACTTCTATGTACCAGAGGCTTGGCGGATTTTATGATGTTAAATCACTTGATGTTTTCACTTTAGCGGTAGGTTTGTGTTGCAAATGTTGTGTATGTACAGTATTTTCTTGTATCCACTTTAGCAATCAGAATACTTTGTGGATTAAATTCTAGTCTCCACTATTTTAAAGATTATTATTAAAAAAATATATTTTTAATTGATCCATTTAAAAATCTGTTGGGTTTGCGCCATTAAAGAATGTATTTCGGTGCTTGCACCAGCCCAGTACTTTTGGGATGTTATTTTATCTGGAGGAACAATGTCATGTGCTTATCTGTATTATAAGTATAAATTGTCCTCGAACACAAATTTTGTGAGTTAATCTTCAGAACAATGGGAAGGATTAGTATCTTTAAAACTATTTGAAAGGAAGTCTGTGTAGGATGATCCTCGGAACAAAGTAGCCATGGAGTGTATATGTAACAATAAGCATGTGTAGTGTTTGAGTTATTTCATCAACTACTCTGTATATACTGTACAACTGCCGGCTATTTAAAAACGATTCCTCCGGGGCAGTTTTGCCTGCACCTGCTTTTAAACTTCCATATATAAGCCTTGGTACCATTTGGAATCCTGACTTTCTTTTACAAACAGAACAAAAACTAAGAGGAATTCCCAATGAGGTGAACCAGGATTGTTCCAAACGTTACTTTGACAGGCGGTGGTGAGTTGGCAGGTGCTGTGTGCTAGGCTGTGTCAGTGTTGCGTGTATGAATACTGAATGTGCTAGGATCCGTTTGGCTAATATCTAGTTGCAGGTTAAAGAATGATCTCATCTTGACAGGCCCTATTCTGCGTTTATCGTTCTATACACCACTTAATGTAACATTGACTGTGTACCAACCAGGCTAATGCCATGGTATATATTTCACACATCCAATATATATTGAGGCAAAAAAAGTATATTTGGTAAACGAGCAACTTTAAGAACATTGCAGCAAGGATTTTTTTTATTTCTTTTTGGTCAAATCCCATGGTAAATCTGTTAATACCATTAAATAAACCTGGCTTCAGTGTTGGTCTTTACTAAAATTAGAGTATGGTCTCACACATTTGTTGCACTGAGATTTAGCTCTTCCAATGAAGCCACGTGGTAGGTGATCAAAATGAGCAATATCTCTTTCATCTCTGAATGTTTGGATTAAGGGTGATAACGTTTGCTTATCTGTTGAATTCCTTTGTGCAGTGGCTCAATACAGCTAGTTTACAAAATGTTGAGTCCTGTGAAAGTGTTGATTTGTTTTCAGCAGTGACCTCTTGCAGTGACCTCTTTCAGTAGACCATCAAGAGTTTTATTTGTGTGCAGTTTCAAAGCTCTGCACAAACTACTGCATCCACTTTAAAAGGAATACCCACTTCTTTAGGCTTTTCATTAAAGTTTTTTTTGTGAGATACAGTAGCAAGACTTAGGCTTGGTCCCCGCTGGCTGCTGCAGCGCTCGCTACGGCAGGCGCTGCGGGGACGAGCCGCCCCTCAATGGGGCCGGGCCCGCTGCGAGGCGAGTTTTTGAGGCAGACATGAAAATTGAGATTGGAACTAGCGATGGAGCGCTAGGCCACGCCCCCCAGCGGTTCAGCCAATGAGAGCGAACCTGCCAGGTAACATCACGCCCCCTCCCCCGTCTTTTCCCCTGCAGCTCACTGCAAATCAGGGAACTCGGCTGCACGCTCCCCGCCAGCCTCGCAGGCGCACAGGCAGCGGGGCCGTAGCCTTATTATCCCTGACGACAGTGTCTGCCGCGATGGAGATGCAAGGAGTCCATGCTTCTGAATAGGAACCACTGCAGTGTTATTCCTTTGGTACCGCGACTGCCACGGTCATATGACTCCTCGTTGCAGTGGTACCGAAGACAGTAAGTCTTGCTACATCCGTGCTGTAAATGGGGAAATATGCGCAAGGTATTTCATTTTAACATTGCAAAATCAAGTGCTGTAAAGTCCCAGTGCCATAAAATAATCTTAGGCAGGTTATTTTGTTTGTGTAGAGCTCAGATAAATCATATATCTTAAACCAGGTCCTTCTCTGTTCCTAAAGATCTGGAAGAGAAACCGGTTTCCGACAACAAAAGCCAGTGCGTTCACACTGAGTTTATCCAAAAAAGGAACGACGGAAGCTGCATGAAATCTACGACTTTTGCAATCATGACCGTAAAGAGATTTAGCAGAACTTTCAAATTGACACAGGATCGGGGCCTACACATTGGTATTCATTTTAAAAACCTGCAAGCGTGCCATCACCCCAGCTTTCCAGTGCTAGAATATCTGCTACTGACGTTCCCGGGACGTTAATGTAGGGAAGATAGAGACCATACTCATCGGTCCTCAATGTTAGCAACGGAAGATGTCCTCCTTTTCCATTCCAATTGTGGCAGTGGCACCTTGACCTATACACAAGCAATGCGCTAGCATGCCGCACAGTATATGATAGGGTTGATCAGAGCGCTGTCATGGTTACTGCATTGTGGTGTGGTAATGTTAGTCTAAAGAATGTAGAATAAAGTACAATAGACAAATTGACATGATGATTACCTCTTCACTACCACAGCAGCCTATATACAAGTTACCAGATCTCAAATGTCTCCTCAGATCTTTCCACAAGTCTTAAGTTATCGACTGGTGTTTCAGGTAAACCGAAGTTAACTCTGCTGTCAATATTTACTGCAATTAATTCCTGGCACGATAAAAACCCTTCATCCATCTCATTGTTTTCCGGCATCAAATGACATCGCGGGGTCATGTGACGTTGCCATGGCGACACGTCACCGCGCTTCTGAATCCCGGTAAGTTGAGAGTTGCTGAGGCCTCACGCGATCCCTAGGCCTTAAATGAAATGCATTGGGGAAGAGCACGGGGCCCCTGCAATCGCCCGCGCTCCCCCACAGGAAAATCTTACGCCCCCCAGTTTGCGCAACCTTGCACTAGCTTCTAGATGGGACGAAGTTCATAGGTGTTGAAGGCCAGGTAATTAAGGTTCCAACTGAGTCAATGATTGAGCCACCTGTGCTGAATCAGGGACATCCTTAAAACCTGACTGGCTCGTGGCCCTTGTGGATCGTTGTTGGCCACCCCTGGGCTAGTGAGTCGGCTACTATAGTTATTAACGCCTTTGCACTCTATGGGAGGGGGTGGTAAGGGAGGGTGGATTAAAATACAAATTTCTGCAGAAAAGCATGTCTGGCCGTTCCTCAAACATACAGTAAGAGGATGAAAACAGGTGGCATGATGAAATAAGCCTGTAATATGAGGTTCACTTTCACTAGTAGAAGTGGTCTGACACACTGACTGACTTTGTCCAAACTTTGCCAACTCTCACTATTGCTGGACGTGCTTCACGGAGCATACGCTGCATTTTTTACCCCCTACGGGATAAAATTATGCTTTAATAAAGTTCAAATCATTTCAACATGCTTTAACATCTGCATATCATTTAGGAAAATAGCAATCTTCCTTTCTGGCTGCACTTTTTGCATTATGAAAAAATGAAGTAATTAGGAGTTTGTCATTTGATAAGTTAGATGTAAAACTGTTGTAACACTAATGATATAAAGCATTAGGATATATTATCCTATTTGGTCCCGATTCAAAATGCCGTGATGCTGTCTCTCCCCAAGCTGTGTAACATTTCAGTTCAGTTCACAGGACGCTGCGAAGATAGGAATACCAAATATTACAATGGAAATTTAATCGTATCTATGTATATCTGTAAGAAGGCCAATATCTAGGCCATTGTAAAATTGCAGAGCTAAGCATTTCTGGGCCTTAGAAGACAATTAAAGTATTCTTACCCGTTTTACAGCCCAGAGCTGGGTTGTGTTATATAGAGACAGGATAACTTTGCGCCAAAGTTTAAATCTGCGGTGAAAATTGATTTATTTATTTTCGCGAGAGAGAAACTCATTCTCAGCTAGATCAAACTCCTAAACCCACCACATCATGAATATATATTTATGTCAAAAAGAGTGCTACTTAGTGTGGCAAATTTATACAACAAAAGACAGGGGTGCCCAATGCTACATCCAATTGACAAAACATATATGGTAATAAGTATAACATTTAAATACTTCAATAATAATAATAATTACTTGGTTATTTAGTTAAACCTTTTGGCCAAAGCATCATAAGCCTGCATACCAACATCAAGGTATAACCAAATGAATGCAGGTCCTACACTACACTGTGAACCCTTCCTTTTCCCTTTCTCTGTATGAGGGGAAAGAACCATAGTAGATCCTGTTCTTGCAGCAAAGTGAAAAGACTTTCCAAGTTAAAAAGGTGAGGAGGAGTGAGCTCTGGGGGGGGAGGTGCCACCTACCTCCATACAACTGTTGCCAGTCAGAAATTGATTAACACACACATTCCCAGCTAGCTCAAACTCCCACACCCACCACATCATGAATATATATTTATGTCAAAAAAGAGTGCTACTGGACGTGGCAAATGTATACAACAAAAGACAGGGGTGCCCAATGCTACATCCAATTGACAAAACATATATGTAATAAGTATAAAGTTTAAATACTTCAATAATAATAATAATTACTTGGTTATTTAGTTAAACCCTTTGGCCAAAGTGTCATAAGCCTGCATACCAACGTCAAGGTAATAATAAAATTTGTAATATTTTTCACCAACCCCGAGTGCCTTGTTATGGCGTTTCTGCAAATTCTGTCTCTTGGGATTTGCTTTTTCTTCTGCTGTTCATTTTTATTCGCCCCAGGGAGCTCCGCCTTTATATACATTTTTAGGATGGGTTGTGTTTTTGACACAATTTGGTAGTAGCGCTTTTCTCAGCCCCCCTTTCTATACTCTATCAGACACCCTATTGCCTGCTCTCCCTTCCTTGTTTTTAGCCTTAGCACGATTCTATGTCAACACATGTATATTATTTTATTATACATTATTATATATACATTATTAATAAACCTTCAGTTTACCCAGGGTGTGCTCCATAAGTCCAATCTTCATTGAAGGTCGCTGTGACCTCTTTCCAGTGATTTAGTGACCTTGCTGCTGTATTACTTACATTGCACAGGCAGCACCCCTTGTTTGCCACTCACCTGTGACAAATCGGCATAATATTACATGTGAATCAACTTAATTAAACTCTTAAATCCTGTTGAACAGTGTTACTCTCTATTTCCCTATTCCTAGCATATGTGTATCAAGTCATTCTTCCCTAACTAATCCCAGTGACACTCCTCAAGTGGCAAGCTGACACACATGGGCTAAACATTTGAGCAAAGTGCCTTAATACTTTGACGTTAAGACATGCAGCTAAGTTCATATTATGGTGTAAACCGTAAGGATGAGGATACAAATCCTGTAAATGTCATACATTTTGCTACAAATGATCTTCAGAGATGTTGTGATTTTGAAGTGAAGACCACCTGCAGAAGTGAATGTTGGATTTATTTTCCACATCTCCATTTTTTTTTAACCCTACTGCACAATCTTTTTCTGTATAATGTCATTTATTAGCTTTTGAGACAACAAAGTTGCTTCTGTAGATCTTTCCCGTGTATTATTACAGGAGTGGCAAACGCCAGTCCTCAAGGGCCATCTTTGGGGTCAGCTATTAAGGATAGCCCAGCAACCTATACTGAAGCAGGGACATCCTTAATACCTGACCTGCTGGTGGCACCGGAGGACTGAAGTTGGCCGCTCCTGTATTATTACATCACTAAAGAACATCAGTCAGCAGAAGCTGAAACAATATGCTCATCCCCAGGTTCAATAAGGCGTTGTGCTAATTGGTTACAGACTAAATGATAGCTGCTTTACAGCCATTATAAGTTAATTATAATGAGAGTGCTACATGGGTGAAGGAGTGGCTCAGTGAGTAAAGACACTGACTGGCATTGAGAGTTTGAAGCAGGGGAACCTGGTTCAATTCCTGGTGTCGGCTCCTTGTGACCTTGGCCAAGTCATTTTATCTCGCTGTGCCTCAGGCACCAAAAACATAGATTGTAAGCTCCACGGGGCAGGGACTGTGTCTGCAAAATGTTCTGTAAAACTAGCAGTGCTATACAAGAACAAACAATCATTATTATTACCCTCACCTGCCTCAAAGAGTCACAAGTACCAATTCACTCTCACAATTGCTATACTTGAATTTAAACACAGCTAAAAAACATGAAGATGAAATTAACTGAATGTTTTAAGATAAAACGGCATTAAAAAAAACCATACAATTTCCCCAATACTGCCGTCAATGTTGTTTTTCAAGGTCCCGCCAAAAGTGTGTCCTGACGTGATCTCACATATTTCTGTGATCAAACAGGATGTCTAAACTTACACTGGAGAATTTCCCACAACTTAACACAGAGTGGTGGGTTCAAATGAGCACATTACGGTTTAATACATTGAAACAATCACAAGAAAAGAAATGAATCTGTATGCATTGGGCTGTGTCTGTGACCCTCCCATGGGAAGTACAGTACTTTAGAATATGTAAGGATCCGTAGGCAGCTTAACGCTGCAACCTTTACTCGAAAGCAGATTTATTTTGGAAACATTTAAAACGTCTGGTCCCACTCTCCTGAATACTCTTTTAGGTTCTGCCATTCTGCAGCTACATAGGGGTGTTATTCATTAAACTGTGATCAGGCTGATCAGGGCACTATCTTACAGAAACTCCCATTGTCCTCCCAGTGCGATATTCCCATGATAGGCCCTGCAGGTATTTACTGAATAACCCCCATATAGCTGATCCCTCATAGAATAAAAAAAAAACAAGATCCTAGGGATAGATTACATAGTTACATAGTTACATAGTAGATGAGGTTGAAAAAAGACGTACGTCCATCAAGTTCAACCTATGCTAAATTTAGACAACAGATACTTTATTCTATATCTATACTTACTTATTGATCCAGAGGAAGGCAAACAAAAAACCCCATTAAGGGGAAAAATTAATTCCTTCCTGACTCCAAGAATTGGCAATCGGATTAATCCCTGGATCAACATCCTTCCCATGTATACTTATTTGGTATATCCCTGTATACCTTTCCCATCTAAAAAGTTGTCCAACCTTTTTTTGAACAAATCTATTGTATCTGCCATCACAGTCTCCATGGGTAATGAAATCCACATTTTAACTGCCCTTACTGTAAAGAACCCTTTCCTTTGTTGCTGGTGAAATTTCCTTTCCTCCAACCTTAAGGGATGGCCCGAGTCCTTTGTACTGGCCGTGGGATGAATAGTTCTTTTGAAAGCTCCTTGTATTGTCCCTGAATATATTTGTAAATAGTTATCATATCCCCTCTTAGACGCCTCTTTTCTAATGTAAATAAATCTAATTTAGCTAGTCTCTCCTCATAAGTTAAAATGTCCATCCCCTTTATTAATTTGGTGGCTCTTCTCTGCACTCTCTCTAGTTCTAAAATGGCCAGCCAGGGACTGCCACAGAAATCCCAGGAGCCAAACAAAATGAAATTACTCACAAATCGTTTATATTTTTTAAAAGGCTCGTCGAATATAGTGAGACCATAATACGAATATAGCTCTAAATGCAGTTTAATGTGTTGTTTCAATGTCAATGCTCATTATCTACAGACTTGGGAATCCAGCGGGTAATATAGTGATGGAATTGAGAGGTGTTTCATTGTATTATTTCTGAGACCGGGGCGTGCTTTAAGCGACGGAACCTTCACCAATCCCAGGTGGCGGCCAAATCCAGTCTTTAAGGGACACCAACAGGTCAGGTTTTAAGGATATCCCTGCTACAGCAGTCCTTGACCGAGCCACCTGTGTTGAAGCAGGGATATGCTTAAAACCTGACCTGTTGGTGGCCCTTAAAGACTGGAGTTGGCCTCCCCTGACCTTTCATCTTGAAGGTGTGTATTAAGCCGCACAATCAGTGCTGATGCCAATTGCGTTAGCAGTCCAAGATTGACATCTTTGTGTGAACATCATAGCACTCCGTTCTGTAGCTTTGTGTCAAGTGGATGATGAAACAGTGGCTTGTCGGCCGCCTCTGTCCCGTGAGAAAGTTCCCTTTCAAAAAGTGCTGTGTCCATTTGCCCTTTTAGAGAAAGATAACGGAGGACAACGGTGTGCCAATTTATAATGTCATCAATGTGCACAGGTCCAGCGGAACGCTGATCCCGGAATTCTCCCCCTGTAAAGAAAAACATAGAGCATAGTGATGCCTCATCTCATGGAAAGGATCACATGACAGTACTACTTACCAACATCTATATGAGCTACAATAAAGTGAAAGTACTCGTTTAACAGCTTTAAAATAAAATAAAAGAATCTGTTTCATGATTTACAGTAGGATCCATTGTAGATTTTGATACCATTTATGGTGGGGAGTAACGAGAGTTCGTCAGAGGCTTAGAGAACATTCTAAACCTCACACGTCCCTCTCAAACTCGAAACCTTCTGGGTTGCTACTTCCCTACAGTAGAGTGACTGTAAAAACGAATAATTGGCGCTATTGCAATATGCGACATTATTAGAAACATTATATATACTTTTTTTAATATTACCGGTATATACAGTATAATATTAATCTTAGTCTGCAGGAGACATTGGCCACACTGGTAATATAGCATACCAAAATATTACAGCAATACGAATATGTAATACTGACATGGTGTATGCAATACATCATTTGTAAGGGTGATGATCATATCTATATTTTACATATTCAATCAATCAATAAATACAGTAGTATTTACCCACATAAGGCTATAGCATTGCAATGCTAAAATACTTTATCAGCAACTGAAACTGTTGGTATGTAATGCTTATGGGACAGCTTTAAAGCTGTAATGACAAGGATTGGATTGATAATGAATCATATGAAAGGCTAATAAAGCATCTCATGGTACAGTACGTATGGCATACTACTTTAAATTAATTTTATTTGTTTTGATTTTCAAAACGGATTGAACACTACTATTTAAAGGCACAGTTCTGCAAGGTTTTCACGATATTAATTCCTGCCACCATCATTTACAGCTTTGCACACAATACATACACCCGTTGGATCCTGCTACTAAAGGCTTCCACAGAATTCCATCCCATATTTGTCTAGATTATGAGTTTATGTTCCCCTCTCATTAACCACCGAAGGTCAGAACAACCTAGCAAGAAGACTTCGGCAATCTCTTATGTTTTGTATGCTTTATTTCCTCTGGAAAGTAATACGATTACACAAGAAATATTTCTGTTTCTGAAATTTTCTTTGAATGAGTTACACTAATCTGTGGTCATCTCCAAATGTAATGACACAAATGTGCTGAGGCGAATCTATCAGTGTTTCTGGTTTGCACACAAATGTATTTTTAGTTTTCCTTTTGTCTGAGCGTATGCCAGAAGATTCTCCCAAATGACCATGCTGCTTTGATACATTACATGTTAATCTTTTGTTTCCCTGTAGATGTTGTTGTATGTGTCCTACCAGGAACATGATGCACACACTATGTTCTCAAGAAGTTAGAAGTCGGTCAGGAATTTTGGAAGATTTGTGAGATTAAAAGAAAGAACACTAGCACATCTCTAGATTTAAAGAAACTTAAATTCAATAGCTGTTTGAGACAATCATTAATGGTAATTCAAGGGAGGAGTAGAGACCACTTAGTGCTTGGAGTCATTGTAATTGGCTGTGATGAATGTGACTATATATGGTAATAAGACATATATAGGTTTTAAACCAGAATGTTTGTAAAGTCCTGACGATTCACCGAAAAAAAAGACTATGTTTTAATATACTGTAATAGGCCAACATCTTTCCTGTCTTGCCTTCAAATACTATCTGCGTAAAGTACCCGTCTATCTGAACAAGCTCCTCATCCCTACCACATGCAGCACTTATCACCTGAGATCTGACTCCAAAAGACTGTTCATGGGCCCAAGGTTCAGCAAGTATCCGGCCGCTGTTCCTTCTCTTACCGTGCACCCCACAACTGGAACTATCTACAGGAGACTCTCACAGCTTCCACCAGTCTAAGTTCTTTCAAAACCAAAGCTGTCTCACATTTTAACCTGGTCTGTAACTGCTACATACGTCTATAATATATATTATCTTTAACTGTGCATGCTATGTCTTTTATATAATGTATACCCTGTTTACTTATGTAACTGTATTTGTAACCATGTTTTATTTGTCATCTAACTCTGTGCCCAGGACATACTTGAAAACGAGAGGTAACTCTCAATGTATTCTTCCTGGTAAAACATTTTATAAATACATATACATTTTCTGAGTGTTTTAAAACATGTAATTGGTAGTGAAATCTTTTAAGCAAAAAGTGATATTTTCATGGCTTACACTTTATCAGGTTTATCGGCAATAGATGATTTTTTCCATGTTCATGAGAAAAATGGGGACACAAAAATTCATGGAGGGGAAAAGAAACTGTCCGTGTAGCTAACACAAAATGCACAATAAGACGAAAAAATGTCCTGAGAAAGGTCCATGAAGGACCTGAAACATTGCTGCTGTCTCCCTATGTTTCCTGCAATAGTTTTGAAAACTCGAACAAGAACTGTGTAAGTAGTATCTTACACCATTTAGGGATTTGCGGTCACTTTCTTCTCGTTTTATTGGCTTTTCCATGTGCAATCTTACCACTGAGTCCAACTGGAAAACAAGAGTATGTGAAGTTTTACCTTCTGGTGACACATGCGTTGTTCTTTTGGCAGTGGTTCTAATCCAACCAAGTGATGTGTGAGCAAGTAAGTCAATAGAGCGCGCGTCAGAGAAGCCATCTACATCCTCTTCACCCATAAGATCTCTCGCATTGGTGGAGCACAGTTTGCCTACAATGTAAAAATATATGAATGATTGAAAACCAAACTCTTATTCACTCGTGCTGTTTGTTTCATGAACCTCCTGAATTTTAGAGATTTCATGTGAACCAAGTAGTCTTCTCGAAATTATTTGGTTTGCTTTTTATTTGTTAAGGCACTAAGGGCCATGTTTACCAAGAGGTGGTTAACCTTAACACCTCTTGGTAACACCTTTGGGAATATTTACTAAGCAGTGTTAAGCCATGAGGCACCTCATAGTGCATTCACTTTAAGTTATAAGGTCCCTTAGCACCGTATAGAATATGACCCTTTTTATGACCAAGCTCCGCTTTGCAAATATGGCTTTTAATATACCACAAAAGCCATGTCTAGGCTGCTAGACATAACAAATCTTCTTGGTACTGTATTAATAAAGACCATGGAAATATGATCCCTACATCTTGCACTAGGGCCCCCCATTCACTAGTTCTGCCACTGCTCTTAAACCTCAATGCTGGAGGACTAGCTTGATCTAGGCCATCCAAAAATACTCCGATACTGCTGAACAGTTCACGAAGAGAGGAAATCATTATCAGGCACAGGAACAAGTTCCCTAAATCACTAGCAGAAACGTATCTGAGAGATACTGTCCCGGCCAAGCTTATTCTAAAGCGGGCCAACCGCGGGGCTTTTCTCCGATTTGAATCGGAGTTTCTCGCGCGGCGGCCGCTTCAATAGATAAGCGCTAATGGCACTTATTATTGAAAGCGCCCGAGGCGCGGGAAAACCGGCCGAAAACGGCCGAAGATTGCCCGCCGCCGTCCGCGGCTATTTCTAACCCGCGGAGTCCGCCGCTTTAGAATAAAGCTGGCCGCCTCTGTATGTGACGGTGCAGCTTCCCAGCATCTGGTTTCGTTCAATGCCAGAGTTGTCTCCTCTAGAGGGAACTCGCAATTTCAATCTCGTCTCCTTGAATGCGAGTTGTTTGAAGCGGTTTAGCCTTTTGCAGTTTCCAAAGCTGATTGCAGATAGTTTATCAAAAAATACAACGTTGGTCATTCCATTCGTATGAAAACGCTTCTAAAAAAGAAAACTCCTTTTCCGCATGGTTTGGACATGTGAGAAGGGCTTACAGAATAACAAAACATGGAAATCCAATCCTAAAGGACTCTCTCAGCATAACTCACAACTACTAGAATAGCCCCCGTAGGTTAAAACAAATCACTAATAAATGGCCAGCCGATTTGGAAATTAGCCCAGGTTATTGGTATTTGTTTTCCATATAAAGAATTTACCCCTGAGGCAGAAACGTACTCCCATTTACCTAACCACTTAAGGGCTAGAAGGGCTTACAATGCAAGCTTCAAAGTCATGGATCTCCCTCAAATCAGGAAAAATACATAAATCCTCGATACATATGATGCGTGACTGCATTAGGCACCACTCTTGCTGTGAGGGAACATTGCTAAAATATCTCCTAGTCCCCTATTATATGTCATCACCGTTTGGAATCTTAAGCCAATGAATTTGGACCCTAAAGGTTGAAACAGCTGTGTGAGGAGTAAGGTTACTTGCTATGCTTTTCTTAACCCCAGGCTGTGCTGAAAAGCAGTGTAATGCGGCAGGCATAAGCTTGTATAGATCCATGTTAACATGGACATGAAGTAAAAGGTGACACTGTGAGTGCTCATTTGCATGTAATTACCCAGAATCCCAAATCAGCTCCAGAAACGGCAAAAGGCTAAACCGCTTCAAACAACTCGCTTTCAAGGAGGCGAGATAGAAATGGCGAGTTCACTCTCAAGGCAACAGCGTTGCTTGGACAGCCGGCAGCCAATAAGGCAATTGATACCTGTTATAGCTAACAAGTTTCGTAGCTGTTGCTAATTCATTAGGGAACGTTTCCCTGATGAAGTACCAACAGCTACAAAACGCGTTGGAATAGATTGTGTGCTGTTTTCTATTCTCCATTGGTCACCTTGACCATTTTCTAAGCTATGTCTTTATTGCCATACTATTGCTGGTTAGCTATATCAGTATCAATTGCCTCATTGGCTGCCGGCTGCCCAAGCAAAGCTGCTGCCTTGAGCTATTCTATCTCAGCTGTGGTAGCAGTGCAGGTGATTTTGTCCACGCCCATCTATGCTCAGCTGACGGAGAAATGCAGAGCTCACTGCGGAAGACCAGGAGCGGGTTTCCCTACCGGAGCTGATCTTAATCTGCCGCACCGTGACGGAGTGATCGTGACTGCGGGTCATGTGAGGCTGGACTTGTGCCTCTCTCTTCCAACTCTAACAGGACTGTTTACAACACCCAGCCATTAGCGGGTGCTTTCCCTACCGGCTATACTATCTATCGACGTGTGGACATACAACTATCTGCTAAAGCTTGGCGTTTTTCTTCAGAAACCAACATCCATCTTGTTATGTCTATGGGAGTCTGGAAATAATGTATCACTACAAAAAAAATCAAAGGTGGCGCTCAAACGTAAGTGCAATAATAGTGATTAAGTGTGGGTACTTATTAACAGGACCCTCGTGCAAGACAAATATCGGTTTTCTCCAATGAGTGACAGAACCTTGCATAAAACACTATGTGTCTAATGAATAGTGATATCTAGTGATACAAGATGTGTAAATGGTGGGTACAACTGTGAACACAATACAATAGTGAATACAAATAAATTCCTCCACTCAAACTCTGAACCAGATATGTTCCAATATCCAAATCGTCTCGAATCCACAAACCAGGGGAGCGGGGGACATGTACCGAGGAGAGAAGGAGAAATGGACATAGGGTAGTATATCACAGTAAAATGGCCAATAAGAACTGAAAAAACTCAATGGTTATACTCACAAACCAGCAGAGTAAGAAGGCATTTCCAAAGCTGTGGCATATGTAGATGACTGGGGCTCTTTCAGGGGCTCTTTCCCTCAGTCCTTGTCTGGGTTGGTGTCCGTGGGGTGCATCATCTAGTGGGTCCCAGGACTGCCGTGTCCTGGAATAGAGAGTCTGGATAGTTGGAATCTCTCTCTGTCAGCCCACTCTTCCTTAATGCTTGAGCCTCTATTCCAGGACCCGGCAGCGCTGGGAACCCACTAGAGGATGCACCCCACGGACACCAACCCTGACTAGGACTGAGGGAAAGAGCCCCTGATAAACAGTGAGCACTTGCTCCTAGCAATTAGGTTATTCGTTTAACCCATCAATAACTCTGTCACATATTATAGTATGATTTTGAGTGCACCTTTCTACACTCTATCAGGTATTTTTAAGTGTACAAAAACTTCCAAGGTTTACCGTTGTGTTTGCAGAGTAATTTGATATAATAAAACAAGTTGGTGAAGAGGTTGAAGGGCGACGGTGTTCCAGACTTCCTGATCATGTCCCGTATCAGCGTGGCTCTCCCAAATTTCCATTCAGTGTCAGACTGCGCTTGTATCCTCTGGTAAGTGTCACTCATCATTGCAATCAAGAGGTTGATCAGTACAATCAATGTAACAATAAGGTAAACGCCAAACACAAAGCGAACAATTACAAAGGTGAATTGGGGAGTTCTGCTGAGAGGTGGAAGGCACCCTGGGTCCACAAGACCAAACAATGAGAAAAATAGAAGGACTGTAATGTCAACAGGATCCTGGATATTGGAATCATTTCTTGCTGTTCCAGTTTCATTAACAAGCGACTGATTCACTTGAGACTCTGGGTATACAGGCTGATAGACTGCAGAGAGTTGCATGGTGAAGGCTACATGAAACAAGGCCAAGATGACCGCAAACCGAGTCAGGTCCTTGATGAGATCTCTTATGATAATAGCCCATGGTCCAAAGAGGTGATGGAAGGTGAGAAACTCCAAGAACTGAACAAATGAGAGAGTCATGGCAACACCAAGGAAAATGTTCCTGGCAAAAAGGCAGTGCAAGCGGTCTTTGTCAGCAAACATAAAAGCCAGCAAATGACAGAAAAAAGCAACAGCAGAAAATCCCAGGACAAATACTCGTATCCAGGCAAGGCCTGCTCTTTCTCCAGGATGCGTGAGTTCGGAGACGAGCGTCCCCGATAACCAAGCTAACAGCAACCACTCATTCCCATATGGTATCATACGCCCTTCATAAATAGGGCTCAGTGGAGGATAGACAATTGTCAAAATGAACAACACAAGCAAAAATATATGGGATGCCAAATAGCTCATAAACTTCATGATGGGGATTTTGTTAAATCTGTGCTTGAGAGGTAGGGAAAAGACGAGCCACACAGGTGGACATGCTAAAAAGGTAAAAAACAGAAGGACTAGTTTCCATGCTGACCAGTCTAAACTGCCATACCAGACTTCAGTCAAGTATTTTTGAACAGCTGGGTGTGCGACTACATCCTTCTGCTCACACTCAATTAAACAGTCCAGTATAGTAGTGCCTCTGTGGTCTACTGCTCTAAGTATATATCCAGCGTTTTTACTTCCAGAGGCTATTGTAAGGAGCTCTGTGGCCATGTTCTCGCTGTATTTGGCAGCATTAAGAAGGTCTACTGAACGTTCTTTTTCCTTTAGGGCGGCAATGTTGAGAGCTCTAGAAAGTTTGACTGCAGTGTCCAAAGGAGCAGTGGAATGAAGAACGTATTCCTCAATGACTTTGTTGTTGTTTAGCTTCCCACAGACCATCAGATCAAAGACAAACTGAAAGAAAAGATACAATGGTCATTTGAGGCTTTAAAAGGTACATCTGCTCCAGGATAATATAAGTCTTATTTGTTTGAAATGAGAGGAATAAGAAAGACTACCTTCCAATTAATGCATGTTATCACTGGCACTTGGTAGAGTGAGGGGAGAGTGATGCGACAATTCATACGGTATGTAATGTGCAAAAAACAAATAAGATGAAAAACAGTCAAATTATAAAAGGCAATGCTTGTGTGTGGGATTTTTTTAGTGCAGTAAAATGGATCGATGCATTAGATAAAGTACATTAAAAGGATGTAATGAATATTGTGTAAATCTTGGAGTATTTGATAACATCAGGATGTACAAAAGAAGGTTGGGCAGATGGAAATATCACAACGTTTCATCTCCTCTGTTTCCCTAATTTGACAACCTACCATTTTTTGTTACTTTACTTTACATTCATCGACTTACCTCTCCTTGTGGCCCTGAGTTTGATCCGATACTTTTGGGCGACCAGTAAATATCCTATTGATATGTAAATTAGGTTCATTCTCATTTGTGTTTTAAAACGTTGTATTTACAAACTTATTGGTTATTCCTAAAACCTGTTGTGGTTCCTGAAGAGAGTTGTGAGACACACTGTGCTCACCTGTCTCCCCTACAATCTATCCTAAATGCTGCTGCCAGAATCCCTTTACTCTTTCCTAAATCTGTCTCAGCGCCTCCCCTGCTGAAATACCTCTCCTGGTTTCCTATCAAATCCCGGATGACACACTCAATTCTCCTCCTCACTTTTAAAGCTTGACACTCTTCTGCCCCTCCTTTCATCTCAGCACTAATTTCTCGCTATACACCATCCCGACTCTTGAGTTCTGCTCAAGGATGTCTTCTTCTCTCTGCCCCTTTTGAATCTAAAGCTCTCTCCCACCTTAAACCTTTCTCACTGAATGCCCCACACCTCTGGAATTCCCATCTCCTCAATATCAGACTAGCACCCTCTCAATCCACCTTTAAGACCCATCTTAAAACACACCTCCTTATCGAAGCATATGAGTAGCTCTGTGGCTGATACTATACACCTCATACAGTACATAAATCTTGACCCATTGCAGACGCACTTACCAGAACGCCCTCATACTGTCTCCGTACGTTCTTCCTATCTACCAATTAGATTGTAAGCTCTTCGGGACAAGGCTCTTTTTCCTAAGTGTAACTTTTATGTCTAAAGCACTTCTTCCATGTGTTATTTGTATTTGTTATTTATATGATTATCACGTGTATTACTGCTGTGAAGCGCTATGTACATTAATGGCGCTATATAAATAAAGATATACATACATACATACATACAGGAAAATATACTGTACTTTAAACATTCACAATGCTCCTAATAAATGAGGCACCTGTACAGATAGAGTTGTTCTCACAAAATCCTTAATATGTGAAAATAACATATTCCGGTGGGAAAACAACATTGCGGTCTGATAAATGGATTTCGACAGTACTGCCATTTAGCTTAGTTGCCAGAAATATCTTTATGCCAGATTCAACTGTAACTGGAAGTTTTTTAAGTGGATTACATGCTACTATACTGTACACCAGTGGTAGCTAACTACAGTCCTCAACAGCTACTGACAAGTGGTACCATAGCTCTAAAGGACTGGTGTTGGAAACCCCTGCTATACAAACTACTATATGATAGAACTCAACATACTGTACATTCACAAGCATATTGAATAGTTTAAAATGATTGACTTCATTATCTTGCTATTAATATGTAATCTATGCACTTATCCTATTATATCCCCGAAGAGGAATGGCCTATATTACATTTCGGTCCTCAGTAAGCTTCAAGGTGTTGTTGTTCCTTTTCAATAAAAAGCTCACAACTTCTTGGTGGTTGTCAGCCGCTGCATACTGGATAGGGGTCTTTCCATCTTTGCACTCAAGGGTTGGATTGGCACCACATTCAACCAGAAATCGGACAGTATCTAGGAAACCAGATTTGGCAGCAAAGTGCAAAGGACAACCCCCGTTCTGCAAAAAGGAGAATATTGATTAAATAGAGCATATCGAAGATAAGGTAAAAAAATACAGAAATCCTGTGCTCCTCCGAAATAGATTGGAATTTATCTGTGAACTTTTACATTTTGATCCTAAGGCCTGGATACAGTACATCAAGCGGCAGTAACCAAAAAATGCGGTTTTCCCACATGTGTTATTTTTCTAACAAGTGTTATTTTTATAGTGCAATACATCAACATTGCACCGCTAAAAATAACAAACTTTTTATCTGATCCGATAAAAAATAGGCCTAATACTGCATTTTTTGGTATTAACGGAGACACCATCTTTTATCACCTAATCCAGGCTGACGTTAGCTCTATATTTCCTATGTATATAGTGGCCAATATATTGGCCATTATATACAGAGGCAAGATAAGCTAAACTAGCATAACATAGGTGATAAATTATTACTTCTAAGACATAGCAATAAATGTTAACTTCTTTGTAGCCCGAGTGGCCAAATAGTTATGGGGTACCATGACTTGCTGACCACAAACAGCTACAAAAGGTGTTTATATCAAAATTAAAATACACAACCTACCCTCTTGGACATTTTGGTGGCTAGTAAAGCACTGATAAGGTAACCATGGGGTTAACCCCTACCAACACAGCCCGGAAGGTCTAACCACCCTCCCTGGGGAAACTACCCCCTTCACCCACGTAACCTACCACCACCCACCACCAACAAACCTAACACCCACCCTCTATACTAATGAGCAATAGCAGACTGGCGGAATGCCCTGTCTCCTTTGTCCAGTCCGCCATCTTTCTAATGGACAGCGATCTTATGTGTCCCACCCTTGCCCTTCTAATGCTCGCCCTCTTTAAAGTCCCACTCCCTTCTGCGGTCAGTTGATTTCAAAATGATTTCATGGAGGTAATAACAGTACTGCACCTTATCAGTCACATTGATTTCGGCTCCTTGTCCAATGAGTGCTCTCATCATTTCAATGTGGCCGTTGGCCGCAGCCAGGTGGAGGCAGGATCTTCCTCGTTTGTCTTTCAAATGCAGTTGGGATGTTGATTTACTTAGCAGAAGGCCAACAACGGCTGTGTGACCATTCTGTGCTGCAAGGTGTAGCGGAGTAGAACCCTGTGGAGGAAATTAAGCTGTTAATACAAACGTAACCGGCAAAATAAAAATGACATTAGGTTAATTGTTTGGTTGTAAATATATTTACTTACCTGGCTGAGCTTCTACCTCTATTAGTACGGGACTACACTAAAAACTTCATTAGATGTTATTATTTTTCTATATAAGGTAGCCTTTTATGATATTGTTCTTGAATACAATTTATTTTGCTGTAATTTGGGAAATATGGATATTGCTTATGCATGAAACAGTCCAGGGGGTGCAAACTTTTTTCCCTGCGCCCCCCTACTGGCAGTTCCTCTCTCTCCACGCCCTTACCACGGCTCCGGTGTCATGACGTCGCGTTGTCATAGCAACGTGATGTCACATGACCTTGCGGCGCGTTGCCACGGCGACACGTCTAAGAAGCCACCGGAGCCAAGGTAAGTGCCTTATATTATATTAAGTGCCTTCAGGAAGCGCGCGGGGCCTCTGTAAACCCCGCGCCCCCCAGTTTGCGCACCGCTGAAATAGTCTCTTTGGAGACAAGAACAAATATGCTGAACAATAACACTACAATATGCTCCATTTTTCAGTAATAAAAAGATACATTGCGCCAAAAGAATGTACTGTATACAATTATTTAAAACTCAATGGTCTACATTTCTTCAGCACTTTACACAGGGGAGTTACTACATCTTACATACAGTATGAGTTGAATTAGCTTTGAAAAAGCTGACATGATTAATAAGCCCACTTGAAGAACAAACTTGTGAGTTTTTGTTAGCTCTCGACCCTGTAATAATTTCATCTCTAAGGAGCGTTAATGTTGATCCCTTTAAAAGTATCACAACCAACATAAAAACAATTACTGTAGCCACACACAGTGTCCTTTATAATCGGTCACAATACAGGGACATTTAGTTTTTCTAAAACAATGACAGCAAGCCAACATTTGTGTATATTTGTAAAGCCTTTTATTTAGTTGATCCATTATCATCTTCATGCATCAACAGATGTGCGTTCTCAATGTTCACCCCTTTTCTGCCCAATGAGAGAGAAACACATCGCAATAGCAGCAACCATATTGTCTTTTTGTCGGTACAAGGATTATTGATTTTTAAGTGACATAAAGTAAAAAAAATTACAATTCAGATGTCAATAGTAATAGTGATATTTTAAATGTTATTACCTGCAAGTACTTTACATTATAATTACCTGTAGATTGGTTGGAGAATCTGCCTGCACACCAGGATAGTTCAGTAGAAGCCGGACCAAATTTTCATGGCCAGATTGAGAAGCCAAATGCAACGGTGTATATCCTGACTAAAAAGAGAAAAAAACAAACAAAAAAATGTTTTTTTTTTTACATTGTTATAATATAATAGCGCTACCTATTTTTGTTTTATTGTTATAATGTTGCTTTATTCTTGTGGGGATATTACAGGTATTTTAAATCCCTGTCGGTTCTTGTTACAAAAAATAAGACATTTCAGGCCAACAAAAATTGGTATCTTGTAAATAAATGCAATTCATCAAGTGTTTAAATATAATGTCCTTGTAAAGCCTCTGACTGGTAATAAACATATGTACACCATTACTGTACATGATATATACATTACTGTGGTGTATGTATTAATGCTTGTGTGAGATATTAGTCCAAGAATGCTTGGATTCTTGCATCAGAACTCTTTCAACAGATAATGCTGGGGAAGTGTTTTTTTTGGAAAGAATTTCCACCATACCGTAAGCATGTAAAAATAAAGGCCATCTCCTTTTTTTTATTCCCTGTATTTGCACTCACACCTCCTAATTCTCAACTTCATGCTTTACCCACTGGTATATTATTTATTTCCTTGCAATGTACTCATTGGTTCTAGCTCCCCCTTTCTGCTCTTCTTTTAACACCTTTGCTCTTTGTTCTCGTTCCTCTCTCTGTCACCTCGTTTCTTGTCATTCACCCTCTCTTCCCTCTCATCCTGCCCCATAGTTCTTATTACTACCCTTTCTATGGGCAAAGCCTAAAGGATATTTATTTTCCTATTGGCATGGTAAGCAGAGCCGTGAGAAACTATCCACACTGTATTTCAAATATTTTAAGTGTTTTTCACCTGAAATTCAAATATTGTGAAACATTTTGCCAAGCCTCAAGCGTGGAATACACTGGTTGGCAAGTCAAAGTGGAAGGTACCCTTCAAAGATTGTCTTTGTTTACTCCAAATGCGCTCCATCCCATCTTCATTCTCCTATTGGTTTAATTCAAAAGGTTCCCCTCCATTGTTACCTACCAGTCAATGTAGATAGTCTTCAACTGCTAGTTCTATTCCATTTATTTCCATTTTTGCAGAGTGGACACATTTGTTGAACATTACTTTGGTGTTGCTGAGAAGCCTATGGAAGACCACTTTCTGATTTGTTGCTAGAGATCTTTTTCGACTTTTGCAGATGACATTATTTTTGCCACATTGTTCAGTAGGTGACAAGTATTCACCATTGATTTTGATTTATTTTTCTTCTCAATTTAATGTCTTGCTAAAATTCTTCAAATGTTGCTGTGAAAAGCTTTGGTGACATGGTGTCTCCCTGTCGCACTCCCTTGCTGATCCTGATCTTACTTGCATCTTCGTGTAATCTAATTGTTTGATGTGGCATTCTCATAAATATTCTTATGATATCAATGTATGCGTCTTCAACACTTCTTAACTAATTTAAAATCACTAAGGTGTGCAACGGTGTTTCCCCTGGGCCCTTCTGATCCTGACCCATATGTAAGAAAATCCCCCAATTACGTGGATGTGTGATATGTGGTGCACCTGCTGGCTTACAGGACTCCTGAGTCTCCCGCTAGGTTGGTATGGGGATATCAGCATGACAAGCATCTGAGGTAGTGTGCTTGAGTCTTACTCACATACGATGCAGCGCCTCCACCCCATCAGGATCTCTGCGGCCGCTGGGGGATGTATCTGATGGGGAACTCCTCTGTGGTACCTCCTTCTGCAGAATGACTCCACACTCACACAGAAGGGATGTAGTGAACAAGGGCATCATTATTGTCATCTGATTAGGCAGACTGCCCCTCATCGCGGTCGTGCTCAGCCGCTCATCTTGTTGAGGTACCCCCCTTCAGAAGGTTCCTCTATTCCTAATTAAATTGGTTGTCCACATCTCCCTTAAGGGAGAGCACCATCTGTACCAGGTCCCTGGATACAGTGGGTAAGCAGCTTGTCTCTCTGCCACTTCAGCGGCACAACCTCACAGCTCTTGCATCAGACAATGCACTGTCTGGCTCTCCTCTCTGACACTGCAACAGTGTTGCAGACACTCCACATGACTCTCACTGAACAGACTGACAGAACAGTCAGAACACAGACTGAACACACAACTTTAGGCAGTGCAGTGTCTTATATAGACTGAGAAAAGACAGCCCTCTGTGTCACTAACAGTGGACACAGAGCATGTTGTCACTTCCCTTGTTACATACATGTTGTCACTTCCCTTGTTACATACATGACACCTCACCAGGGTGTGAGGACAAACCTCCATGATTGTTGCTGGCAACCCTACATACTTACCAGGTTTACTGCCAGCACGAGAAGGAGCTGTATACCATTTTTATACATGGCTACAGCTGTAAAACAGAATTAAATGCTTTTTCGTAATCTATGAATCCTAAACTGAGTGGTAGATTATATTTATTACTTCGGGAAATCGCCTTTTGTACGACTCTTTATAATAAATGCACTGTCTTTAATTGTTGATTCATTGTCTTGTTTGAGTGAAATGACTTGCCTCTTACCAACCATAAGTTTCTGCCTTTTCTTCTTAAGCCTTTGTTATCTTCGATAGTATTTTTCACCATATAACAGTAATATGTTCTTACATGTTCAGTTACAGTATACGTTTGAGGACTGCCTTGCACAGCTCTGCATATTCAATTCTTGTGTTTTGGGATTGCACCATTTCTGGTAATCTCATCAGCAACTGCTTTGTCTCATCTGATATTTTCTTATCCTGTTTTTGTTAGCGATTCCTCCAGTTCTTTCTGCGCCTTCAAGTGTATAATCTTCATAAATTTTTTCATAATTGTTTGTTAAAGTGCCCCTGTAAGGATTCTGCTCGATCCGTGCCAGGTTTTGCTGCGGTTCGGGTTTTCCAAGTCACCTGCCCTTTCTGCTCACTGTGGCCATTTTGAGTACTGGCAGCCTGCTATATAAGGCTGCAGTTCCTTGTGGGAGTCGCAGAGCAAAGTTCAAAGTTCTAACGAAGGCGGGGCCCGCGGAGACAGAGAAGGAGCGCGGGGTACTGTTGCACCACGTAGCTCTGACGTCAGGGTGGGGGGCGGGAACGAGAGGCAGGAACCGCAGACCGCCGGGGAGACCAAGCACCGCGCATGCGTCGCGCGGCAGTGCCAGAGGCCAGAGTGTGCACCCTGGACCCAGGAATGCCAGAGACTGACGGAACCCATGCACTGCCCGCGCATCACGCATGAGCACCACCGTTAGGCTGCCTTTCTTGAGTGCCACAGGAACCAGACGAGCGGGTAAGGGTTAAGGGAACAGAACCGCCAGACCGCACTATATATATATATATATATATATATATATATATATATATATATAAAACATAGCAGGAGTTATATATATATATATAACATGTTAATTAATCTGTAAAAACACCAGATGTTCTACCTGTGACATTACTTTGTTTAAACATGTACTATGACACGGACATTGTTACAATACTGTATGATACGGAGGTCCAGTCTTACCTCACTGCCTTGTTCTTTCATGTGTAATAAGTCATGTGCTGATTTTGGTGGCTCACTGTGCATCGTGGCTGGAACCTTGGCTAGGATTTCTCTGACAAAATCTAGTTGCCCAAAATGCGCTGCAACATGAAGTGCAGTGAGTCCAGTCTATGGAGGGGGTTGAGGAGGAATAAAAACAAAATCATAAAAAATAGGGGGTTAAAATCAGATTCAATAGACGAATAGGCCATTAATAATTCCTGTATACTTGGATGCCATTTAAAATATTTAAGAGTGAATAGACACATATATTGAATTTAAATGTACACATTTGCATCAGAATACATGTATCATTCTGAAAATGCTAAGGATATAGTTATCCTAACACAACACTTCCCCCATTTCATAGGCCACTCCATTTCCCTAGTGTTTCTTCACTCTTTTTGCGCCCTTAATGCCACTTTAGGTTATGTTATGTTGAGTCCCCTGTGCCGCTGAGCGCGCTCATGCATGGAGAGCGGTGACGTCACCAACTCACAGGGGACTCAGCCTTAGTTAGTGTTGTCTCATGTATTTTCCCATAGCCAGTCTTCACGTTTAACGCTGGTCCATTTTGCCTCCGCCTGGCATTTCGTTTTAGATTTGTACACTCTCACCCCATATCAGCGTTTGTTTTTCGATCTCATCGATCCACAATTTGCAATGTTTGGAATTCCGATTTCATTTTCTATTTCTATAACCTTTATAACTCTTATACAGTAAGTAAGATTATAACAAAAATCCTATATATTTAGTCAGATATATCCCTCGGCATAAGTTACTTGAAATATATAAAGATGTAGACTGTAGGTTGAGATACCTTTTAGAAATGAAATTATTTTGGACCTTAGTAATAGTCCCATAAAAGGCATCACAAATCTCAACCAATTTCCATTTCTCCAGGACCAATACGGTTACTAAAACTTTGCACTTAAAATACAAAACAATGGAAACATTTGTTAAAACTTATATTACAAAGATCTGCAAACTTTGGACATACAGTACAGATGTAGCAGGAGTTATTGCACCCCTTCAATGTGCGGGAACAATAACGCTGCTACATCTGAACTCTACAGAGTTCTACAAACAATGACTGCAATAGTAGATGTTTGAATCATGTGTAGCCCCCTATAAACAGCACAGTCTATACATATCTTTCTCCTACTGAGGTATGTCCTGCTACGGGCAGGCACCAGTAGTAATCATGGGTTTTCCCCCCTTCAAGCCCTGCCTTGAGTGATGGATGCAGGCCCCTGACTCTGCTGCAGGCATGAGACAGAGGGAAGTCCTGCTGACATCATTAGGGGTGGGGCTAAGTCTATTTAGCAGCCCATTCCTGTAAGTGACAGTTAGTTCTAGTGCAGTCTATGCTGGAGTCTGTCCTGGGAGTGAGAGGAGTATACCTAGCTCCGTCCTGGGAGCAGCAAGAGAGAGAACTCTGGCCTATGACATTTGGAGAGTGAGCCGAGTTCAGGTGGACCAATGCCCCTCACCCCGATGATGGGGTGATGGGGGAGAATACATCCCCCACCCAGAGGATACCCTCTGAGGTGGGCAGCGGGGTATTGAGGCCCCAGCCCATCCTGTCGGAGTGTACACTTGGAGGGAAGGAGAGGAGGAAAGGCCTGTACCGAGTGGAGGGTCGTGTGAATTGGGGACATTGCTGTTGTTGTTGTGGCTGCTTGTCGCCACTACTGCCGGGCGCGGCTCGGACCAATAAATAGAGACATTACCTTTTTACCAAAGACTGTTGTGTGATTCTGGAGCATCCACCATGGGACCATGGGTCACTCTTCTATACGGGTCCTATCCCATACCCTGGGAAGGTATAGAGGATGGAGGCGCTGCACCACCACTGAAAGCATGAAGGCTACTACCCCAGAAGCCTGGTCCTGTGATCCCCACACCACCGCGGGAGACTCAGGCCCTCCTGTTCCACGCAGGTACGCACCACCCAGTACATGTAATCCGCCCTCACACACCCTAGATATGTCAGATGAGTCTAGGGGCGGGGAATTAGGGTTAAATTTGGAGGCGCTGCTGAGAGATACAGGACAGGCTTACCGCAAGGCAGAACAGAAAGAGTGATGTGCACTTTTCAGTCCAGTGTTGAGGAACGTAGGGTGCAATTGCACACTGGGGTAGTCAGGGGAGCGTGGATCGCCACTCCCGCACAGTACGCCCTGGGCGCCCTAAGCGGGTGGCGTAAGAGGGGTGCATAGCTATTGCTGTCCTAGTCCCTTGAGGCAGATAGTGTGAGGCAAATGGGGGGGTCAGCCTGCTAACTAGTCCAGGGACCATGGCCCAGGGCCCGCACTATGAGTGGCCAATAGAGGGACACCTGTACCTAGGGAGATGCCCGGTACGCTAGCTAGCACCCACAGAATGCACCACAGAGCACTAGCCGGGACAAACATCGAGCACAGTACACACACAGAAGGAGTTCTGCCTAGCCTGGGGTAGGCCACCTCATATTAGTGGGTACCAGAATAGGCATGCAGACAGGAGTAGAAGGTGTCGAGGAGATCAGTCAGTATCTAGGAGCAAATTACACATTAGACACTGAGGAGAGTACACAATTACATGTGGTGGGCGCATCTAAAATGGCGGCCATCACTGCATGTGCTCCGAGGATCCAACAACCCTCCAAAATGGCGACCAAGGCGCCATCAGCGGCCCAGCAGATAGCAGCCGATCTAAAATGGCGTTTCCTGCCAATCCTGGAGCGCGCACGTGAATCGTGCAAAAGAACTGTACGAGAAATGTGGCGGGAAATGTGCAGGGGTTTGGCGCCAAACCCAGATACTTTGCAAGAGGAGCGGAGCAGCGCGAAAGCCGAAAGCCCACCCACCTGTGCTGTGACTGGTCAACAAACCAGGTCACGTCACACTGAAAGGAGTGCCCCGCCTCTTGTTTCCACCAGAGGGAGGGGGCACAAGGAGAGCCAATCAGGAGCGTTCTCTGCAAAGGGAGGGACAGGAAGAGAGAGCGAGGAGCTTCACTTCTGTCTGGCATTCGAGGAGCAAGGAGCTGAAACACTGAACTGTTCCACCCCTGAGCTAACCATGTCCGAGATGAGCACCACGATCTATCAGCTACCAGGAGGCTTGCTGGTAGTGAAGGTAGCGGAGCACGAATACCTCCGGTGTTTGTGCATTCACTGCGGGATACCGGGCGCGGTATCAAGCGCCAAGGCACGATGCCCTCAATGTGGCACGTTTTACCTGTGGCCGAACGAGCCATGGCCTTTGATCGAGACCCTGCAGGGTGCCTCTCCGGGAACGTTAACGGAGGTGGCGGAAGGTAAAGACAAGACTGCCATGGTTCCCCGTTGCAACCGAGCGGGAGGAACCAAGGCCCAGCCCGCTGCAGAATCGAGCGAGCTGGCGACAGAGAAGAGCGCGACCGCAGTGGAGGTACCGAAGCGAGACTGTTTCGTACCTATACCCACTGGTTGTATCGCAGAAGAACCCGGTGACTCCCTAGTGGAGGAGCCGATCCTGATATCCTCGGAGGAAGAGGTTGGCGTGCCATCGGTGGCAATGCGCCTACCGGCGAACCACCCCAGCGGTACCAAGAAGGAGCAGACGAGTCCGGAAACCTTCCGACGGTGAGCGCTGGTGCGGCCGGAGGCCCGTAAGAGTCCCACGGCCGTGGTGACTCCCAGTGCGGCGGAAACGGCGGCCGAGATGACCTCGAAGGACCCCGAGATCAACAAACAGCAGCGGAGCGGTAAGGCCTTTGATCGAGACCCTGCCCCCCTTACTTCCGCCAGGTGAAAGCAGCAACCGAGGAGGACGAGAAGGAGAGGCTTGAGGCCTACTTGTCCGTCCGTGAACCGGATGCTCCGCCAACGCCCATGCCGGTCCTCGACGCACTTCCGGTGCGTGACCACGGAGCGTATGGAGATTCTACAGGCACCGCTGATGACGTCATTTCCGATTCCACCGGAAAACGTGGCCCGGAAGCACTATTCTCCTCCCGGAGAGTAGCCATGGCTGCTGCAATGGCCACCCTGAAGAGCCAAGGTCCATCGAGAGAGGCGCGAAGTATGGCGGAGAAAGCACCCAAGAAAGCATCCCTATATAGATATATGCTGTTTTTTTACATTTTCATTCTACTTTTCTCATCGGTCTTGCCTTTTTTTTTTTTTCATTTTATGATATTCATGTAAATACAATTTTGTTTCTCTGCGTACCTTTCGGCATAACCTAAATCTGTGAACTTGAAATTTTAATTTTGCTGGACAATGACATGAACATTGCCCCTGCCCCAGCCCCTAGCTCCATCACCCCGGCCACTGCCCCTGCCCAGTCATGAGTGTTGCCACCGGGACCTAGCGGGGATAAATTAAGCAAATACCCTAAGTACTCCAAGGACTTGCGGGATTGGGAATTGAGCGATGAGGGGTCGGATAGGGAAATACCTTACTCCAGTGTGATACCTGTGTCTAACCCTGTGCCGTTTTCTCCTACAGCTAGAGGGAGAGCCTGAGGGTAACATACTCCAGCAGAGGCTGGGCCTGTTCGGGAGGTGGTTCATAAGATGAACCCTACCAGGTACTTCAATGCCAAGGGGAGGAGAGATTGCTCGCACTCTACGGAGGCGGGGACGTCCGGTGCCTCATCGCAGGCAGAATCTGAGGTAGAGAGCCCTAGTCATTCCACAGAATACGAGCACCGTGACAAATGGTGGACACCCCTGTTTATTGGGTACCATGAGGGGATGGACCGTACACGGTTCCTGCTCATAAAGAGCAACATTGTTGACCATTGGTGGGCGACAGGTGCCTTTACTCCTCAGGAGGTGGAGGATGAGATAGACCATAGGTTCAGGGAGACCGAGCAGAAACTCATTCAACCCAAAGGTCCTAGTATACTGTATGATGAAATTGCTCCGGAAGTTTTGGGTACTGCCGAGCAGGGCAGGTCACTGGAAGCTCACTAAATTGAGCCGTGCCGATAGAGCCATAGTGGCTAGGTATAGGCAGTCACATGGATACGAGTACCCTTATGTGCCCAAGCCCATCATGAGGGAAATAGAAGAAAATCGGGATAGTTGGCTCCGGGAGGCTGTGCAGGAATATCTTCGGACCAAGTTTGGTCAGGGAGGTTATCATAACGAAGACAAAATAAGTGAGTTGGTTAGGAACTGGAGCATAGGGAGGTGCATATACATACACAGCGTGATGTATCGCCCATAGCATGGGTCGGTGCAATCGTTCTTTGTGACCGTCACGGATCACAATGGCAGAAGAGTGAGAAAGCCAGATCCAAAACATTATTAGTAGGGTTCTCCACGTTGGGAGTAACCGTGTTTGTTTTCTTGAACTACCTCATATACCAATGTTATGCTAACACTGCCATAATATGTGCTGTTTCTCAGGTTGTTCGCCGCAGGATGGTGCTGCTAGAGCTAGGTCCAAGTGGGGACCATTGGATTCCACCAGAGGGAGAGTGTAGCCCCCTGTAAACATCACAGGCTATACATATCTTTCTCCTACTAAGGTAAGTCCTGCTACGGGCAGGCACCAGTAGTAATCATGGGTTTTCCCCCTTTCAAGCCCTGCCCTGAGTGATGGATGCAGGCCCCTGACTCTGCTGCAGGCATGAGACAGAGGGGAGGTCCTGCTGACATCATTAGGGGTGGGGCTAAGCCTATTTAGCAGCCCATTCCTGTAAGTGACAGTTAGTTCTATTGCAGTCTATGCTGGAGTCTGTCCTGGGAGTGAGAGGAGTATACCTAGCTCCATCCTGGGAGCAGCAAGAGAGAGAACTCTGGCCTATGACATTTGGAGAGCGAGCCGAGTTCAGGTGGACCAATGCCCCTCACCCCGATGATGGGGTGATGGGGAGAATCCATCCCCCACCCAGAGGATACCCTCTGAGGTGGGCAGCGGGGTATTGAGGCCCCAGCCCAGCTCATCCTGTCGGAATGTACACTTGGAGGGAAGGAGAGGAGAGGCCTGTACTGAGTGGAGTTGTCGTGTGAATTGGGGACATTGCTGTTGTTGTTGTGGCTGCTTGTCGCCACTACTGCCGGGCGTGGCTCGGACCAATAAAGAGAGACATTACCTTTTTACTAAAGGCTGTTGTGTGATTCTGGAGCATACATCCTGGGACCAGGGGTCACTCTTCTATACGGGTCCTACCCCATACCCTGGGAAGGTATAGAGGATGGAGGCACTGCACCACCACTGAAAGCATGGAGGCTACTACCCCAGAAGCCTGGTCCTGTGATCCCCCACATCACCGCGGGAGACTCAGGCCCTCCTGTTCCACGCAGGTACGCACCACCCAGTACATGTAATCCACCCTCACACACCCTAGATATGTCAGATGAGTCTGGGGGGGGAGGGGGGAAATAAGGGTTACACATGTATGGAATTATTGGATACGGAAAATCCATGGCTGAATCAACCCTCCTTCCCATGGGTTAATTGTGTGTACGCCTATCCTAGTAATGTTTGGATTTCAGTATGATATCATATTGCACACAATGTAATAAAACAACATGTAGCTACATACTGTACCCGGCATAGCTTAGGATGTAACCACATCCCCCCAAAACAATCCTATAAACAGTCACAAAGGCTGTAAGGGATTCTTTGAAAAGTATTGGAAGAGATCTTCATAATGTAAATACTGTATGAAAGTCCTTACTGGCTACAAATCATGTATGGAAGGAGTGGCACAGTGAGTTTGCAGCAGGGGAACCTGGTTCAATTCCCCGGGGTCAGCTCCTTGTGACCTTGGGCAAGTCAATTTATCTCCCTGTGCCTCAGGTACCAAAAAAATAGATTTTAAGCTCCACAGGGCAGGGACCTGTGCCTGCAAAATGTCTCTGTAAAGCGCTACGTAAAACTAGCAGCACTATACAAGAACATGCAATTATATATTACTATGTCATTTATTAGTGGTGTGTACCATTTCCGCTTTCTTTGGGTCGATGCAATAAAATGACATCACATGTCCTTACCTTGGTGCTCGTAATCCTGAATGAGACACGGTCCTTTAATGCCTCAAGAACATTGATGTGCCCATTTTTAGCGGCCAGATGAATCGCGGTCATCCCTTCCTGTTCACACATGTATAGAAAACAGATGAGTGGCTTCTGCAGGAATGTTCTATTTCACGCGCATTACAATGCATATTTACATGGCTTTTACAAAACTCATGATAATAATTTAAAAAAATTGCATTTATTTATGTGACGAGAGATATTTAAATATGTGAGATGAAGAAAACATCTTTCGAAATATTTTTGTTCCTCTACATATTTGTTCAACCTGAAAAGCCCCATGTAATTGTGACAAAAGTCATGTGTTAGTGCAGGGGTGCTCAACTACAGTCCGCGCCCCCCCCCCCAACAGGTCAGGTTTTCAGGATACCCCAGCTTCAGCACAGGTGACTCAAAAAGAGAGATTGATCCACCTGTGCTGAAGTTGGGACTGATTGAGCCACCGGTGCTGAAGCAGGGATATCCTGAAAACCTGACCTGTGTGTGGGGGGGAGGGAGGGAGGGGAAAGGTCATTGAGGCGATTAGCACCCGTGTGTTAGTGCATATCCAAAACGTAACCAGATATAAGAAAATCCTCATTTCTATACAACTATGGTGGCGTTTAGATGACATGTAATGACCAAAGGTCTGAATTTTGTACTTAGGAGATGGTTCCCCAAATACCTATGTGGAGTATGACACCATGATCAAGCATTAACTTCTATCCAAGTCGATGGTACTTAACTCCAGATCATGGTGCAATACTGTACCACGCATCGGATGCTCAGTGATTCCCAGCGTCCGTGTTTTAACTGAGCACTCTGTATATAATAGGATGACGATGCATTTTCTTCACACGCAACACTTGCACATCAGCCTATGGGGTCTACCTAGGATATCAATGTAGAGAAAAGTGTGTAGTAGGATTGACTCACGCCACTACAGATGTGGAGGATTTGGGGTGCCAATAAAAGGCAAAGAGAGCGGTGCAGGGAGACGAAGACTGTGATACATCTCATTAGATTGTGTCAAACATATAACTAGTCCCCGACTCCTCCTACCGAAAATCCCCATTGAGCAAGCTACTGTCGTGCCGACGAGTTCTAAAACAAATCTGGGGCAATCACCAACAAGACCCAGGTACATGCTGGTTACATGCTGCAGCATTTCAGTGACATTTTTGCAGAGACTAATGGCCCATCAGATTAACAGCGAGGGTCCCTGCCAGTCCCATTCAAACTGAATGGGACTGCCAGGGACCCTAGCTGTGTTAATCCGATGGGCCATTAGTCTATGCAGAAATGTCACTGAAATGTTGCAGCATGTACCCAGCATGCACCTGGGTCTTGTGGGTGATAGCCCCAGATTTTCCAAGGCAAGTTTAAGGCAAGTTTTAGAATACTCGTTGGCGCACCTGTAGGGCAGACGGTGAAAATGCCCCGGTTATGCTCCAAAATTGCCTTGATACATAAACACCAACGGCATGCACAGTCGCGGCCGCCTTTAACCTAAAGCGGCCGCCACCACGGGAATTTTTAAACCGCGTGCAGACGTGGGCTTTTTTTTTCTTTTTTTCGGCGCCTGCGGCGCTTCCATTGTTCAGCGCCATTAGCGCTGAATGGAGATGTGGCTGGCGCGCGCGGCCGCAAGATGTGGCTGGCGCGCGCGGCCGCGAGATGTGGCTGGCGCGCGCGGCCGCGAGATGCGGCTGGCGCACGGCCAAGTTCGGCTGCTGAAGAAAACAGCCCCGAACAATTGCGGGTAAGCTTTAAAATAAGCTTAGCCGCGACTGTATGCATATTTATATAGCCATGTTACAAAAGGACAATAGAGGCAGAATAAAGTGCAAACAATGGGGGAAAGAGCAGCCAGTAAATGAGGACATAAGGCAAACGGATCCACTTTCCCCGAAGAGCTTACAATTTAAATATATTTATACAGTAGGAGTAAAAGGGCATTTAAGTGCAAATCAGGTAGGTCAAGTGCATTTGGAGTCAGTAGCATCGACATTAATAAATTAATGCAATGCCTCTTTTCATTTGGTATTTAAAAATGGAAAGCGAAGGGGCATGAAGAATATTAGGAGGAAGAGAGTTCTATAGGGGAAAAATGACAAGAGAGGGCTGGTGAAAAAATGAGACAACATCTTTGGTGCAAGCATAAGAGGTGAGTGGAGATGTAATGAGTTTAGACTTGAGGTACAGTATATGGAGGTCATTTCGTAGTTTGTACAAAGATATATACAGTAGGAAGCCAGCAGAGAATTCAGGAGGTAAGAAGCAGATACAAGTCTAGAATATTGATTCTAGAAGCGATGGTTCTAGGAGCAGCATTTTAAATAGATTGTAAGAGAGGTGAGGTGTGAGGCAAGGAGGCCAGATAAAAGACTGTTTCGGTTATCGACATGAGAGAAAACGAGGACATGCATAAGTGTCTTAGTAGTTGAGGACTAGAGGAAATGGTATATATTTGCAATGTTGCAAGGGAATAAATGGCAAGATGTAGTAACAACATTTATATTATATTGAATGTAACCCTAGGCAAGACATTGTAGATACTGTATCATTATTATAGACTGACAAAGTGAGAATATGATGTAAGGGGGGTCTGACATAACAGCACTGGGATCTAAGCAACCATTTTAAGTCAGCATCCATCTTAGATTTTGTCTGAGTGAACGGGTTATGAGATGAACGGGTTTGAAAGGGATTTTTGCTTTCAATTTTTAAAGTGAAAATAAACCAAGCAGCTAACTGAATAAAAACCTTGAGAAGAAGAGCACAGTGCCAATGTTATGAAAATACGAGACTGATAGGCACAGTGTCTCATTCCGAAGGTGGGGGGGCCATGAGTTCTGTATGTAGAGTAAAAGTCACCAGCTTGTATAAGGAATATTAGCTGAGTCATTTCATTTCATTTATGCATCCCATAATAATGTCATTAACTCCATGTGTTCATGTTCATATTTTGTTTACGTAGTGATGACACGCAACCTTGTATAGTGGGCGTGGGTTTAGTATTTTGTGTATAAATAAGGCCTGTATGCCACCATGTCGTTGGGAGGGTTTTATTTTGAAACTCTCCTCTGCGTGTGCACCGCACAATGCAATAAACTTATTTGTCATTCTGCAAAATATATCCTCAGACTTGTGTTTTGTTATTCACAACTTTTACAGATGGCGCTCCGAATAGAAACTCAGATATACCGGAAGCTGAGCACCTGAAAAAAACACTCCTCGTCACTCAAATCTGAGCGCTCGTAAGAATCAAGGTAAAAGGCACCTTGTGAGGAAAGCCTGAGTTTAAAAAGTTGTTTTGAGTGGTGTGTAGAGAGATGTGTTTTGAAGGGTATCTCAATCTGTGTTGACGGGTTTACCTAGCAGTGTCAAATAAGTTTATTTGTCTGTTCCTGTATCCATTTTAAAGTGTTATAGATGTTAAGTTTTATTGGGATTAAGGTGAGAGTCCCGGTAAAAGTTTTGGTGTTTTGGTGATGAAGGTGAGTGTTTGTATGCTTAAGGGATTGTTTTTCAGACTGTCCTGGGTTGTGATAAATATTTTTGTTGTCTGAGCAGGAAGGGTCCCTGATTGTACATTTGCTCTGTCTTGTCATTAACATACCAAGTGAGTTTATTTATGGATATCTGTTTAGAAGGTCTTATCTGTATCCATGTTATAGAAGTATAAGGTTTATCAGGACTGGGTTGGACCCGCTGAAGTAATTCAAGTGTTTTCTTTGGTATAGTTATGGTGAGAAAAAATCAGAACAATAATATGCCAAAAGAGTTGTACGCAATCAGCTTGCGCTGATTATTGTATCAGGTGTATTGTACAGGTCAATTAAATGTGATTACTGTAACAGGAGAATAATTGGAAACCAAAGTTCTAAAAATTTGCCGTTAGAGGTTGTGTGTCTGCAGACAAAAATAATAAAGAATGGATACAGAGAACAAGAAGAGACAATATAAATATGTTTTGTTGGCCAATGAAAACAAATGCAAGGCCAATGAAAATAAACATGCCACCCCAATGAAAAAAGTTTGTTTGCAATAAATTACTATGGAAGGAAGCGTGAAACTACGGGCAGCCGCACCGGTTTTCTTATCCGTAAGAATGCGAACGCAAGGGCTCATAGTGAAACCTTCTAACTTTCAGTAATCCCTGTGTGTCTGTGGTAGTATAAATCTTTGGATTTTATGAGGTTTTTGTGGGTAAAGTCAAGCATGGCGTGACCGGCTAGCGGACGCCGCAGAAATCAGTTATGAACGTATAAGCTTTTCCTTCCATTTCCCCACATGCAATAAGTGGTTATAAATCATTTCCTGATATAAACTCAAGTTTCGGTGCCGGCAAGTAAAATAGTTGCGCCCTTAATGGAGAGTTGCCAGATGGATTTGATACCCTAATGAATTTATTCCTGAATGATTACCTGTGTGAAAGATAAACCATGCTAAGTATCACCTATGTGCACAAATCACCATCCAAAAACTTGCAAGTACGTACAAAAACATGAATATTGTTTGCTCACAATGAAATCAAATGTCTGCAAGAAAGAGAAGCAGCACAGAGCGTGCCCCCACCTTTTTCTCCAGCGTGAGGAATGTGCTAAGATACGAAAGTTAACTCAAAAAGCTCCGGAGCATCAGAGTAGTTTTAAATTCAGGTTATTTATGAGAATAAAAAAAAAAAGAGAGAAGGGAACTTTTATTAATATAGTTGCAGGGTGAAATTGTGGGGTAATAGGGGAGAAATGTCTTTCTTTTATTTGTTCGTTATTTTTGTGATGTTGTTTGGCTGTGTATGAGAGAAGTTTTTTGTATTGTGTGTTATGTTTTTATGTATATAACACCATTAATATGCACAGCGCTTCACAGGAGTGGTGCACGTCGTAATCATATAGGTAGCAAATGGTAAAGGTAAGAGGTCATGAAATAAGGGATCCAGACATAAAAGTAACATTAAGAAAGAGAAGTCCCTGCTCAAGGGAGCTTACAATCTAATTGGTAGGTAGGGAGAGCATACAGAGATAGTAGGATTTGATTAGAAGCCAGGAGAGGAATTTCAGGAGGGGAAACGCAGAATCAGAGTTTAAAGAGTAGAGTGATTTTCGCAGCAGCGTTTGGGATAGATAGTAGGGAAGACAGGTGAAAGTCAGGAAGGCGGGATAGCAGGGGATTACAGTAATCAAGAGGGGAGAGAATAAGGGTCTGTATCAAAGTTTTTAACAGTTGAGCAACAGAGGAACAGGTGTATTGTGATATTGTGGAGGAAAAAGCGACAGTTATAGAAATGTTTTGAATGAAAGAGGAGAATATGAGAGAGGAGTTGGGAGTGACCCCTAAGCAGCGTGCTTGAGCTACTGGATGGAAGATTCAAGAGTAATGTTGAAGGAAATAATAGGGGCAGGTTTGGGAGGAAGTATGAGGAACTCTGTTTTTGCCATGTTAAATTTAAGGCGAAAAAGGGCCTTAAAGGATGAGATAACAGAGAGACATTCAGAAACTTAGGTTTGTATGGCAGGTGTAAGGTCAGGGGTTGAAAAGTAAATGAGGGTGTCATCAGCATAGTAGTGATATTTAAACCCAAGAGATGTTATTAGGTCACCTAGAGAGAGTGTGTACAGAGAGAAGAGAAGAGTGTGGTCCACAGAGTTAAATGCTGCAGGGAGTAATAGGAGCAGAGTGTAATGACCTCTGTCTTGGGCAGCATATAGGTCATCAGTTATTTTAATGAGAATTGTCTCCGTGGAGGAAGCAGTACAGAAGTCAGATTGTAGAGGGATAAGGAGAGAATGGGTGTTGAGAAAATGGAGCAAGCAAGAGTTAGTAGACAAGTTCAGTAGTTAAAGTAGAAAGACAGGTAGGGTCAAGCTTGCTATTTTTGAGTCATGGTATAACTATTACATGTTTTAAGGAGAATGGAAATGTAGCAGAGTAGAGGGAGAAAGGAGATCAACAGTGATGGTGGCACTCTCTTTTGAGACAGTGGAAAAAGAGTCAAGGAAAGCAGGAAGAGAGTAGGAAGCGGAGTAGGATAGGAGGAAACAGGAGGAATGTTCTGGTGTATGGATTTAACCTCTTTCTTAAAATAGTCAGCAAAAGTCCTGAGGTGAGATGAAGGAAGAGTTTGTGTGGGTTAGACTTGTGAGTGTTGATTAATGGAGAGAAATAGGTTTGTGTAGCTTGAGAAAGGACAGAATTGCAACAGGATAGCATAAATTTGTAGTGAAGGAAGTCAGTGAAACTATGAAAGTTCAAATAGAAGGCATTAAAAAGAACTGAGTGTAGGGAGATAGCATGAGCGTGTGGAGTTATTTGTGTGTTAAGAAGCTATATAAACCTCAGCTATATAAAAGCCCGTGGGTTAATTTTTGAGAGGCCATCAAAAATGTAGTTCTTAGGGCTCTGGATAAAGCTCCATGTATTTAAACTTTAAGCAAAAGTTCCAATCCAATAATTATTATTTTCAGGAAGAAGCCGTGGTGTGCCGTTATCTTATCTTTTCAGGGTCAATTGGCGAAACGCCCAGAAACAAAATGGGTCTTTGCCCGGAAACAAGTCTTATAGAATAATTTTTTTCTTTAGTCAGATGAATATGCAGAGTGTCTTAAGAATTATAAAGCTGACCGTGTGCTCAGCACTGTGCAAAGAGATTATATAAAGCAAGACATTAGTGTGAAGTCTTATACAAAAATCATTTGTCTATTAACTGAATGTGATGTATGTTATAACTTTTAACCATTTATTTTTTCCAAAGGTGTCCGTAAGCAGTGGTTATTGTCAAAAAGTGCTGGGTAATCTAGAATGGGTTTGCCAGGAAGGGGTGAATTTGGGAGTCACCTCTCATTTGTGGGTGTGTCTTGTGCATAGGGTTAAATATAGGGTCAAAGTTGCAAAAGCAGTTACATAAGTGACTAAGGTATGCATTATATACAAGGCATTTCAAAATTTTTAGCAGAATAGTTACAGTGGAGTGTTTGGGTAAAAGCCAGATAGGGATGGGCTATGGAAATTTGTATGGGTAAAATAATTGTTTAATTGGGAGGGAATATTTTTCCATAACAGTGGATAGTATTGGGAGAAGAGAGATTGGCCTGTAGTTTGGGACAGTGTTTTTTTGTCACCACTTTTGAATATTGGGACAAACTCTGGCAGTTTCCCAGGTCTTAGGGATATGGCCTGCAGACAGGAATTATGGAAGCAAGTGGTATGGCAAGGGATGAGGCCCCAAAGTTTCAGGAACTAAGATTGTATCAAAGTCAGGTTCACATTGGCTACTTAGTTTTAATTTGAGAAATGAATTAGGAACAGTAATAGGGAGTACATCTGTCTATATGCGGATGCTAAGACAGGAGTAAACACATTGATACAAGAATTTAGTCCTAGGTATAAATTATCTCCCTATGAGACACATATGGGATGACTTGTGACTATCAGCAGTCCAAAGGAACGAATTAAGGACCATGTTATTGGTAATAAAACAATAAGTTGTATGCAACTAATACATTTTTTTTGAGTCTCTCTAGGCAAAGTTGAAAGTGGACCTACTTGAGATGGGGTTAATAGTCACATATTTCCTGCGCAAGCATGCTCTTCATCCCAGGTGAAAAGGCCTAAAGTAACCACCAATAAAGCAATTAAAGTGGCAGAGTTCTTTTCCTGGACCCAAAGCACGTAAAGCTCGTTCCAGCTCCACCAGACGTTCCAGCGCCACCAAAGACCAAAGTCACCTAAAGCACAGCCGCATCAAGTTAACGTCTTGCCGAGTCAAAACTCTAACTATTAACCAACGAGGAAAATAAGACACCAGGCTAAGACCCGGTTTTATCAGAACTTTCATTTTTTCAGAGACTCAATATATCTATTTTTTAGAGTGTGTTAAGTTAGAAATTTAAGGTGTATGTAGAATTGAGCCTTGATGGGAGGATTGGTTTCCTGGAAGCGTGGCTTGTGAAAGCTCGTGTATGTGTTTTGGCAGTACTCATCACTCTCTATGTATGTGTCATGTGCAGCAAATAATAAGCAAAGTCTTGTGGTGTAGTGGAGCATAGTGAAACAAATGTATTATAGGCGCCAATATGATAAAGGATATATCACACCAAATGCAGGGCCAAGGTGAGGCTCAGGATAGATGAGTTGTGCTTAAAAAAGAAGAAGACAAAAATACAAAACATAGCGTGATACTGTAGGTATATGGGACAAACAACACTCAATATTAAAAACTAACAGCTGAGATCAAGGTGAAAATTATCAAAAAACATTTAATAAAACATATAATCAATTACTATGACAATGGACATAAGAAAAATAAAAAATAATAAAAATACACAGACTGATAAAAATGACCAAATGGTTAATGGTGAGGACCACCTCACTGCGACACCGGGTGAACTGCCCACTCACCGGACGGAGGATGGTAACGAGCAGTGGATAATTTTGAGAGTATCCCCTCTCAGCTGCTCAAACAGCTACTGCACCGGAACGGATCTGCAGAGGAGGCGCTGCACACGCCAGCCGGCGTGTGTGTGTGTGCTCTCACTGCCTGCTCGCGGGATGGATGTCGTGCAGCGTGTTGGCGATTTCTCAGCAGCAGATTCGTCTGTCAGAGTTTTCAGCTGATTCACCTCCAGGTCAACTCACGGGAGCAGCGGCAGTCTCGGCGTCACTTTTAGGGGTCCTTGCAAGCCACCCTACGCGTTTCGAAAGCAACTGCTTTCTTCCTCAGGGGTTTATGCAAGAGTGTCCGTTAGTGTCCTTTAAATAGGTGTCTCAATCATTTTTTTCTCTCATTTCACCTGTAGCACGCTCGCACATGCGCAGTTAATGTTGCAAAATAGTCAATCAAGTTCGACTTGCACATGCGCGGGTGCTGCTATCTATTAAAAGTCAATGCTTTTCATAATATACACAAATGTATACAAACAGATCTCAGCTGGACAAATAATTATAAAATAAGGAATATATATATATACATTCTTAAAGCAAGTGATATATAACTAATGTGAAGTGAAAAATTGTGATGTGTAAGGAAATATTAAATTAAATAATTAATAATAAAAAATATATATATATATAAAACATTAATTAGCTTTTATTTAAATATATAACTGTGATAGTGTAGTAATTATAAAATATCAAAAACTACTAGATAGATATATTTTATATTTTGTTAGGTGTGTGGTATTTTTTGTGTAATAATATATTCTTAGTGATATAATTTTAAATAATGAAATATAATAATAACATACAAAATCTAACGTGATGGTGTGTATGTGTAGTAATAAGTCCCCTATATCTTAAGGGGATATTAACATATTTAGGCAATATATATATAATTAAACATATTAAATAAAAATATTATAACCCATATATCATATACAGTAAATTCTATATTTTATCAGTTATAACCCAAACATCATACATGGAAAATTAAAAAGGTTAATTAAAAAACAACCTGGATAAACTTCACGGAAAATCAAGTTACCAAAAAAGGTTTCAAATCGAAGTCAACGTTGAGGCCCATTGGGGATAGGGTACGGAGTTCATATATCCAATAGGATTCCCTCCTCCCAAATAGGCTCACAGCGTTTCCTCCTCTCCAATTTGGGGTAATGGTTTCGATAGCCTTGCATTTTAAACCTATAGGATTTTGTGCGTGCACCTGGAGAAAGTGATGTGACACGTTGTGCGTGGTTAGCCCTCTCTTAATGTTATATATATGCTCATACAGACGTCTTTGGACAGATCTAGTAGTCATACCCACATATTGCAGACCACACGGACATTCAAGCAAATAAACTACAAAAGAACTTTTGCAAGTAATGTGATGTTTAATGGAATAATTTTTTGAAGTGTTATTGGATGTAAAATTGAAAGATTTAGTACTATATTTGCACGCAGTGCACCTATTGCATGGGAAATACCCCTTATATGTGACTTCGTTACGTGGAGTGGCCTGTAGAGTTGGACAGCTTGGAGCTAATTTACGTCCGATGTTGGGGGCTCTGGTGAATATAATCTGTGGTTGTTCAGGCAAAATGCACTCTAGCTCCTTGTCTTTTTTTAAGATGGGCCAATATTTTTTAAAGATTTTACAAATATTTGGTGCCATTTGGTTGTATTTTGTAACAAAGGCTAAGTTAGCAGAATTGTTCTTTTGTTTATTTTTATATTTCAATAGGCTGGATCTCTCCATTTTTGCAACTTCCATGATTGTGTTGTCAAGGTCTTTAGAGGGATATTCCCTTTCCAAAAAATTTTTCTTCAGAATTTCTGCTTGAATATGAAAAGTTTCAACACTAGAGCTATTTCGTTTTAGTCTGATAAATTGACCCTTGGGTATATTTTTTACCCAACTAGGGTTATGGTGACTGCGTGCATGTAAATAATTGTTTGCTTGTACCGGTTTGAAATATGTGCTGGTTTCTATGTTATTATTTTTGATTGAAATATTCAGATCTAAATATTCTATTGAGGAAGGGCTGGAATTGAAAGTGAATCCAAGATTGTAATTATTACTATTCATGTAGGTTTTAAATTCTTCTAATTGTGACAAAGTACCAGACCAGATAAAAATAATATCATCTATGTAGCGTCGCCATAGGACCAAACTTGCTCCATATGGACAGCTGGACCAAATATGGTGTTTTTCCCAGCTGCCCATAAATAGATTTGCGTAACTTGGAGCAAATTTGGTACCCATGGCGGTGCCACATATCTGTAAAAAATAATCCTTATTAAAATGAAAAAATTGTGAGTGAGTATAAATTTTATACCTGTAACTATAAATGAATTTAATTCTGCAGATACGGATGGATCATTATTTAGTGTTTCTGAAATGGCAGCCAACCCTTGATCATGTTTGATGACAGTATATAGTGAATTGACATCGGCCGTTACAAAATAATAATGTGGAAGCCACTGAATGTCTTGGAGGGTCTGCAATATGTGGGTAGTGTCTCGTACATATGAGGGCAACTGCACAACGTATGGTTGTAATATATTGTCTATATATTGAGATAAATGAGATGTTAGGGACTGTATACCCGAAATTATTGGACGGCCAGGGGGAAATTTTAAACATTTGTGTATTTTTGGTATTATATAAAACAAAGGTATACGGGGATGTATGTTATATAGAAAATCAAATTCGTGTTTTGTAATGATATTGTGATTTAAACCTATTGATAAAAAATTGTAAAGTAACTTTTGATAATGTATAGTGGGGTCAGAGGGGAGGGGTTGGTAAGTGGACAAATCTCCCAAAATTCTCAAGGATTCTTTAATGTAATAGGGCTTGTCCATAATTACCAACCCCCCCCCCTTATCAGCCGGTTTGATGATAATAGCATCATTTTCTCCAAGTGCACGCAAAGTATTTTTGTCTTCTATACTCAGGTTATCATGTTTAATCTTAAAATTACGGCTTTGCGTTTCCAGGTCGTCCGTAACCATGTTTGCAAAGGTGTCAACGAAAGGCCCGCTAACGAATTTGGGGAAAAACGTAGATGGATTTTTAAATGTTTTATTAACTGAAGTAGTTGTTGAGATAGGCAAATTACTATTAGTGTCTGCTTTGGACAACGCATCTCTGAGGAAATATTTTTTAAGGCACAGTTTTCGTATGTACCTTTGGACGTCTATATAAAGTGTAAAACGATCTGGGCCCGTGACTGGTGCGAATGATAAACCCTTAGAGAGTACTTTGCTTTCCTTATCGGAAATGGGGTAATTGCTAATATTAAAGATGTTATTAAATGTTGTTTTGGATTTTAGTGTTTTGTTACCTTTTCCATTCTTTCGCCCTCCTCTCGTTCCTCTAAGGTGTTTTTTCTTTTTTTGTTGTGTGATTCCCTTGTAGAACTCTCTTTTCCCAATAGGTCCCTTATTGCTTCCTTGGCATTTTTTGGGTCCCTGGATTGTCTCCAATCTAAAAAAGAGAATGTGGCCCTCTCTTCCTCTCGACTAGATGTGGCTGTATGACGTTCTTTATCTAAATCAATAAGTGGTTGGTATTTATTATGATGGTTATATTGATCAAAGACATTTTCCATCTCTTTCTCTAATTGATTTAATGATGGCATGGGGGGAGCTACAACGTTAGACTTAGTAGGTTGGTTGGCCACATTGGTTTTTTGCTGCATAGAAATTTTTCTTTGTGGTTTTGGGGACACAAATTGTACCGGCTCAGTAGAGTTTTGTCTGAGACTAGAGACACTTTTTCTATAATTTGATGGTATTTTGTGAGAATAATCCTTTGGATATTTCTCCTTAGTAGATTTATATCTCTCAAAATCTTGTTTCGGTTTTTTCCAATTTCTATAGCAGCCTGTGGCGTAATCAACTTGTATTTACATAGGGTGTTACTACCATCTAGTTAGCGCTCACCTGCTCTGTGTTTCCAATTGTTCTTTCCCCTTAAGTGAGCCGCTTTCTAGTGTAATATGTCTCTACTGTTCGCTCAGCGAGTCAGTAGAAACATTGATATTAATCGTATATTTTCTGAGGAGAATGTTCCCATTGTGGCAGACAATGCTCAAACTGATATACAAGAAATGGCAGACCAATTGGAGAAACTGCTTATCAATGAAAATAAACAGTTGTGGGATGCGATTACCATTGAAAAATATGTGGAACAAAAACGTATACCACGAGGTTTAAGGCTATTCAAAAAACCCACTACTGATTTTCAGAGTGAATCATTTATTCTTGAATGGAATCGCATCCTTGACAACTGTTCTTTTGAACTGATGCGTCTGCTAATTTCAAAACGTAAAGTTTGTCTGGAGACTTTAGACAAAGAAATAAATGACATGAAGGGTTATTTTGAGAAATATAAAGATCATAGTGATTTACCTGTATTAGAAACTCGAATTAAGAACAAAATGGATAAACTCCAAAAGGATACCATTACCTCAAAACAAATTAAGTTCCAACGCGACAAAGTTGATTACGCCACAGGCTGCTATAGAAATTGGAAAAAACCGAAACAAGATTTTGAGAGATATAAATCTACTAAGGAGAAATATCCAAAGGATTATTCTCACAAAATACCATCAAATTATAGAAAAAGTGTCTCTAGTCTCAGACAAAACTCTACTGAGCCGGTACAATTTGTGTCCCCAAAACCACAAAGAAAAATTTCTATGCAGCAAAAAACCAATGTGGCCAACCAACCTACTAAGTCTAACGTTGTAGCTCCCCCCATGCCATCATTAAATCAATTAGAGAAAGAGATGGAAAATGTCTTTGATCAATATAACCATCATAATAAATACCAACCACTTATTGATTTAGATAAAGAACGTCATACAGCCACATCTAGTCGAGAGGAAGAGAGGGCCACATTCTCTTTTTTAGATTGGAGACAATCCAGGGACCCAAAAAATGCCAAGGAAGCAATAAGGGACCTATTGGGAAAAGAGAGTTCTACAAGGGAATCACACAACAAAAAAAGAAAAAACACCTTAGAGGAACGAGAGGAGGGCGAAAGAATGGAAAAGGTAACAAAACACTAAAATCCAAAACAACATTTAATAACATCTTTAATATTAGCAATTACCCCATTTCCGATAAGGAAAGCAAAGTACTCTCTAAGGGTTTATCATTCGCACCAGTCACGGGCCCAGATCGTTTTACACTTTATATAGACGTCCAAAGGTACATACGAAAACTGTGCCTTAAAAAATATTTCCTCAGAGATGCGTTGTCCAAAGCAGACACTAATAGTAATTTGCCTATCTCAACAACTACTTCAGTTAATAAAACATTTAAAAATCCATCTACGTTTTTCCCCAAATTCGTTAGCGGGCCTTTCGTTGACACCTTTGCAAACATGGTTACGGACGACCTGGAAACGCAAAGCCGTAATTTTAAGATTAAACATGATAACCTGAGTATAGAAGACAAAAATACTTTGCGTGCACTTGGAGAAAATGATGCTATTATCATCAAACCGGCTGATAAGGGGGGGGGGTTGGTAATTATGGACAAGTCCTATTACATTAAAGAATCCTTGAGAATTTTGGGAGATTTGTCCACTTACCAACCCCTCCCCTCTGACCCCACTATACATTATCAAAAGTTACTTTACAATTTTTTATCAATAGGTTTAAATCACAATATCATTACAAAACACGAATTTGATTTTCTATATAACATACATCCCCGTATACCTTTGTTTTATATAATACCAAAAATACACAAATGTTTAAAATTTCCCCCTGGCCGTCCAATAATTTCGGGTATACAGTCCCTAACATCTCATTTATCTCAATATATAGACAATATATTACAACCATACGTTGTGCAGTTGCCCTCATATGTACGAGACACTACCCACATATTGCAGACCCTCCAAGACATTCAGTGGCTTCCACATTATTATTTTGTAACGGCCGATGTCAATTCACTATATACTGTCATCAAACATGATCAAGGGTTGGCTGCCATTTCAGAAACACTAAATAATGATCCATCCGTATCTGCAGAATTAAATTCATTTATAGTTACAGGTATAAAATTTATACTCACTCACAATTTTTTTCATTTTAATAAGGATTATTTTTTACAGATATGTGGCACCGCCATGGGTACCAAATTTGCTCCAAGTTACGCAAATCTATTTATGGGCAGCTGGGAAAAACACCATATTTGGTCCAGCTGTCCATATGGAGCAAGTTTGGTCCTATGGCGACGCTACATAGATGATATTATTTTTATCTGGTCTGGTACTTTGTCACAATTAGAAGAATTTAAAACCTACATGAATAGTAATAATTACAATCTTGGATTCACTTTCAATTCCAGCCCTTCCTCAATAGAATATTTAGATCTGAATATTTCAATCAAAAATAATAACATAGAAACCAGCACATATTTCAAACCGGTACAAGCAAACAATTATTTACATGCACGCAGTCACCATAACCCTAGTTGGGTAAAAAATATACCCAAGGGTCAATTTATCAGACTAAAACGAAATAGCTCTAGTGTTGAAACTTTTCATATTCAAGCAGAAATTCTGAAGAAAAAATTTTTGGAAAGGGAATATCCCTCTAAAGACCTTGACAACACAATCATGGAAGTTGCAAAAATGGAGAGATCCAGCCTATTGAAATATAAAAATAAACAAAAGAACAATTCTGCTAACTTAGCCTTTGTTACAAAATACAACCAAATGGCACCAAATATTTGTAAAATCTTTAAAAAATATTGGCCCATCTTAAAAAAAGACAAGGAGCTAGAGTGCATTTTGCCTGAACAACCACAGATTATATTCACCAGAGCCCCCAACATCGGACGTAAATTAGCTCCAAGCTGTCCAACTCTACAGGCCACTCCACGTAACGAAGTCACATATAAGGGGTATTTCCCATGCAATAGGTGCACTGCGTGCAAATATAGTACTAAATCTTTCAATTTTACATCCAATAACACTTCAAAAAATTATTCCATTAAACATCACATTACTTGCAAAAGTTCTTTTGTAGTTTATTTGCTTGAATGTCCGTGTGGTCTGCAATATGTGGGTATGACTACTAGATCTGTCCAAAGACGTCTGTATGAGCATATATATAACATTAAGAGAGGGCTAACCACGCACAACGTGTCACATCACTTTCTCCAGGTGCACGCACAAAATCCTATAGGTTTAAAATGCAAGGCTATCGAAACCATTACCCCAAATTGGAGAGGAGGAAACGCTGTGAGCCTATTGGGGAGGAGGGAATCCTATTGGATATATGAACTCCGTACCCTATCCCCAATGGGCCTCAACGTTGACTTCGATTTGAAACCTTTTTTGGTAACTTGATTTTCCGTGAAGTTTATCCAGGTTGTTTTTTAATTAACCTTTTTAATTTTCCATGTATGATGTTTGGGTTATAACTGATAAAATATAGAATTTACTGTATATGATATATGGGTTATAATATTTTTATTTAATATGTTTAATTATATATATATTGCCTAAATATGTTAATATCCCCTTAAGATATAGGGGACTTATTACTACACATACACACCATCACGTTAGATTTTGTATGTTATTATTATATTTCATTATTTAAAATTATATCACTAAGAATATATTATTACACAAAAAATACCACACACCTAACAAAATATAAAATATATCTATCTAGTAGTTTTTGATATTTTATAATTACTACACTATCACAGTTATATATTTAAATAAAAGCTAATTAATGTTTTATATATATATATTTTTTATTATTAATTATTTAATTTAATATTTCCTTACACATCACAATTTTTCACTTCACATTAGTTATATATCACTTGCTTTAAGAATGTATATATATATATTCCTTATTTTATAATTATTTGTCCAGCTGAGATCTGTTTGTATACATTTGTGTATATTATGAAAAGCATTGACTTTTAATAGATAGCAGCACCCGCGCATGTGCAAGTCGAACTTGATTGACTATTTTGCAACATTAACTGCGCATGTGCGAGCGTGCTACAGGTGAAATGAGAGAAAAAAATGATTGAGACACCTATTTAAGGGACACTAACGGACACTCTTGCATAAACCCCTGAGGAAGAAAGCAGTTGCTTTCGAAACGCGTAGGGTGGCTTGCAAGGACCCCTAAAAGTGACGCCGAGACTGCCGCTGCTCCCGTGAGTTGACCTGGAGGTGAATCAGCTGAAAACTCTGACAGACGAATCTGCTGCTGAGAAATCGCCAACACGCTGCACGACATCCATCCCGCGAGCAGGCAGTGAGAGCACACACACACACGCCGGCTGGCGTGTGCAGCGCCTCCTCTGCAGATCCGTTCCGGTGCAGTAGCTGTTTGAGCAGCTGAGAGGGGATACTCTCAAAATTATCCACTGCTCGTTACCATCCTCCGTCCGGTGAGTGGGCAGTTCACCCGGTGTCGCAGTGAGGTGGTCCTCACCATTAACCATTTGGTCATTTTTATCAGTCTGTGTATTTTTATTATTTTTTATTTTTCTTATGTCCATTGTCATAGTAATTGATTATATGTTTTATTAAATGTTTTTTGATAATTTTCACCTTGATCTCAGCTGTTAGTTTTTAATATTGAGTGTTGTTTGTCCCATATACCTACAGTATCACGCTATGTTTTGTATTTTTGTCTTCTTCTTTTTTAAGCACAACTCATCTATCCTGAGCCTCACCTTGGCCCTGCATTTGGTGTGATATATCCTTTATCATATTGGCGCCTATAATACATTTGTTTCACTTTGTATTTCATTCTGACCAGGGGGTCAGTTTTAGTATGTAGGCAGCCCCTGCAAAGAGTCCAATTAACTTTGCAAGGTTTTACCTTGTATTTACATAGGGTGTTACTACCATCTAGTTAGCGCTCACCTGCTCTGTGTTTCCAATTGTTCTTTCCCCTTAAGTGAGCCGCTTTCTAGTGTAATATGTCTCTACTGTTCGCTCAGCGAGTCAGTAGAAACATTGATATTAATCGTATATTTTCTGAGGAGAATGTTCCCATTGTGGCAGACAATGCTCAAACTGATATACAAGAAATGGCAGACCAATTGGAGAAACTGCTTATCAATGAAAATAAACAGTTGTGGGATGCGATTACCATTGAAAAATATGTGGAACAAAAACGTATACCACGAGGTTTAAGGCTATTCAAAAAACCCACTACTGATTTTCAGAGTGAATCATTTATTCTTGAATGGAATCGCATCCTTGACAACTGTTCTTTTGAACTGATGCGTCTGCTAATTTCAAAACGTAAAGTTTGTCTGGAGACTTTAGACAAAGAAATAAATGACATGAAGGGTTATTTTGAGAAATATAAAGATCATAGTGATTTACCTGTATTAGAAACTCGAATTAAGAACAAAATGGATAAACTCCAAAAGGATACCATTACCTCAAAACAAATTAAGTTCCAACGCGACAAAGTTGATTACGCCACAGGCTGCTATAGAAATTGGAAAAAACCGAAACAAGATTTTGAGAGATATAAATCTACTAAGGAGAAATATCCAAAGGATTATTCTCACAAAATACCATCAAATTATAGAAAAAGTGTCTCTAGTCTCAGACAAAACTCTACTGAGCCGGTACAATTTGTGTCCCCAAAACCACAAAGAAAAATTTCTATGCAGCAAAAAACCAATGTGGCCAACCAACCTACTAAGTCTAACGTTGTAGCTCCCCCCATGCCATCATTAAATCAATTAGAGAAAGAGATGGAAAATGTCTTTGATCAATATAACCATCATAATAAATACCAACCACTTATTGATTTAGATAAAGAACGTCATACAGCCACATCTAGTCGAGAGGAAGAGAGGGCCACATTCTCTTTTTTAGATTGGAGACAATCCAGGGACCCAAAAAATGCCAAGGAAGCAATAAGGGACCTATTGGGAAAAGAGAGTTCTACAAGGGAATCACACAACAAAAAAAGAAAAAACACCTTAGAGGAACGAGAGGAGGGCGAAAGAATGGAAAAGGTAACAAAACACTAAAATCCAAAACAACATTTAATAACATCTTTAATATTAGCAATTACCCCATTTCCGATAAGGAAAGCAAAGTACTCTCTAAGGGTTTATCATTCGCACCAGTCACGGGCCCAGATAGTTTTACACTTTATATAGACGTCCAAAGGTACATACGAAAACTGTGCCTTAAAAAATATTTCCTCAGAGATGCGTTGTCCAAAGCAGACACTAATAGTAATTTGCCTATCTCAACAACTACTTCAGTTAATAAAACATTTAAAAATCCATCTACGTTTTTCCCCAAATTCGTTAGCGGGCCTTTCGTTGACACCTTTGCAAACATGGTTACGGACGACCTGGAAACGCAAAGCCGTAATTTTAAGATTAAACATGATAACCTGAGTATAGAAGACAAAAATACTTTGCGTGCACTTGGAGAAAATGATGCTATTATCATCAAACCGGCTGATAAGGGGGGGGGGTTGGTAATTATGGACAAGTCCTATTACATTAAAGAATCCTTGAGAATTTTGGGAGATTTGTCCACTTACCAACCCCTCCCCTCTGACCCCACTATACATTATCAAAAGTTACTTTACAATTTTTTATCAATAGGTTTAAATCACAATATCATTACAAAACACGAATTTGATTTTCTATATAACATACATCCCCGTATACCTTTGTTTTATATAATACCAAAAATACACAAATGTTTAAAATTTCCCCCTGGCCGTCCAATAATTTCGGGTATACAGTCCCTAACATCTCATTTATCTCAATATATAGACAATATATTACAACCATACGTTGTGCAGTTGCCCTCATATGTACGAGACACTACCCACATATTGCAGACCCTCCAAGACATTCAGTGGCTTCCACATTATTATTTTGTAACGGCCGATGTCAATTCACTATATACTGTCATCAAACATGATCAAGGGTTGGCTGCCATTTCAGAAACACTAAATAATGATCCATCCGTATCTGCAGAATTAAATTCATTTATAGTTACAGGTATAAAATTTATACTCACTCACAATTTTTTTCATTTTAATAAGGATTATTTTTTTACAGATATGTGGCACCGCCATGGGTACCAAATTTGCTCCAAGTTACGCAAATCTATTTATGGGCAGCTGGGAAAAACACCATATTTGGTCCAGCTGTCCATATGGAGCAAGTTTGGTCCTATGGCGACGCTACATAGATGATATTATTTTTATCTGGTCTGGTACTTTGTCACAATTAGAAGAATTTAAAACCTACATGAATAGTAATAATTACAATCTTGGATTCACTTTCAATTCCAGCCCTTCCTCAATAGAATATTTAGATCTGAATATTTCAATCAAAAATAATAACATAGAAACCAGCACATATTTCAAACCGGTACAAGCAAACAATTATTTACATGCACGCAGTCACCATAACCCTAGTTGGGTAAAAAATATACCCAAGGGTCAATTTATCAGACTAAAACGAAATAGCTCTAGTGTTGAAACTTTTCATATTCAAGCAGAAATTCTGAAGAAAAAATTTTTGGAAAGGGAATATCCCTCTAAAGACCTTGACAACACAATCATGGAAGTTGCAAAAATGGAGAGATCCAGCCTATTGAAATATAAAAATAAACAAAAGAACAATTCTGCTAACTTAGCCTTTGTTACAAAATACAACCAAATGGCACCAAATATTTGTAAAATCTTTAAAAAATATTGGCCCATCTTAAAAAAAGACAAGGAGCTAGAGTGCATTTTGCCTGAACAACCACAGATTATATTCACCAGAGCCCCCAACATCGGACGTAAATTAGCTCCAAGCTGTCCAACTCTACAGGCCACTCCACGTAACGAAGTCACATATAAGGGGTATTTCCCATGCAATAGGTGCACTGCGTGCAAATATAGTACTAAATCTTTCAATTTTACATCCAATAACACTTCAAAAAATTATTCCATTAAACATCACATTACTTGCAAAAGTTCTTTTGTAGTTTATTTGCTTGAATGTCCGTGTGGTCTGCAATATGTGGGTATGACTACTAGATCTGTCCAAAGACGTCTGTATGAGCATATATATAACATTAAGAGAGGGCTAACCACGCACAACGTGTCACATCACTTTCTCCAGGTGCACGCACAAAATCCTATAGGTTTAAAATGCAAGGCTATCGAAACCATTACCCCAAATTGGAGAGGAGGAAACGCTGTGAGCCTATTGGGGAGGAGGGAATCCTATTGGATATATGAACTCCGTACCCTATCCCCAATGGGCCTCAACGTTGACTTCGATTTGAAACCTTTTTTGGTAACTTGATTTTCCGTGAAGTTTATCCAGGTTGTTTTTTAATTAACCTTTTTAATTTTCCATGTATGATGTTTGGGTTATAACTGATAAAATATAGAATTTACTGTATATGATATATGGGTTATAATATTTTTATTTAATATGTTTAATTATATATATATTGCCTAAATATGTTAATATCCCCTTAAGATATAGGGGACTTATTACTACACATACACACCATCACGTTAGATTTTGTATGTTATTATTATATTTCATTATTTAAAATTATATCACTAAGAATATATTATTACACAAAAAATACCACACACCTAACAAAATATAAAATATATCTATCTAGTAGTTTTTGATATTTTATAATTACTACACTATCACAGTTATATATTTAAATAAAAGCTAATTAATGTTTTATATATATATATATTTTTTATTATTAATTATTTAATTTAATATTTCCTTACACATCACAATTTTTCACTTCACATTAGTTATATATCACTTGCTTTAAGAATGTATATATATATATTCCTTATTTTATAATTATTTGTCCAGCTGAGATCTGTTTGTATACATTTGTGTATATTATGAAAAGCATTGACTTTTAATAGATAGCAGCACCCGCGCATGTGCAAGTCGAACTTGATTGACTATTTTGCAACATTAACTGCGCATGTGCGAGCGTGCTACAGGTGAAATGAGAGAAAAAAATGATTGAGACACCTATTTAAGGGACACTAACGGACACTCTTGCATAAACCCCTGAGGAAGAAAGCAGTTGCTTTCGAAACGCGTAGGGTGGCTTGCAAGGACCCCTAAAAGTGACGCCGAGACTGCCGCTGCTCCCGTGAGTTGACCTGGAGGTGAATCAGCTGAAAACTCTGACAGACGAATCTGCTGCTGAGAAATCGCCAACACGCTGCACGACATCCATCCCGCGAGCAGGCAGTGAGAGCACACACACACACGCCGGCTGGCGTGTGCAGCGCCTCCTCTGCAGATCCGTTCCGGTGCAGTAGCTGTTTGAGCAGCTGAGAGGGGATACTCTCAAAATTATCCACTGCTCGTTACCATCCTCCGTCCGGTGAGTGGGCAGTTCACCCGGTGTCGCAGTGAGGTGGTCCTCACCATTAACCATTTGGTCATTTTTATCAGTCTGTGTATTTTTATTATTTTTTATTTTTCTTATGTCCATTGTCATAGTAATTGATTATATGTTTTATTAAATGTTTTTTGATAATTTTCACCTTGATCTCAGCTGTTAGTTTTTAATATTGAGTGTTGTTTGTCCCATATACCTACAGTATCACGCTATGTTTTGTATTTTTGTCTTCTTCTTTTTTAAGCACAACTCATCTATCCTGAGCCTCACCTTGGCCCTGCATTTGGTGTGATATATCCTTTATCATATTGGCGCCTATAATACATTTGTTTCACTTTGTATTTCATTCTGACCAGGGGGTCAGTTTTAGTATGTAGGCAGCCCCTGCAAAGAGTCCAATTAACTTTGCAAGGTTTTACCTTGTATTTACATAGGGTGTTACTACCATCTAGTTAGCGCTCACCTGCTCTGTGTTTCCAATTGTTCTTTCCCCTTAAGTGAGCCGCTTTCTAGTGTAATATGTCTCTACTGTTCGCTCAGCGAGTCAGTAGAAACATTGATATTAATCGTATATTTTCTGAGGAGAATGTTCCCATTGTGGCAGACAATGCTCAAACTGATATACAAGAAATGGCAGACCAATTGGAGAAACTGCTTATCAATGAAAATAAACAGTTGTGGGATGCGATTACCATTGAAAAATATGTGGAACAAAAACGTATACCACGAGGTTTAAGGCTATTCAAAAAACCCACTACTGATTTTCAGAGTGAATCATTTATTCTTGAATGGAATCGCATCCTTGACAACTGTTCTTTTGAACTGATGCGTCTGCTAATTTCAAAACGTAAAGTTTGTCTGGAGACTTTAGACAAAGAAATAAATGACATGAAGGGTTATTTTGAGAAATATAAAGATCATAGTGATTTACCTGTATTAGAAACTCGAATTAAGAACAAAATGGATAAACTCCAAAAGGATACCATTACCTCAAAACAAATTAAGTTCCAACGCGACAAAGTTGATTACGCCACAGGCTGCTATAGAAATTGGAAAAAACCGAAACAAGATTTTGAGAGATATAAATCTACTAAGGAGAAATATCCAAAGGATTATTCTCACAAAATACCATCAAATTATAGAAAAAGTGTCTCTAGTCTCAGACAAAACTCTACTGAGCCGGTACAATTTGTGTCCCCAAAACCACAAAGAAAAATTTCTATGCAGCAAAAAACCAATGTGGCCAACCAACCTACTAAGTCTAACGTTGTAGCTCCCCCCATGCCATCATTAAATCAATTAGAGAAAGAGATGGAAAATGTCTTTGATCAATATAACCATCATAATAAATACCAACCACTTATTGATTTAGATAAAGAACGTCATACAGCCACATCTAGTCGAGAGGAAGAGAGGGCCACATTCTCTTTTTTAGATTGGAGACAATCCAGGGACCCAAAAAATGCCAAGGAAGCAATAAGGGACCTATTGGGAAAAGAGAGTTCTACAAGGGAATCACACAACAAAAAAAGAAAAAACACCTTAGAGGAACGAGAGGAGGGCGAAAGAATGGAAAAGGTAACAAAACACTAAAATCCAAAACAACATTTAATAACATCTTTAATATTAGCAATTACCCCATTTCCGATAAGGAAAGCAAAGTACTCTCTAAGGGTTTATCATTCGCACCAGTCACAGGCCCAGATAGTTTTACACTTTATATAGACGTCCAAAGGTACATACGAAAACTGTGCCTTAAAAAATATTTCCTCAGAGATGCGTTGTCCAAAGCAGACACTAATAGTAATTTGCCTATCTCAACAACTACTTCAGTTAATAAAACATTTAAAAATCCATCTACGTTTTTCCCCAAATTCGTTAGCGGGCCTTTCGTTGACACCTTTGCAAACATGGTTACGGACGACCTGGAAACGCAAAGCCGTAATTTTAAGATTAAACATGATAACCTGAGTATAGAAGACAAAAATACTTTGCGTGCACTTGGAGAAAATGATGCTATTATCATCAAACCGGCTGATAAGGGGGGGGGGTTGGTAATTATGGACAAGTCCTATTACATTAAAGAATCCTTGAGAATTTTGGGAGATTTGTCCACTTACCAACCCCTCCCCTCTGACCCCACTATACATTATCAAAAGTTACTTTACAATTTTTTATCAATAGGTTTAAATCACAATATCATTACAAAACACGAATTTGATTTTCTATATAACATACATCCCCGTATACCTTTGTTTTATATAATACCAAAAATACACAAATGTTTAAAATTTCCCCCTGGCCGTCCAATAATTTCGGGTATACAGTCCCTAACATCTCATTTATCTCAATATATAGACAATATATTACAACCATACGTTGTGCAGTTGCCCTCATATGTACGAGACACTACCCACATATTGCAGACCCTCCAAGACATTCAGTGGCTTCCACATTATTATTTTGTAACGGCCGATGTCAATTCACTATATACTGTCATCAAACATGATCAAGGGTTGGCTGCCATTTCAGAAACACTAAATAATGATCCATCCGTATCTGCAGAATTAAATTCATTTATAGTTACAGGTATAAAATTTATACTCACTCACAATTTTTTTCATTTTAATAAGGATTATTTTTTACAGATATGTGGCACCGCCATGGGTACCAAATTTGCTCCAAGTTACGCAAATCTATTTATGGGCAGCTGGGAAAAACACCATATTTGGTCCAGCTGTCCATATGGAGCAAGTTTGGTCCTATGGCGACGCTACATAGATGATATTATTTTTATCTGGTCTGGTACTTTGTCACAATTAGAAGAATTTAAAACCTACATGAATAGTAATAATTACAATCTTGGATTCACTTTCAATTCCAGCCCTTCCTCAATAGAATATTTAGATCTGAATATTTCAATCAAAAATAATAACATAGAAACCAGCACATATTTCAAACCGGTACAAGCAAACAATTATTTACATGCACGCAGTCACCATAACCCTAGTTGGGTAAAAAATATACCCAAGGGTCAATTTATCAGACTAAAACGAAATAGCTCTAGTGTTGAAACTTTTCATATTCAAGCAGAAATTCTGAAGAAAAAATTTTTGGAAAGGGAATATCCCTCTAAAGACCTTGACAACACAATCATGGAAGTTGCAAAAATGGAGAGATCCAGCCTATTGAAATATAAAAATAAACAAAAGAACAATTCTGCTAACTTAGCCTTTGTTACAAAATACAACCAAATGGCACCAAATATTTGTAAAATCTTTAAAAAATATTGGCCCATCTTAAAAAAAGACAAGGAGCTAGAGTGCATTTTGCCTGAACAACCACAGATTATATTCACCAGAGCCCCCAACATCGGACGTAAATTAGCTCCAAGCTGTCCAACTCTACAGGCCACTCCACGTAACGAAGTCACATATAAGGGGTATTTCCCATGCAATAGGTGCACTGCGTGCAAATATAGTACTAAATCTTTCAATTTTACATCCAATAACACTTCAAAAAATTATTCCATTAAACATCACATTACTTGCAAAAGTTCTTTTGTAGTTTATTTGCTTGAATGTCCGTGTGGTCTGCAATATGTGGGTATGACTACTAGATCTGTCCAAAGACGTCTGTATGAGCATATATATAACATTAAGAGAGGGCTAACCACGCACAACGTGTCACATCACTTTCTCCAGGTGCACGCACAAAATCCTATAGGTTTAAAATGCAAGGCTATCGAAACCATTACCCCAAATTGGAGAGGAGGAAACGCTGTGAGCCTATTGGGGAGGAGGGAATCCTATTGGATATATGAACTCCGTACCCTATCCCCAATGGGCCTCAACGTTGACTTCGATTTGAAACCTTTTTTGGTAACTTGATTTTCCGTGAAGTTTATCCAGGTTGTTTTTTAATTAACCTTTTTAATTTTCCATGTATGATGTTTGGGTTATAACTGATAAAATATAGAATTTACTGTATATGATATATGGGTTATAATATTTTTATTTAATATGTTTAATTATATATATATTGCCTAAATATGTTAATATCCCCTTAAGATATAGGGGACTTATTACTACACATACACACCATCACGTTAGATTTTGTATGTTATTATTATATTTCATTATTTAAAATTATATCACTAAGAATATATTATTACACAAAAAATACCACACACCTAACAAAATATAAAATATATCTATCTAGTAGTTTTTGATATTTTATAATTACTACACTATCACAGTTATATATTTAAATAAAAGCTAATTAATGTTTTATATATATATATATTTTTTATTATTAATTATTTAATTTAATATTTCCTTACACATCACAATTTTTCACTTCACATTAGTTATATATCACTTGCTTTAAGAATGTATATATATATATTCCTTATTTTATAATTATTTGTCCAGCTGAGATCTGTTTGTATACATTTGTGTATATTATGAAAAGCATTGACTTTTAATAGATAGCAGCACCCGCGCATGTGCAAGTCGAACTTGATTGACTATTTTGCAACATTAACTGCGCATGTGCGAGCGTGCTACAGGTGAAATGAGAGAAAAAAATGATTGAGACACCTATTTAAGGGACACTAACGGACACTCTTGCATAAACCCCTGAGGAAGAAAGCAGTTGCTTTCGAAACGCGTAGGGTGGCTTGCAAGGACCCCTAAAAGTGACGCCGAGACTGCCGCTGCTCCCGTGAGTTGACCTGGAGGTGAATCAGCTGAAAACTCTGACAGACGAATCTGCTGCTGAGAAATCGCCAACACGCTGCACGACATCCATCCCGCGAGCAGGCAGTGAGAGCACACACACACACGCCGGCTGGCGTGTGCAGCGCCTCCTCTGCAGATCCGTTCCGGTGCAGTAGCTGTTTGAGCAGCTGAGAGGGGATACTCTCAAAATTATCCACTGCTCGTTACCATCCTCCGTCCGGTGAGTGGGCAGTTCACCCGGTGTCGCAGTGAGGTGGTCCTCACCATTAACCATTTGGTCATTTTTATCAGTCTGTGTATTTTTATTATTTTTTATTTTTCTTATGTCCATTGTCATAGTAATTGATTATATGTTTTATTAAATGTTTTTTGATAATTTTCACCTTGATCTCAGCTGTTAGTTTTTAATATTGAGTGTTGTTTGTCCCATATACCTACAGTATCACGCTATGTTTTGTATTTTTGTCTTCTTCTTTTTTAAGCACAACTCATCTATCCTGAGCCTCACCTTGGCCCTGCATTTGGTGTGATATATCCTTTATCATATTGGCGCCTATAATACATTTGTTTCACTTTGTATTTCATTCTGACCAGGGGGTCAGTTTTAGTATGTAGGCAGCCCCTGCAAAGAGTCCAATTAACTTTGCAAGGTTTTACCTTGTATTTACATAGGGTGTTACTACCATCTAGTTAGCGCTCACCTGCTCTGTGTTTCCAGTAGTGGAGCATAGGTTACAGAGGGAGGATGATGAAGGGATTTGAAGGCAGAAAAGAGCAGGGCGAGGGTTAGATTTTGGCAAGAAAAAGAGCTTAAAGCAGGACAGGAGGAATTCGATATAGAGTGCGACTTCCTCCAGAGGCATTCAGCAGAATGAGTACAAGAATAAGTACAATATGCATTTTTAGCCAGGGTCAGGGGTTGGAGCGCTGTGAGTATTGGTATAGTGAGGAGGGTGCGGGGGCAAGGACAATGTAAATTCTGAAAAGGTGGTATGGGTCATAGGAGGGTGGAAAGGTTACATTTTAAACTGAATTCCAAAAACTGGAGGTCAATGGAAGACAGGTTGTGGGAATAGCGAGGAGAAACTGGAGGTTGAGTAAAAAGAATATGTGAGAGCAAAAATGAAATGAGGTCCAGGCTACATACCCCATTCTCATCAGATGCCGAAGCACCAGTCTCCAATAACACCTTTACCACTTCTGCATGGCCCCCCGCAGCAGCCAGATGCAGAGGCGTGGAATCATTAGTCTGAAATGCCAAGCAGAGAAAGATTCTTAAACTACAGAAAGGTGTACATACCTGCACTCTAGAATAATAGCTATAACATGTCAATTGTGTATTAGGCGGGAGCTGTCACCATAACTCTAGTAGGATCAACAGTATTAAAAGAAAGGGAAAAAGCATTATCAGGATAGAATAAAAAGAATACATTCTAACATTGTGATCTTGAGGGTCAATGGGTCTCTGTGAACAAGGGCCTTGGGGTTAGAATATCTAATTAAATCTACAGAGTAGATAATAAAAGCAGTGTGGATGACTAGCAGCAGTTTATGCTATATTGTTTGATGCATACTGTATGTAACTCTCCCTGCCTGGCTCTAAGGGTGTTTACACCTGTGTCTATGTTATGGCTACTCAGGGTGCAGGCTTTGCACAGGCTGGGTCTGTATGCGGGTGGAATAATGATGGGGGCCAGGAACTTTTGTAATACAAATACAGGAGCTTTATTGACTGCCATTGACAATGCTCTTCACTCTTAGACATTCTTCCCACTATTCGCATTAACATATAATAGACAGGGCTTGTCCTTGTGTCTTCTTCCCTAGGTACCCTTATCTTAATACACTAGGGCGGTACTGAGGCTTGTTACTGGAGTGGCCATCTTCAGACTAGCTGCCATGACTCTGGAACCTGAGTTTCAGAAGCTTCCCCCTTTCTATTTATCGCCCAGTATGATGTCACGATCTTCAGGCAGAAAGGGGCAGGGCTTAACCTCTGCTATTTCACCCCAGTACCATGTGATAGGGAAGGGGAGTTACCTCCGTGTGGGCACACACAGTTAACCCTGTAAGGTCCTAGTAATCCAAAAGGAGTATTACACATAATAATCAGAAGGATACCAGTTTACAGATCGTTATTATAAAGCATGTGTCTAGTCCTGGAGGCCAAAACTTCAGAAATATGTAGGGCGGCAGTTAGAAATGGTTCATAGAAAGTTTAATTATAACAACTCAGGGTTAACATCAAATTGAATTACAGCATAAAATACAGATCTCAGATACAACTATACATTCAACCTAATAACACTGAAATGTTTGGGTTAGGTATAAGGGAACCAACCATGTGAGACTTGGATCTATAGAATAAAAACCTATAATCAAGTAATGCCTAAGGGGAAATACTGTATGGAGTAAAATGGTCCTTATCTGCCACCACCACTCCTACCTATGTCATAGACCTCACAGCTGGGTACACCCACACAGGCTCTAGTCTTCACGCTTACTGTGTGACCTTCAGTATTCCTCGCTGCTTCCTTTCTCCCACTTTGGCTTCCAAGGTTTCTCCCAAGCCACATGTTATGACTGGATCTTACTCCCCCAAACTATTACACTCTACCCTACCCTTTTCATGTATAACAGATCCCTAAAAACTGACTTCTTCCCAGAGGCCTTTCCAACACCTTCACATCCTACATCCTCAGAACATCAGCCCTCTCTCTCTCCACTTATTCTTTTGTGTCCTATTTTGACCTCTTACATTCTAATCTCCTTGGAACAGAAACCTCCTGCCCTTTGTTATCGTGCGTAAATTGATGTTTATCTGTTTGTTATGGTCTTCCACGCTTATTGTACGGCACACTGGAACAATTTAGTGCATCCTAAATAAGTAATAATAATATTGATAATAGTGAAAACATTCTCTGAATTAGACATCTTCAATGCTGTACCAGAGGGATGTTCTGTTCTCACCTTGTTGCGTGCTGTGATTACCCCAGTCTTGTTAAACTTGAGAAGTTCCTTAATCACAGCTACACTACCTTTAGCAGCTGCAATGTGAGCACAGGTTGAACCATCCATGTTAGCCGATGTCACCAGCTCAGGCTTATCCTTCAAAAACAGTTTTACAACCTCCGAATGATCATTTTCAGCTGCTAGATGGACAGGAGTCTGTCCTTGCTAAAATAATAATAAAAAAAGATACATTCAATATTTAACATTATGTAACGTTCACGTGAAAGAACCTTTTTGTAGACCGTCCTTTGCAAAGTGGGAGGTGAAAGAGGCTTTAAGGGGCACGCATGATTTCTGAGGAGAACAGGAGGAACAACAATAATAATAATAGTTTGTTCTTGTATAGTGACATTTTGCAGGCACAGCTCCCTGCCCTGTGGAGCTTACAATCTATGTTTTTGGTGCCTGATGCACAGGGAGATAAAGTGACTTGCCCAAGGTCACAAGGAGCCGACACTGGGTATTGAACCAGGTTCCCCTGCAGCAATCTCAGTGCCCGTCAGTGTGATTATTACACATATTTTGGTTTGGACTACTAGAGTCATCAGTTACAGCGATGATAATGTATGCACACACTTAACATCTCACTCCACATTCACAAACTAAAAGAACAACCAAAATGTCGTTTTGCCGCTTTGAGTTTCCTGCAGGTACAACTTTGTGCTGGGATTATAAAATATTCCAAAAGTGGCTTGGTGTCCAGTTTCAGCACCGAGAGTCACTGAGAGATATACTACTTAAAGCGACAATCCAAGCTCCTTTTAAAAAGAAAAGATTTTTTTTTATGTTTTGTTTACCCAGGATGGAAGCAGGGGGTCTCTGGAGCTGAACCCCATTTATTTCATCTTCGGGGACCCCCCGCTTCCAGAGATACTTACCTCCATAATATTTGGCAGTTGCCACTTTCCTCTACTATGAGGGATCACGTAATTCTGTTCAAAGCTCCCGCAACTTGCGAGCCAATAGGAAGCTGGGATGTCATTGGGTTCTGCTTCCTATTGGCCCATGTGACGCGGGAACTTTAAACGTTAATGTCCAGCTAGCTCAGCCGGAGTGGCAACCAACGGTACGTATCTCTGGAAGTAGGGGGTCTCTGGATCTGAAATAAATGGGGTTCAGCTCCAGAGACCCCCTGCTTCAATCCTGGGTAAAAATAAAACATTAAAAAAAACTTTTTCTTTTTAAAAGGAGCTTGGATTGTCGCTTTAAGTAGTATATCTCTCAGTGACTCTCGGTGCTGAAACTGAACACCAAGCCACTTTTGGAATATTTTTTTGAATGCAAAAGGAAACATCTAGATGCAGAGGTTAATACATCCTATGATAATATGCCCGCTGAGTAACGCTTCCTATTGAAACTTCCCACATCGTAATCTCCTGCACATTGGAGCAAAATAACTTGATGCTTGACTCAAACAAACGAAAACCAAAAACCCCTCTATTTACTCCAATAATACCCTGGTACAAACAGATGTTATGTTGCGGTGAACTGCAGCAAATTTATTTGAATGTGGAGCGAGACATCGTTTATTAACAACGTCTCTCTGCCTGCAGTTTGCTGGGGAAGCTGGATCACAGAAAACCCAAAAGTCGTGAAGAACGTCATTTGGGTTATATCTAGTCACCTCTTAGCACAGGTGTGGGCAACTCCAGTCCTTCAATATATCCCTGCTTCAGCACAGTTAGCCCAATCAGTAGCTCAGTCAAAGACTGTGCTGAAGCAGGGATATCTTGTAAACCTGGCCTGTCGGTGTCCCTTGAGGACAGGAGTTGCCCACCCCTGTCTTTGGGGCTTATTGATTCATCTCTGAACGCCTATCCAAGTCCGTATTGAATAGGTCCATTAGAAGTAAAGATTTTAATCACACATTAAAAGTGGACTGCAGCTAGTACTGTACAATGGATCACCAGCCGCTGGTCACTGTAGCACCCACTGGAAAACATATACAGTAGAGGCAACGTTTATTCTAACATTTGCCGTAAACTAGCCGGGTTACATTCTGGGTATGTGCTGGGTATGTGCTGGGTATGTTCTGGGCTAGTTTGAGGCACGTTTAAGGCATTTCTGCATTGACTAACGACCCATAGGATTAACACAGCAGGGATCCCTGGCAGTCCAATTCAGTTTGAATGGGACTGCCAGGGACCCCCGCTGTTAATCTGATAGGCCATTAATCAATGCAGAAATCCTGGGGCTAGTTTAAGGAAAGTTTAAGGCATGTATTCAGAATGTACCTGGGTGTTTCCTGGGTTTTTTGGGGAATTGCCACTGGTTTTTGTTAGAATAAGAGTTGCCTCTACTGTATCAGCATTTTCATTTCAGTCTTCTAGAATAATCGTAAATAGGTACCAAATATTCGCCTCCTGCTTTCCTCGTTTATTGATCAATAGTTTGACTTAGAACTTGCTTTAAGCATTTAATACTTCCTGGTCCAAATAGCGTGATCTAGCAAAATGTAAAGTCTAAACGATGTATTGGAACCTCTGGCAATATCAAAACTTGGCTATAGATTGGGCACATTTCTGCTGCACTGCATGGATGCAATCTTCGGTTTGCCGCGTATTGTTCTGCATCGATGAGTGGAGCGTGTCTGCAGCATGGTCACCACTTACAATGTCTGTTGCATTCACATCCGCCTTCATATTTAAAAGGCTGTTGCACACATCCAGCTGGCCGCTCAGGGCCGCCATATGAAGAGGTGTTCGCTTGGTCTGGAGAAGAAAGAGACACACACAACATGAATGTCCAACACTCCCTTTCAATGGTGGTACACTATATACTAAGGTAGGGGTTCTTAAGCCCCCCCAACGGGTCAGGTTTTAAGGATATCTCAGCTTTAGCACAGGTGGATCAATCAGTTCCTGCTTCAGTACAGGTGGCTCCATAGACTGAGCCTCTGATGGAGCCACCTGTGCTAAAGCTGGGATATCCTTAAAACCTGACCTGTTGGGGGGTCCTGAGGACTGGAGGTGAGAACTCCTGGACTAAGGACAAGATGCTTTTGAATAGTTTATTCTGTATAATAGTGCTAATCTTAATACCAACAACCTCCAAAGGGTAATTCAGGTTCATGCTCAGAAATAGCTGTGAAGACACCTTAATCTGATGCTTCTGAAAGGACAGGAATACTTTGCAGAACTCTTGAGGAAGAGCTGATACAAACTCTTCCTATTCAGTCATCCCACAAGAATCTAATGGGAAGTAACTACATTTCATGTCATGCTGTTCAATACACAACGGAAGATACATATTTCTAAGCATATCATCTCAAAACCTGCAGAATTAGTATGAACATTGTTACTCCTTTTTAATTGCATCAATTAAGTGTTTCATTGCATTGGTCACAAGGATGGCTACTTACCAAGGACATGGCATCAATACTGGCAAGGTGAGTGTCCACCAGTAATTTGACAAGGTGGTTAAACCCATTCTGAGCACAAAGATGAAGTGGTGTCAGACCAAGCTTGGTTTTAGCATTAACGAATGCCTTGTGCCACAGCAAAATATCTGCAATCTGGTCATGACCATTCTCTGCAGCCAAGTGCAAGGCTGCTTTGCCATGCTGTAAACAAAACAGATGGTTAAGATAAAACAGCCATATAAATGTAAGGAATCCGGTTCTGCTTTTGGTTATAGCCTTGCAGAACTGTGCAGTTTCTAATTACTCCCTCTGGCAATCTATAAGCACCTGTGCTAACTATCCTTCTGCCCTAGCCGGTGTTCCGTCATTGGAGGAATTCTCACACACATCCCTCCTGTGATTGGCTCACTGCCCTTTATATACTAGGCTTTAGCACTGACTCAGGGCCGAGCATAATCCTTCACTGGACGTTACTGTGTTCTGCCACAAGCTGCTTGGCTTGCCTTGTGCATGCATTTACCTCTCTAGTTTTTGTTATTAGTTCCTGTGTTTCCTGAGGCCTGCTGCTACTCTCCATGCAGAGGTCTGTGTTCTCGTGTTCCCAGAGGCTTGCTGCTACTCTCCATGCAGAGGCCTGTGTTCCTGTGTTTCCTGAGGCCTGCTGCTACTCTCCAAGCAGAGGCCTGTTTTGGACTCCTGTGCTTAAGCGTTGGTTTGCCAGCACTGGTTCCTGGTAACAAAAGAAAACAGCGCACAACGCCAAATAGTGAAGTAAATTCAACAATGTATTATAGAATTAAAAAGGGGGTAATATATCTGCGTACATGAAAAAAGTTGGTAAAAGGCATGTAGTGTGTATCACACTGTTTACCACTCGGCAGCTGTTAACTGTAGAATCGGGTGCTTGCTTCCCTCTGCTGATGCAGCTCAGTTGATTCTGGGGCAGGACGTCAGTCTTTCACTCCCAAGGGGATTTCCCTTCATGCAGCCAGGTTCAGCAGCTGGTACTGGGGCTCGGTGAAATCGCTCCTGCTTCCTGGCCGATATGAAGCTGCTCCTGTACCTCGGCAGGTGTATCCTCTGCACAGAGGTTAAAACGCAGCTTGCTGGGGTGCCCTCAGCGTGCCGCGGTGCCGCTCCGTCGCGGGACGCTGTGTAGTGACGTCACTGTCTACACAGCAGTGGTGGATTCAATAGGGAAGTTTGAACAGTCTTACAAAGTCTCTCACAAGTGTCCAAAACAGCACACAGGATGAAATGAAAACAGGACAGGCCAATACATAGACAAAGGCCAATGTAGGCAGATATAAGGCAATAGAATGTTACATCCAGCTAGTTTCGTAGAATTAACTACTTCTTCAGGGTTTAATCCCCCCTTTTTAATTCTATAATACATTGTTGAATTTACTTCACTATTTGGCGTTGTGCGCTGTTTTCTTTTGTTTCCATTCTCTTAGTGTGTGTGGGGTGCTGAGCCACCCCTGCGTTTACAGCTGCAGACGCCATTATCCCCAACACGGTTATGTGGCACTTATTATTTAATGTATAATTATCTCACTGTGGGAGTTGTGGTTTAATTTTTTTTTAAATTTTTTTATCACTAAATTGATGGTATAGTCACTGCACTGTATATATTTATACATTTACACTTTATAGGTAGTTAGGTAGTAGCGCACAGTTTTGTTTTTTGTTTTTACTGGTTCCTGGTACCTGCTGTATTCTCCCCTAGCAGAGGTACCTTTCGTTTCCTGAGGTCTGCTGCTACACTCCATGCAGAGGCCTGTTTTGGACTCCTGTGCTGAAGCGTTGGTTTGCCAGCACTGGTTCCTGGTACCTGCTGCATTCTCCTGTAGCAGAGGTACCTTTCATTTCCTGAGGTCTGCTGCTACTCTCCACGCAGATGCCTGTTTTGGACTCCTGTGCTGAAGCGCTGGTTTTCCCCAGCGCTGCCCTGCGGTGTTCCTCGGCCAACCTGCTTTCTCCTCCTACAGACACCGGCATCATGGGCCGAGGCCGCTCCTCGCACAGAGGTCGCTCACGCTCCTACGCTGAAGCGGGGAGCTCCTGTCTACCCGTTGCCGAACTCCTGCTTGAATAACGACGATGCTGCCTTCTCCAAACCTGACCCTGCTATGTATGACTATGAACTGCGCACTCCGGATCCGACTACGTGGTCTCAGGTCGGTGATTATATAACCCCACCTCAGCCCCACGGTCCGGTCCTGGTTTGTGGCGAGTACGATGGGATAGTGCAAGAGCGAGAGGCCATGCCCTGAAACGGGAGAGTTCCGGGGTGATGGGAAGCCGGCCCAATACAAAATATACCGGCGGTTTTTGGTATCATTTACCGGAGTTCTGCTGATGTGGGACCAAAGAACTAAAAGCATAAAACACAAGGTCGAAACTACTGGAATAGGTCCCTCAGTCTTTAACTGGTCTTCTGATTGAGCCATCTGTACTGAAGCAGGGATATCCTGAAAATCTGACCTGTTGGGGGGCTTGAGGACTGGAGTTGATCACCCCTTGTTTAGGTAATTCATTTTCAATAAAGGTAATCCAAGGCTGCATACTGTATATTAAAAACAAGATGTATTTTTGTACGTGCCGCTTGCACTGCCTTTCTAATGTAAACCTGCAGGATTGTGTATGTTTCTTGCATATATTTTGGGCAATATAATTTGAATTCCCTCCCTGAATTTAACAGTTTCATTAGAAGCAGCTCTAGAGTTATGGAAGTGAGGAGAATTAATCAATATAATTTGACACTTCAACATTTATCTTCATATTAAATGTCACACTGATGTGTTACACAGTTCGTATTACGTTAAGGAATTATTAGTTATCAAAAAATATCGTTAAAACATTCCCTTTTACTCTTTGCCATTTTTATTAATTAAACAGAAAAATGAAAAAAAGGTCCTAAATCTTACATCAGTATCAGTCTTTTTTTGTAGAAAACCATTTATTAGCAGTATAAATATTAATTATCTGTCTTTTTTGTTAAAAAAAAAAAAACTATTGATTAGCAGTATACATATATATTATCGGTCTATTTTGTAAGAAAAAAACTATTTATTAGCAGTATAAGTATAAATTATCTGTCTATTTTGTAAAAAAAAACTATTTACAGTATTGGCAATATGCATATATATTATTGGTCTATTTTGTAAAAAAAACTATTAGCAGTAAAAGTATATCTGTCTATTTTGTTAAAAAAAACTAATTTTTAGCAGTATACATATACATATATAATTGGTCTATTTTGTTTCAAAAGATTTATTAGCAGTATAAGTATAAATGATTAACATCCAGAATGTTTCACCCAAAAGCAAACATACTGTACATTACAAAGCATGTGCTTTTTCCATTTTGATGAAACCGTCTGTTAATAAATCGTACCCAGTACATTATATATGAGCAGCAGTATAGATTATAAAGTCCATCTTACCTCATCAAATACATCAACACGTGCGTGGTTTTGTAACAGGATTTTTACGACCCCAGTGTGACCTTGTTCTGCTGCCGTTAAAAGTGGAGACCACCCGTTCTAAGGAAAGAAAACTGGTTTCAGCCACACGATCTGCACTTTCATTGTAATCTGGTTGGAATATTTGTGGATTATCTTAAGTGGCAAGTGAAGTGTAGATATGTGAGGTCTTGCATGCTCTATACCAGGGAAGGCCAACTCCAGTCCTTAAGGGCCACCAACAGGTCAGGTTTTCTGGATATCCCTGCCTCAGCACGGTGGCTCAGCCACTGATTGAACCACCCGCGCTGAGGCAGGGATATCCAGAAAACCTGACCAGTTGATGAATTTACAATGCATCTGATCACAGAGTTGCTATTGGAGATGGTTGGGGTTCCTCAGAATTTCACTTGGGGTTCCTTAACCAAAAAACAAAGGTTGGAAACCACCGCATTAATGGCAAAGGTTGATATTGAGGCAGTTTTTCGATTATTGCCGATCAACCAGACTTGTTTAAATTTATTGAATTGACAGTTTGAGGGTAGTATTTATTTTGATAAATATTTACCCTGGGGTTGTTCATTATTCTGTTTTCATTGTGAGATTTTTATCTACGTAGTTTTTTTGAATCAGCAATAAAATATGAGACGAATTTGTACGTTTTTTTACTGCATTATTTTGATGATTTTCTGTCCGGGGGCCCAGCTGGCAGTGATGTTATCTTCTAATTTATTGTTAGCATTTCAATTTCCCCCAACCAATCAGCAACTGCCCAGTAGCCCTATCAACCAATGGGCAGTCGCCACACGTTTAACCAAGGGTCCAGCATCCACGTGGACATGCCAGCCTTGGCTAACTGCAAATTAGGCCACCCAGTTATTAGGAAAGATGGTGCATTTTCATATTTCAATTCCTTAACACGATTTGGACCAAACGTTTTGCCGATGCTGTAGCTCTGGAGTATATTGAATCTGGTCCACAGTCTCATAGGGAGCTGACTTTCAGCAAGATTACATGTACTATATCAAGCACCCGTTTGGATTAGGAAACCTGTTTTCTTTTTAAAAGGAGGAAAATAACATTTGAAATATGCAGTCATTTTGCTAAGTTATGTAGAGAGAATTTTTACACACTTACTTTGTTAAGCTAGGTAGAGAGGTAGCAAAATGTACAGTTTTTTGGTGCCGCAGACCAAGATGCGGAAATCCGCAGTGCATCCACAGCACCAAAAACAGTACATTTTGCGGCCGGGGAGGATTAATGCTGTGGGGGCCTCTGCTTCTGAATGGGACCCCTGCAGCTTTATTCCTCCCGGGCCAGACAGTCTATAAGAGTTGTGCAGACCGACGCAGTCTCTCTCTGTGTCTCCCCGAGATGATAAGGAGCAGTGAAGCAGTCAGAACCAGTCTCCGTGTCTGTTCTTTACCTTGATGATGTAGATTCCCAAATATGGATATCTACATTATGAGGGGTGAATACTATAGGACCATATTCGGTCGTCTACATCATGGGTACGCAAACTGGGGGGGGGGTGACATTTTCAGGGAGGGGGGGGCGGCGCATACAGAGACCCCACACTCTTCCCACAACATTTAAATTAAATGCCGGGGGAGTGCGTAAGGCCTCTGTATATCCCTTACCTTCTCTCCGGCGGCTTCTGGCGAAGCGTTTCCATTGCAACACGGCATCAAATGACAAAGCGGGTCACAGGATGTCGCAACGTCACACGACATCATGATGTCAGAAACGCCAGACAAAAGGTATAGGAGAGGGGGGATGGGGGGAAGAGCAGGCAGAGGGCCGCAGAGAAAAAACTTTGCAAACCCCTGGTCTACATCATCAAGGGGTGTTGGACAGAACATTAAAATCATTTGAGACGGCTTCTCACTGCCTCCAACCTTCTCAGCCGCTCTGGGGAGACACGCAGAGAGACTGCTTCCTGTCCCTCCGTGCAGCTCTTCCAGCCTGGTCGCTGGCTGGCTGACGGTTTGGAAGTATTTACGCTGCAGGGGTCCCACTCAGAGGCATGCATCCTCCTGGGCCACTTACTGTTTCCAAGGGCCGCCATCGGCATGGCCACCAGGCCACCGCTGCTCGCCACCGTGGCACCGAGAACAGTCCATCTTGCTTCATCTGTACTAGGCATCACAAATGTAATTGTGTGTGTTCAATTGACGCCCGGATATTAATTACAGAAGACAATAGCACGCAATACACACCTTTGCTTGCTTGTTCACGGCCGGCTGCATCCTGTTGGAACCTATCTGTCTAATTATTTCCAGTAGAACATCTTCATTTCCCACTCGGGCGCAGTAATGAAATGGGGTCTCAAATGTCTGCAATATAGAGAGTGAAAGCACAATAAAACTGAAGATATTATATGCCCATAAAATAAGAGAATGGATTTCAACGTTCCTTTACAAGTTTATACCATGTATAAACACTGTGCTATAAAACCAATCAAGACGTCATGAACGGCAAAGTACTATACCTTCCATAAAATTCAATATCGAGATTCGAATAACTTCTCTCTTTTTTCCCCCACACATGTAGCCAACGTTATTGCAACTGCTGGCGCCCGGCAGTGGGACAGACAACGCACCAGGGGGAGAAGCTTGTTTTCAATCGCAAAAGCGCACAAGAGCCACCAGCAGGTGAAATAACGTTGGCTACATACGTATATCTTTATCTATATAGCGCCCGCAGCTGTACTTAGCATTTTACAAGAGAGACAAAACAGTACAGGTAATTATAGTACAATAAGTGCAACAAATAAGATCAGAAAGGAAATCCCTGACCTGGAGAGCTTACAATCTAAGTGGTATGTTGGGAACAAGTGCAGTAGATGGCAGTGCTTGGCCACAATGGCTGGTAGGAGTGGACAGTAGCCATGAAGCCAAGCTATTGGGGTGGTTCATTTAAGAGGGGAGTTTTAAGGTTTGACTTAAAAGTGGGGAGAGAAGGTACTGGGTGGATGCGATGTGTGAGTAAGCTTCACAGGTAAGGGGCAGTGAGGGAAAGGGGTTTGCAGTGAGGGAAAGGGGTTTAAAGCCAGAGAAACCAATAGAGGTGAAAGGGGTGGAAAGGAGACAGTTGTAGGTAGTGCGCAGGAGACAAGCATAGTCTGTAGCCCTGTACTGTACACAGCCCTGTAGATGTCCTTTTTTCAGGCATGAACCCCTCCCTAACCAACCAAAAATTAAGGACAACACAAAAGTCCAAGTTAACAAATGCCAATCACATTTTTAACGAGTAGCAATATTTAATTTTTTTAATTCTCTGTGGAGGTTCCCATGGAAATCTTCGTAAACACTTATTTATCTCTCTAATTTCTGATTGCGTATTTAGTTACCTTCTTTTGACGACCCAGTGGGTCTTCTCATAGGGAAGGGTGGTAATAAATCTGAGTATCATGATCATTGGGGCAGAGAAGACAGGATAAACAAGACTCTGACTGCACTTTATCTTTCAAATGTCAAAGGCTGATTTAGAATACTATTTTATAGGCATCAACTATTAAAACTGAACCCAGTTCATTTTTGTTTTTTTTGCCGAGACTGCACTTTTAATCACAGGGGGATTCCTCTTCCCCTGGCAACAAGTTCACAGCATGTCGCTTTGATTCTCTGGCAAGAGATGAAACTAAACCCCAGAGACTGCAAAACTCTGTGGGAAACACAAGTGAATGAGACTCAAGGGGGACGAATTTAGGGTCGGGTGACAACAGTGGAGTAAAAGCGCAAACTCATTGGATAGTCAGGTTGCGACTTGCACAAATAAGATCCCGGTATACAGAAGAGTTGGCCAGGCGCTAACGACAGCTTGCGTAGGGCTAGTTAATTTAACGACTCGAAACCCAGAGCGGAGGTGTGTGTCGATTACTAAATTTATTTAAACGAGCTCAACTCGGGCGTACATACGTGAAATTGATCTGTCTTCTACTATATAGTGTAAAGGGTTAAGTGCGCGCTGGCCGTCACAAGTCTCCTTTTGCAATCCCTTTTCAGTGCTGCTCCCCGTCTCCCGTGATCAGCCGGGCTTGAGAACACTCACACATATAAAAACAAAAAGAATGGGGGCGCAGAAAAGAGGAGATAATCACTAAAAGTGCAAAAATAAATCAATTTATGATAACATAAAATAACAAGTAGAAGACTTACAATAAAAAATAGGATCGTGTGGATCCAAGTACACCGAACAGGCAATTAACACAAACGGAAAGTCCGTGGTCCAGGCAGAATCCCCCTCTCCGGATCGCAGTTGGCATGTGCTGAGGGGAAGTCCTAAACCGGCATACACGTGTGGTGATTCCTGCACTCGTGTAGGCACTGTTGGGCTTATTGCGTCGTCACGTAATTGCCCAGCATGCAATGGCTCTCCTACGCGTTTCATGTCAAGTTGGACACTTCGTCAGGAGGTTTCCCACGTGACACGAAACGCGTAGGAGAGCCATTGCATGCTGGGCAGTTACGTGATCACGCATTACGCCCAACAGTGCCTACACGAGTGCAGGAATCACCACGCGTGTATGCCGGTTTAGGACTTCCCCTCAGCACATGCCAACTGCGATCCGGAGAGGGGAAATCTGCCTGGACCACGGACTTTCCGTTTGTGTTAATTGGCTGTTCGGTGTACTTGTATCCACATGATCCTATTTTTTATTGTAAGTCTTCTACTTGTTATTTTATGTTATCATAAATTGATTTATTTTTGCACTTTTAGTTATTATCTCCTCTTTTCTGCTCACCCATTCTTTTTGTTTCTACTATATAGTGTCCAATTTAGAGATGGATCAATGAACTTTCTTAATTTAACGCTGTAAGAGATGTGTGCAGAGGCACATTTAATGGAAAACGATTGGGGTGAAATTTAATCCTGGCTTTATTGAGCCTGTTCCTTTAACAAGGCAAAACATACAAAAAGAAACAAAATAAACCAACACCTACTCCTAGTCAGGAGTCTGACTAAATATTTACTCCAGCTCTTCCTAACTGGGTGGCTAGCTAAGCTGGTTGCTGACCCAAAACATGTACTCATACACCAGTCCAACAAGAAAGTCTATCTGTTTCTGTTGCTGTAGGGGAAGGCCTCTCTGCTCTCCTGGGTCAGCACCCGTGGCTGCTAAGGAAATCTTCTGGCATTTTGCCCCAGGAGGCTTTTTTAGAGTTCAAATTAGTCAGGTGGAGTCTGATCAATTGCATGGCTGCAATCAACCAGCTCCCTGCTAGATTTAGAGGCAGTTTTTCTTAAACGGGGATCCCCGTTACAAACGCCTTTTCTTAATTATGAATATTTAGAAATCAGATTGCACAGTAAAAATTCAACATTCGCAAGGTACATTTTAATGGTGCTTTGGCTGCAGTTGCTGCTGCTCTATTGATGCGCAGATGCTGCCTTTCTATCCCTGAGAATAGACCAAGATCCCGTAGAAGAAAGAAAAGAATGATTAGGGCTAGAGGTAATGCATTTGGCATGCCTGATGATGAGGTACTCTAGAAGTAACAGCTCTCATCATTATGGAAATTATTTAGGCTAATCTAGAGCCTAAAATACACATAACAGCTCCAATGAGCAAACTATTGGCAGTACTGCATTTTTGTGTTACAGGGTAAATTCAGGGCACTAAACATACTATGAATGCGAGATGTTAAAAATCTGCGTACCAATGGTGCTAATCCAGGGGTGGGCAACTCCATCCACAAGGCCCAGTATGTATGTATGTATGTATGTGTAGTCAGGTCCTCTGGTACCACCCCTTCTTACCCTGGTGCTAGTGGGAGCTGCCGGGGTGGCCGCGGCGCCGTAGACTCCCGGAGGTATTGGCTCAGGGCGCCGCCATGTTATGCGCGATTCGTGCATGCTCAGTAGCGCGATAGTTGCGGCGGCCCCTACAGATAGAGTTGCGCATGCACAGTGATACAGGAGAGGTGACCATTTTAGATAGGAGCATCCCCAGCGGCGGCCATTACCAAGGAAGGCTCTGTGTGGGACTACAAGTCCCATGAGCCCCAGGGAGTTGGGATACCAGGTGGTCACAGCAGCCAATGGGGTTGTCAGTACTCTCTGCTCTCTGATTCTGAAACATTCCGCGTGCTGGAGAAAACAGGCAGTTGGTGTCAGTTGGTGCTGGGAGGCAAGGGGAGAGGAGGTGCGTAGTGCAGGGGGTCAGTGACCCACTGCATAGGCCAGAATATTCCCCTAGGCCACAGCGCAGGCCCTGAGTCACCTGGTGGTACTGCAGGGAACAGCCCTAGATAGGGACTTTACCATTTACTGATAGTAGCAGTCAGGGACACAGCATCTTCCTGAGCTACAAGGTGATCTGTAGTTTGGGATCAGACTGCATTGCGGAGTCAAGCCTCGTGAGAGACCTCCCTGACAGTGAGGAACTACTCGTGAGAGACGACGCTGGATCAGTGGATCCTTTTCGAAGTATCAGCGACCGGGTGCTGGAGCGCCCGGCAGGTATTATTATAAAGTGCACCAACACCGGTACCTACAGGCGCTGATCCCGCCTTGGGGGGTGGGTTTCTTGGGGACACTAAAGGTTAAGTGACCAAGGGACTGGTCCAGTACATTGGACACGGTGTGGGGTGCACACGGTGGTGGGGAAGGGACACTTGCACAGTGGGTGCACTCTGAACTACTGGTATACAGCTATATCATTCTTATATGTGTATATGCCATTCAAGCTTATAACTGCCATATAAGTGTGTATGTTCGCTAATGTTATTTCATGTATATGTGTTATTAGGCCCAACGTGTATATATATATATATATATATATATATATATATATATATATATATATATATATATATATGAGACAAATATATATATAGTAAACTGTTACATATACTTGTGGTTTGTTATTATTGTTCTTGTCCAGGGGAATCTCACATCTAGGGGATCCTGGGCAAGTGGAGGCGCTGCCATTTACAATTGTTGCCCCAGGCTCCCAGTTAGCGGAGGCTCAGATCTCGGTGAGCCAGCAGGTATATACAGCATCAGTAGCCTGTCTAGTCAGCAGGAAAGAGGGTTACATATGTATGTATGTATGTATGTATGTATGTATGTCTTTATTTATATAGCAAAAAAACATGTAAAAAAACATGTAGAGCTGCACACCAATGCAAAATTGAATAAATAAATGATACTACCGGTGCTCCTGGTTCAGGGATATATGCCTGGGACATCCAATGTTGAGCAAAAGAAGAGAGATCCAGGGCAACTTCGGATTTTATAAGAAAAAACTATTTATTTCAGCCCATAAACACGACGTTTCATCCCTCCTAGTAGTAATACACGTGACAATCATATAAATAACAAATAATACACATAACAGATCATGGGACTAAGTGCTTCAGACATAAATGTAACATTTCGGAAGAGGAGTCCCTGCTCCGAAGAGCTTACAATCTAATTGGTAGGTAGGGAAAACGTACAAACTGTAGGGGGGCATTCTGGTAGGTGCGTCTGCAGGGGGCCAAGCTTTATGTATCATGTGTATAGTATTAGCCATGGTGCTACTCATATGCTTCTTTAAGCAAGTGTGTCTTAAGGTGGCTCTTAAAGGTGGATAGAGGGGGTGCTAGTTGGGTATTGAGGAGAAGGGCATTCCAGAGGTGTGGGGCAGTGAGAAAGGTTTAAGGTGGGAGAGGGCTTTAGCTACAATGGGGGTAAAGAGAAGGCTTCCTTGAGCAGAACGCAAGAGTCGGGTTGGTGCATAGCGAGAAATTAGGGCTGACATGTAGGGAGGGGCAGAAGAGTGTAAAGCTTTAAAAGTGAGGAGAATTGAGTGCGAGATGCGGGATTTGATAGGAAGCCAGGAGAGGGATTTCATGAGAGGAGATGCTGAGACAGATTTAGGAAAGAATAGAGTGATTCTGGCAGTAGCGTTTAGGATAGATTGTAGGGGAGAAAGGTGAGAGGCAGGAAGGCCGGACAGCAGGAGGTTACAGTAATCGAGACGGGAGAGAATGAGGGTCTGAGTCAGAGTTTTAGCAGTCGAGCAACAGAGGAAAGGACGTATCTTTGTGATATTGCGGAGGAAAAAGCAACAGGTTTTAGATACATTTTGAATGTGAGAGAGGAGTCGACTGTGACCCCTAGGCAGCGTGCTTAGGTTACTGGGTGAATGATAGTACTTCCAACAGTAATGTGGAAGGAGGTAGTAGGGCCAGGTTTGGGAGTAAGTATGAGGAGCTCGGTTTTTGCCATGTTAAGTTTAAGTCGGCGGAGGGCCATCCAGGATGATATCGCAGAGAGACATTCAGAAACTTTAGTCTGTACAGCAGGTATAAGGTCAGGGGTAGAAAAGTTCATTTGTGCGTCGTTAGCATAGAGAGGCTATTTAAATCCAAGAGATGTGATTAGGTAACCTAGAGAGTGTGTACAGAGAAAAGAGAAGAGGTCCCGGGACAGAGCCGTGGGGTACCCCCACAGAGAGATCGATAGAGGAGGAGGAGGAGGTGTTCATGATATCCCCACTTCAGCACAGGTGGCTCAATCAGTAGCTCAGTCTTTAAAACCTGAACACCTGACCACCTGACCTGTTGGTGGCCCTTGAGGACTGGAGTTGCTCACCCCTGTCCTAATCTAAGAAGTCATTATCACATTTTAAGACAACCTGCTAACAACTCTGTAATACCTACAGTAACTGTAATTCGGCTCCTAATTCCAGAGATAGCAATGCCGCAGGGCTAACATTTTAACGCTGCTGCTATTATTGCCATTGTATCTAACCTCTGAATCGGGATCATGATATCTAATGGCATAGCACCATTTACTAAATATGGCCCTGGATGTATGTTAACTTCCTTTTGACATAACTCAAGACTTTACTGAATACTTCTCAGGGCAATATGTTACCTTGTATTCATGGTGGTTTCGCAAGGTAACATGTCGGCACTTTGCCCTAAGTTTATTTTTTAAAACACAATACTTTTAAACAATATTTTCAGCCACAGCCCGGGTTTTTGGCAGTTTTGAAAGGCAAAAGCTTTTATGTATTAACACTGTTTTGGGGAAAACTGATGCCGGAGCCAAATCCTGAACACAGTTTACAAAGCGCAGCGTTTTAAAATAAACAGAAGGAATTGAAACATTTGGGTCTTAGTGGGGACATTTGTACTGTCCAAAAGGAACGGAATGAGAGGATGTGAGGTTAGATCGCTTGTTTTAACCACAAATCCTGTAAAGAATCAACAAGCATTTTAAACACCATAAGTCTGCCAAAGATTTTTCTTATACCGTTAACATTAACAGACAATGGGCCTCGTAGAAATGACATTGCATTTTTTTAACGGCAAGTTAAAGGTGCTGACTCTCCAAAGACCAGAGTATTTAGCAGTGACATGGTTAATAGCAGTGGTTACCAAACTTTTTTTTTACCTTGTGTACCCCCTACTGGAAAATATTTGTTCAGTGAACCCCTAATTAATAAAATGTTATTGTCTACTCGTCAGACTATTGCAACCAAAATGGTGTGACCGATCCCAGGCAGTGTAGTGTCCTGAGCTTGTGGGGGGAACCCACATTTAATAAGGCCACAAACTGCAGCTGCATTGTGTGTAGATAGCATAGGTGGTGTGGTGGTCAATCACTTCGGCGAGCTTCCAAAGTCACACCCCACAATGCTTTGTCACTGTGGGGAGCGCTATACTGCTAAGGTGCAGTTTGGGCCTTACCATGGGCTCAGGAACCCCACTATACTGCCTGGGATCCTTCGTTACATATTTTTTGGGGGAAACCCCATTGGAGACACCCCTCAAACTCCTAGGGATTTCCTAGCTGTTGGGAATCACTGATTCATACTTTAATGTAGGTGTTTGGAGTTTCTCTCTTTTTCGCTTTTAATCAGGCAGGTGTAAATATCTTGAAGCCATGTTGTTTAATGGGGGTCGGGCGGCTATGTTTTTAAGGGGGTTTTCTTGGTAAACCAATGCTTTGGTGGGTGTCTTGTGGTCATAAAACTGTTGGTCTATTGTAAGAAACATTTGTGAATTGTATTTGCTGTTTGTTTTGTTGGTATCATCACTATTCAAACAGATAAACACAAAGTAGCTGATATGCTTGAATTCAGTGCACCAGCAGAAAGGGAAAACATAAACCTAAATACTTTGGAGGTTTTTTTTTTACCGTTTATCAATCCTCAAAACAAAAGTTGAATTTGTTATTTTATTATTCTTTTCTACTATGTTTGTAATTATGTTAACAGTAATTATGATACCACCAGAATTAGCTAAAAATAGAAACAAGAGCAGCAGACTTAAAAAAAAAAAAGGCAAAAACGTATTAAATTTGTATAGGAAACATATAAAAGCATATACATAACTTATAGAATGTGTGGTTGAAACCTATCCCAGCTTCACGTTGCAAAGCCAGTATATAACCAGCCTCACACTGATGAGACCCAAATGGTTGAAAGAGTAAGGGGCCTATGCTAGTAGACTTCATAAACTAACTCGCTGTGCCGGTATCTGCTATGCATTTAAATCCCATGGTCATGTGACTCAAGACATTTAAATGCAGAGGAGATACCGGCACCACATAACGGGGCCTGTAGTGTACGTGTCCTGTATCTCGGGAAGCAGGGGGTCCCCAGACCTCAAATCAACTCGGTTCTGCTTTGGAGACCCCCTGCTCACGTACACTTGTTTTAAAATGTATATTAAAACAGCTTCATTACCTTAGAGGGTAGCCGCTAAGGCAATTAAGGGGTTCAACTGCAATAGCCTGTTTATTGGGGGCAGAGTGGGTGGATAAAGGTGGCAGTAGCTCCGGGGTGGGAACCGCTATGGTAATGATAGTTTTCTATGTCCTCTCTTGCCGCCGCCTCTTAAGCTTCTTAGCAGGTCCACGCCAACTTTTTTGGCAAGAGGATTTTGGGAGGAAATCGCCATTCTAGAGCCTCGATAACCTTTTTGAGGATACTACAATTGCACGAGTTTCAAAACTGGTGATATATGGCGTATCGCCACTCACTTGGCGATTTGTTTTTGACGGCAGAAAAAAATGGCGATTCAACCCACTTATCGAGGGCTTATTCAATCACTGTAGGCATTTTTAGACGGTAACAGCTAAAAAGCCTTGATAATTGGGTTATGAAGGCTACTAGCATAGGCCCCTAAGTTTCCCGCGTAGTATAGACAGGTCTGCGGTCCTAAGGACCAACCTAGGTGGATTGACCCTGAAAAGATCCTAAGGGAATAGGCACTTGCTTTCACATAAGCTAAAGAGATCGCCCTAGTCCAGCTCCGGTATAAGCCTCCACTTGGGTAGCCACTGTAACATGGCAGGGACCCTGGACCAGCAACCCGGGACCCCTTCTTCTAAGAGAAGATGAAGCCCTGATCTTCCCCTTTCTTTACGCCACCCTGCCTCAAAACCCTGAGGTACTGACATTCGTTCTGTAAAGCACACCAGCACTACTATCCCATTGCTCCAGTACCCAGTAGCCCTGTCTATAGCGAATAGAGATAGGCAAATTATTTCCTTGAATTTGCAGAGTATATATATTTTTGGCATTTTTGAAAATGTACAAATTCGTTGGAGTTCGAAAAATGTTGCCTCTAGTTTGTTGGTTTTTAAATGGGAATATTAAAAAATGTGAAATCGGAGATACAAGAGTGATAAGAAATCTTGCTGATTTTGAATCCTTCATTGTCTGATACACGCAAAATAATAACAAAAGTCACAGTGCACATGTGTGGTTATTACCAGTTTTGTGGTGCATGAGAAATCACCATCATATTCTATCAGGGTTCTAATGATTTTAACATCCTCTTCTCCAGAGTGGACCATGTCTTTCTTGGCTGCCGCTGCCAAATGCAATGGGGTCTCGCCATCCTGAAATACACACAACGTCATGACAGTAAAAGGATTATAGTCTCCTATTCAACGATTCCGAAACCTCTCCATTGGGAATCGCCAGCCCCGTCAGGTTTAAGGAATGAATTGGCAAACAAGGGGAATGCACCTCATTTAATATGAATAGCTCATTGGTTGGTTGCTGCCTGTCTCAGGGATTTAAATGGAAAACCATAAGTTGCTTGGGACAGATTTGGGGCCATATTTACTAAGCATAGCCATGCCATAAGACCACCTGGCGCCAGTAAACACCTTTCTATCTATTGAAGTGAATAGGCTGTAATATACTGTATCTTATGGCACAGCACCTCTTAGCTACTGTGGTCATTTAGTTTAGTATAACATAGATGTTTCCTTCTTTATATTTAATGTAATTGTGTATTGCCCAGGCTACACTACATAGGGGGGGATAATGAAGGCGGTGTAGAGTTGGCAAGTCCAAGAAATAATAGTTTAGATATAACAGATACAGATGTAAACTTAAAAACACTATAAGAGTAATGTTCAGAAAGATAAAATGATCAGTAAACAATCTTAACGTCATTTGAAATTCACTTTTCCCATGCTTGTAACATTTAATTGGGCAGTATGATCCCACATAATGAAGATGCAGAAATGACTGTACATATGAATGATATGTATGTATTGCAACACCTAATCAAATAATCCAAAAGAGCTAAACGTTCCTAAATGCAGAATTGTGGGCCATGGATGGCTTTGTCATTACTTCATACATGTACTATAATTCAGTAGTTGCATGTGGCACAAAAAATGATTGCAATTCAGAAGATTGTATTTTTTGTTTAGATGTAAGGACTGTCTCTATAAGATGATATCACCTGTTAATTGTATTATAAGAAAGTATTATGGGTGCTGATAATATTTTTGGCACATCCAAACTTTTATAATGTTAGGATGTAGTCAAATGATAATGGTTTCTTGACATACTGAATTATATTATAAACATAATGGGCCGCCTGCCCACCATCATTTTAATATATTTTGAAGTCTATGTAGAATACCAAGACTAAAATTGTGCAATTAAATTACCATGGATGTATCAAAGAAAAAAGTCGTATTGTTTACAACAGGAATTTATTCCCATTGATACATATGATTTGTTTAGTCCATAATTGCATCCCTTTGCCTTGGTACACATGCCAATGTAGCAATTGGTGAACACAGAACAGTTCCACTTTCCTTTCCTACTTCTCTACCATGTGTCTGTAGTATTTCACGGCATGAAAATAGCTGTAACCCCTTAGGTGCCAGAGCACCTCGGCACTTCCTGATCATGTGATCGCATTTCAGTGACGGCAACAGAAGTGGTGGCCCCCCCCCCCCCCATATCCCAATCATGGTCAACGCTCCAGCGCGATCTACCTTTAGCGAAAGGAGCATAGTGTCGTAATGTGCAGCAGCGGGGCTCAACTCCAGTCCTCAAGCCCCTCCCACAGGTCAGATTTTCAGGATATCCCTGCTTCAGCACAGGTCGCTCACACAGTCCCTGCTTCAGTACAGGTGACTCAATTAGTCCCTGCCTCAGCACAGATGGCTCAATCAGATGCTCAGTCTTTGACTGATTGAGCCACCTGTGCTGAAGCTGGGATATCCTGAAAACCTGAACTGTTGGGGGGGGGGCTTGAAGACTGGAGTTGAGCGCCCCCTTAGGTCATTCGTTTTCAATAAAGGTAATTAAAGGCTGCATACAATAAATAAAAAAAATAATGTACAGTAAGTGCCACTTGTACTGACTATTTAATGTAAACATACAGAATTGTATATGTGTGTGGGGTGGGGGGCTTGAGGGCTGGAGTTGAGCACCCCTGACGTACAGGGTGGGCCGGCCCTCATGATGTACACTGTTCGTCCACAGGGCACTAAAGACGTTTATTAGGTCTTTATCTTTAAAGGCATTGGTACGCTTTCGCTTGCATATTTTCTTAGAAGTGCAAATGCCAGGGCAAACAAATACGCAACGACGGCCTTCTCACCTTGTTCGCCTGGTTGACACACACAACAGCATCTTCTCTGCTCTTTCCATTCGCCAAATAGTTAACAATCGCTTTTACAACTGGCAGATGGCAGTGTCGCACCGCAGTGTGGAGAGGGTTTTCCCCCGCCTGCAGAAGGAAAATTACAACACAAGGTGCGCTCCCAGTTATCAACATGGACATATACAGGTATTAGTGTTACTTCCAATCACAGTACCACACAGAATACTAAACAGTTACAAACAAACTTATAAAAGCATAAGAGCCTGTAATAACTTGACTCTGCTGATTAATAATTACAGTTTGCACAGAGACGCACAATATTGTGAACAGGTCAGCACTGATATATACAAAAATCTTAAACATATATGATTTGACTCAGAGATGAAAAAACAAATTGAGCTCCTGGTGAAGCATGGAGATTAGAAACACATCACTGTCATGCTCATATAGGACACGATTAGCCGCGGAACATCTTGTAACATTTTCTGTCTGCTGTATTGTATCAGCATGCGAGTAACTAATGTCACGTTAACATAGTAAGGGCCGTAATTACTAAGCAGCGCCCCTCCAGCAAAACATAGACAATATGGTCCTTAATAGCCCATCAGGTGTCTTCTGGCATGGAAGGTGGAAGGTGGAAGGTGTCTTGTGGAGTAATAATGGTAAATAAATATGACCCTTTATGGCACATTCACTTGATATGAAGGAATTTAATTCTGAGACTATTTTCCAGGCCTTAACAAAAAACATACTCTTTTCACCTACCTGAATCTCTAGTTAGTACAAGTAAAAATTGTTCTGAATGTTTAAGCAGCATTCTGATTGGCCTCAACTACAGCATTCTGATTGGCCTCAACTACAGATGGAGTTCTCTATTCTCTCTGGTGTTAGGATTGGATATATTGTATTGCAATATTTCGTACCAGAATTACCATTAAATCCTGTAGAAACGTAGGGATATTCTGATGCAGGGATATGTGGGGTTATATTGGGGAACAATGTCGCTTTACCACCTGTATATTTTATTTAAAGCCAATGCAGAAGTAATGTAACATATTTGATTGGATGTAATGTTACATATATTGCCTCTCGTTGGGAGCAGACGTGGGGCTTTAGTGAGATAGCAGGAAATGGTTACTGCAGCAAGCAATGAGAGAATAGTTATGTAAGAGTTACCTTTGACTGCCAAGTGAGTTCCCCTCCCTCTTCAATCAGGGCAGTGATCATCTTTAGGTTGCCATGTCGAGCTGCTATGTGCATTGCTGTCTCCCCATTCTATTAATAAAGAATAATTCATTCATGTAGTAATTGCAAACAGTATGCAGCAGGAAAGTGTTGTTGGCTCTTGTGAAAGGGTACTTTCCCTATCTATAGCTACAGAGACCGCCGGGCAGCTGGTTAATCTGCAGCTTGAGGCAATTAATTAGTTTCCACCTGGCTCATTAGCAGACTTTAAAAACCCTGCAGTAGTGACTGCAGGTAGACTCTCTGAGCAAGGAAGCTGAATGCACCTGGACCGTACAAGAGGGACCACACTGCTCTCTCTGATCTGTAAGGTACTGGATCTGGACCGTGTAGGAGAGATCACCCTGCTTGAACCTTCACAATCACCACCCCAACCAGGAGGAATGCATGGGACCTACCTCAGACGGACCTTGTGGTTTACTGTTGGTATGTGGCTTAGCCCTCCCCCCCCCCCCCCGCCTACCCATAGCTAGTGACTATGTTCTGTGTAGTCAGCTTATATGCTGAATGTAAGCAATATTTTATGTTGTTAAAGCTTTGGGCGAAATAAAGACAACATTTATTTAATTTGTTTCAATGAAGCAGATTCAATGTACAAGTTGATCATGTACAGCAGTGATGGAGACAGACCATGCTATGTTAACTTAGTGCAGAAGTTCTCAACTCCAGTCCACAAGAGCCCCAAACTTTGTCACATTTTAAGGATTTCCCAGATTCCGAACAGGTGGCTCAATTAGTCTTCGACTGAGCTACTGATTGAGCCACCTGTGCTGAAGCAGAAATATCCTGAAAACCTGACCTGTTAGGGGGGCGGGGGGGGGGGGTCTTGAGTACCCCTGACTTGATAAATAAGCAGACGTGAGGCTCAACAGTTCCTCTACCTCCTGTTCGACATTGACATCAGCTCCACTCTTCAATAGCATCTCGGCCACCTTCTCTCCATCCTTTATGCGGGCTGCAATGTGTAGCGGAGTCTCTTGTGCCTAAAGAAATAACACCAGACCTCACAATCACTACACCCACATAAAATGGAACGCCTAGGATTATGTGACTTCTGATGTTGGAACGACCATGGGGAACATCGGCAAGTTTATATACTGCAATTAAGGAGAATTCAAGACAAGCTTATTTTACACAGAAAAATAGTCTTCCTTCAACCTGTGACTGAGAAAAACCAAGGGGATTTTATTTATTTGTTACTAAAAAAATAAAATACAAAGGTTAAGGAACCTGGATTTATGAACTCTATTTAGTAGATTTCCCTGCACATTGAATGTGAGCCCATGTAGCATACGGTACGCCATTAGTAGAAATAGCAATTACCATCTGGCAGCCCAATGCTGAATAACATCATGCATTTGGAGACCCCTTGTGTCTGATGATAAAGGAGGGCCCCGGGCATGCGGCAGGTTCCGTTCTAAGGGTCCGCCGCAAAGCGAAAATCGCCAGAAAGCGGAACCGACGATTTTTGGTGTGTGCGCATGCGCAGACCGGCAATGCGCCGTTCTACGCATGCACAATCTCGGCAACCCCCCCATTCTGCGCATGCGCGACCCCGGCCCGTTCTGCGCATGCGTGACCTCGGACCGGCCCGTTCTGCGCATGCGTGATCTTGGACCGGCCTGTTCTGCGCATACGCGACATCGGACTGTCCCATTCTGCGCATGCGCAGACATGGCGGCCCCCTTCTCAGTGCCTACGTATCGGTGGATTGCTTAAAAGCGGGGCGCCGAGAAGCGGGGCCTTGCTGCATTTTAAAAATGAATAGGCTGGGTTGTGTATTTAACTGCAGGGATCAGGATTTGGGGTGAGGAGTTACTGATGACCTTCTGCCCTTTACAGCTGGTCCAATGAGGCGTTTCACAACAGCAATCCTGCAGTAACATTAATCTATTTAAGCAGACAGTCACTAATATAATACAGCCTCTATGTCTATTTTCTAAGTGCTAATGTATAGGACTCCTTCCATGCTAAAAGACACTTTAAAGCCCATCCACTTGAATAGGCTGAAAGATGTCAAGATTGCTAAGCCATGCTTGAAGGTGTCAGTTTAACGAATAACGCCCTATGGTGGATATAATCACACTGCATATACTGTATGATCTTTCGTACTATATTTATTTTTAAATTCACTACGCTATAAATGTCTTCTTTAATATATCTAAAGCAATAGAGCATTTCAACATTTTCTTTATTGCTTTTAAGCACATTAAAACCAAACAGGCCCATATCTGTGATATAGATTAAATATTAACACTATGGGTTATTGAATTTTTCCATCAAAGTAGACCGTGACTTTATCGCCACCCGGTGGCCGTGCGGTGTATACCATGTCAAAAGAATAAGGATGACATACAGAGGCGACACGTTTTATTTGAACTCGGCTAGTTCCGCAAGCCGGGAGATGTCCCGGCTTGCTAGCCGAATCCCCCCGGCGTGCCGCGCGTCACCGATGCGCGGTCACGCTTCATCGGGTGCCTGCGCCCCCTGCGTGCGTGCCCAGGGCTCCCCGAGGGAGCCCTGGTGTCCCGCGATGTGGGGGACGGCGGTGGGGGGTTCCAGGGGACCCGGCGGACCCGGAGAGGGGAGGGGGAAGCCCCGATCGGAGGGCCGCTCCTCCGAGGCTTCGGCGCGCGCCCGGGACACCACGGCGCGCGCCCGGTTACTGTCGCGGCCGAGACCAAGTAAATGCTCAAATAAACTTGGCCGAGACAGTACAGGGCTCCCAAAAGTTCATCAATCCAGAAACCAACAAGTCATATTTTCAGGGCATTATAATTAAACAAGTTCTTAGTCATAATTAGAACTACTGTAAGTTAATTGGGTAAGTGTTAATTTTGAAAGTATACTTGTTGGTTGCTCCCAGGGACTGAACCTGTGGATCCCTGGTTTGGGATATTTGAGTCTCCACATTTTCATGGGTCTGGGAAACTTGCCTTTCCTCCTTTCAGCTGCACTTGAGCTCCAAAGCCAAGCAAAGTCTGTACAACTTGAGGTTTGCTGTTCTCGGCGGCAATGTGTAGGGCTGTGTAGTGGTCCTTGGTCCGGGCATCTACGTGAGCGCCCTTTTGCAAAAGGGCTTTCACCACCGCAGTGTGTCCTCTCTTGGCTGCTGCATGGAGACACACTGCACCCGACTTAAGGGACAAAACAATGAGTGTCACGGTTTTATTTGGTGTTAATCAATAAAAAATGTTATGCAACATTTTGATAAAGCTGCTATTTATGGAACAATAAGCACAAAGCAGGAATAATGAATATACGGCACTAATTGTTTAGGGGTAGCTTAGTCACGGGGAATACAATATGTTCCATAGCCACAAACAGCAAGTAACTTCCCTGTCTGTACATTGTATTGGTGGCACATGAGGAGAGAACACAGCATATGTAGCAGGCCTGGAAGCTAGCTGAAGGGAGTTACAATAACGGTTAGGTGAAATATTATCTTCTAGCATTTCAGTAAACAATGTTGGTGGTTTGGTTTGATACACACACACAATCCCTGCACGCTCTAACCCCAGCACCCACTGCACCATACCATATATGGTTGTGTCAAAAGGAGAGCTACTGGGTGTGACCAAATGTATACAACAGAAGGCAACAATTTCCAATGCTACATCCAATATGTCAAAGTATATAGTTAAGTACTTAACTGTTCTTATAAGTAAGGGTCATTTAGATACCCTTTGGCCAAACCATAATAACCCTGCAGCCACGTCACGACATGACCACTCTGCAGGTCCTAACCCTAGAGATGATGGGCGAATTGTTGGTGGATTTGGTCCGCAGATTTCCACGGATCAATCTCAAAAAGGGCGAATCGCGGATTTTTTTTTATTATTGTTACCAATACACTCCGCGGGTTCCACAAACCGTGGACGGATTTGTAGAATCCAATTCACAGACTCAGCCGTCCATTAGCGGATTTTTAAGAACCCGTCAACGGATTGCTGAATCAGCGGATTGGATTGTGCAAATCCGTCCACGGTTTGTATCCATTTTGGTGAATCTGTGCAAGTTAAAACCGAACAAATCCGTCCGCGAATTTTTCACCGCAAAACGGATTTTTGGGGGAAAATGCGAGAATTCGGGGAAAAGATTTGGGCAGATTCACCCATCGCTACCTAACCCTAATGTATTCTCATTTACCTCTGTAATGGAAGGAGAAATGTCCTTTCTGTATATGATATGGTGGGTGTTGGGCTTGGAGCTTGCAGGGATTGAGTGTGTTTGTAAAATGTCAACTAGTAACAGTTGTTTGGAGGTTAGTGACCCCTCCTCCCCAGGTTTAAGCTCACTCCTCCCCACTTTTTAAGTAGCAGCTTTTTTCCTGCACCTGTGGAAGACAGGTCTATTGAGACATTTCTCCCTCCATTGCAGCGGTAACTGAGAATTTTCACAGGTAGTGTTAGGACCTGCATAGTGGTCATGACGTGACGTGGCTGCATACTGGTCATGCCGTGACGTGGCTGCATACTGGTCATGACGTGACGTTGCTGCATACTGGTCATGCCGTGATGTGGCCGCAGGCTTATAACGCTTTGGCCAAAGAGCTAAACTAAATGACCCTTACTTATGAGAAGACAAACAGATAAGTATTCAACTATATATTTTTTGTCACATTGGGTATTTTGGTTTGGTTTCATACTGCACCATGACCTGAACGTAAGCACAATTTCAGATTAAGTTATTTGAGGGTATTTTTTGCTGTGGATCTTCATGGTTTTACAATTCGCACCTCTGCAATGATTCTGAACTCGAGATTCGCATCTATCCATATTTCACAATAAGATCACTGGCATTACTGTAGAGTTGAGGTTTATAGAAAATAGAGATTTTATTTCATGTTGGCTTCCAGTTGTACCTGGACTTTAAATGCATGTTAAGTATGCTGGTCAGAAAGTTACACTCTGCAGTAAAGGCATCTTAAGTATGCTGAAGTCAGAAAGTGACACTCTTCAGTAAAGGCATCTTAAGTATGCTGAAGTCAGAAAGTGACACTCTTAAGTAAGCAACCAATTACAAATTAAATGTGACGAAACCCCTTGCGGCTTGCAGATTGGCCAGATGAATACACACTTTAAAGCTCTATATTACAACCATTAGCAAGTGCACATATCCATTTCTAATAGCTTACCTTATTGGGCATATGCAGCAGCACCCCTTTCTTCAGAAATGCCAAGGCTGTTTCTGGATGCCCACACTGAGAGGCGATGTGCATAAGAGTACTCCCATCCTACCCACCCAGGAAGGGAAACACGCGTTACAGTTTGTAAGAAGATTTATTTATTGATTTATTTAAATATCGATAGGTAATCAAGTTGCGCAAAATTGAATAGGATTTCTTTGAGTAAGGCCATACCCCGTATATAGTGGCAGCTGATTCCAACACAAGACTGCACGTCTAAAATGCTTTAATAGATGGGAAATAATAGCGTTCTATCGAGTGGGAAAGGGAAGTAAAGCCGGGATGGAATAGATTCTTATTCACATTAGTTTATGTGAATATAATCTGATTCATCAATGGCGCAGAGTGCAAAACTGTATCTGCAAAACAGGTCAACATGATTTAACCTTATATATGTATATCTTTATTTACAGTGTATATAGCGCCACCCATGTACAGGTACATATCTCTTTACAGCAGTGTGACAGGGTGAATGAACGTCACCAGCCATATACCTGCAAACCTATGTTTAGGCTTGCAGTGCAGCAGTGACAAGGTTAAGTTTCAGTTGAGAAGGGCTGCTTAATTAGTCTGACCCCAGCTGCATAATCAAGGTGTTTTAAAACCCCCAGGCTGTACACACATGCAAGCTAGCTGGTAAGGAGACAGGACTGAAATACTGAAGAGATTACTGCTATTAGGTCTGTTTTTCAAAATACATGTGTGATAACTGTCTGTGTCCTGCATGCTGAAAAGAAGCTGCCTTGTTTTCTATGCTGAAGAGAAGCTATTTAGTTTTTGTTTGCTGAAGAGAAGCTATTTTGTTTTTGTATGCTGAAGAGAAGCTATTTTGTTTTGTGTGCTGTATGTTTTTAAGGCTCAATAAATAAGCCTTATCAAGAGAACCCGCGTGTGTGGTTGCATGTACCCTGCAACAAGCAGTAACAATAGCATATCAATGGATGGATCTAGCATATAGGGTACTAAGCAGTGCTATTTTATAGTATGCTTTCCAGTGTCCACTCATGTAAAAGGTATCTTCTCACTGTTTACTAGATATGGGCCACATTGTTTTATGCCAAGGTGGCCACTCCATTAAGGGTGCATTATGACTGGAGGTGACCCGCCCTCCTCCTTGGGCTCAGGGAGTTCATGTGACTGCATGTGTGTATGTCCAGTCCTCTGGGTATGCACTTGCCCATGTCTGTGAAAGGGAAGATCTGGACGGGTGAGTTTGTGAGTATATTATCTTTGCTGAGCAGTTAAAGAATCCCCAATAACACTAAAGGTGTTATTATCCAAAGTAAGATGAGCAGTATAAGAAACAGCCTGCCAAACCTTTTGGAAATTGGCTCATGGTGTTTAGCTAGAATAGGTCAGTGCGAAATCCCATCCAGCTTACATGGGATGACAAAGATATGGACTTGTGGATGGGTCTTAGAGGAGGGTAAAAAAACTCTGCTGGGCACAGACCAGGAAGACTCCTTAGCATAGACACACTGACCTAACATAGGGAGATTAAGTCTTGAGCACAAAGGCTGTGCTGAGATCAAGACACCCGGACACCACTCACCCGAAGGGCCACCCCCTTTAAGGTAGCGCTTGAAACTTTGGGGGATAGGCTGGTAAGGGGCTTTTCCTCACAGTCTTGTAGGCAGGGACTGGGGAAGTAAGTTAGCCCTTACACAGGGATAGGTGTTTGTTTCTTTTGTATATTTTTGTTTGCTGTACATTGTTTAAAGGGACAGGCTAAATAAATGGCAGAATTATGCCATTTCCTTTTGAGAAAGGCCCTTGAGGCCGAAAAGTCAACTATTTTCTATGCAGAAATCCGCAGTGCCAAGGTTTTTTTCCTTTCATACATGATATTGGGAGTACCTAGCAGAGATTCCTGAACCAGGAGCACCGGTATTTATATCATTTTTTCCCCTTGGGGAGTGCAGCATTACCCTTCAAACCACAGGCTAAATAAAGCCGTGTTTTAATTTCCCCAAACTGTTTCCTTGTGTGCACGTCTGCACCTGCCTCTTACAGGGGTCATGTAGCAGTCCAATGTATTACCCCAAAAGGAGCCGTTATTTAGACTTGTACAAAGTCTTGAGTGATGTGTGGCCGTCTCCTTCACAGTGGTTATTATACCTACATGCCTATTTGAATCTATTTTCTTCTACGTGCATATGTCCCCTTTTTATGACTACACTATATTTTAAATACTACACTATGGGGGTCTTGCGCTTTCTTTTCTTTTTGTTTGTATGTTACACAAAGTATCAGTGGGCACTCATGGCTATTGTCCCACACTCTCACTCCCACCACCCATTGTGACCAAGCACTGCCATCTACAGCACTTACTCCCTCACCTACTGTCTCTGTAAGTTTCCCTTTAAACCTCTTAGATTGTAAGCTCTTCGGGGCAGGGATGTCCTTTCCTATTGTCTGATTTTGCTGCACTTATTGTATAATTATAATTCCCTATACTGTATTCTTTGTGAGGCGCTGAGTACACTTTTGGCACTATATAAATAAAGACATACAATACAATACAATACAATTTATCCACACTCCCATTCAGGGTCTTTGTATATGTCTACTCAGGGTTGTTCCAAAAAAGGATCCGGAGACTTAATATTAATTCAGCACCTTTTTGTTCCCGGGCATCAGTCAATGGCAGTCTTTGAGGTATGCTTTATTTTATGATGCAATGTCGTTGGTCGGGAGATCTCTCTTAGCAAAACATATATACTGTACAGTCAGAATTTGGTCCCATGCCAGTACACTTCGATTTTTATTTATTAGGATGCAGATTTATTTAGATTGATGGTACTCACCTTTCAGAAATTAATAAGGATATTTTAAATTCAAACTTACAAAATAGCCTGGAAGTAGGCCAATTCTTGGTGGAGACCAAGACAATTGGAAGATGTCAATGGCCTGGCCTTTAACAGTGTTTAGGGAGGCCTGCAAGACTGGATCCCTTATGCTTCACTCGACATGGTTATATGCCACAAGGGGCAATTTGTTGTGGAGAGTACTTGTAAGTTACAGTAAGTTAACTCTGCTGGCAAGGGTAGAGCAGCATGGAGTAACTAGACAGGGCAAGGTTGTTGGGTTCTGTCCTGGAACAGGATTGTTTGTTTCTGTTCCCCCCTTTGCAGTTTTGACTGCCAGCCTTCTCAATTATGGATGTAAGCTTTCCCTGCAGCTGTAACTCCCAGTGCATGTGGGAATTGATAAATTTTAGATACTTTCCTCTCTCCAGTCTGCTAAAGTGGACTTTTCCATCCTCCCCTGTCTGTATTCACAGGTAGTTTAGTCATGTCCCTATTCCTGTGTGACAAACATTACACACTTCCTTTTTACCCAAGCTACTGAGTGAGTACTACCATTCTTACCTACTCCCTTGCAAAGCAATCTGTTTGACCATCCCTTGATACAGAAGCACTTCACATAGAGAAGCACTCTCTATCCGCACAACAACATCCACAAGAACCCTTTTCATTTCTGTGACTCCCTCAATAAAGTTAAGAAAAGACATAAGGACTTGTTGTGCTTTCAAAGGGGGACGAGTTCAGCTATCTGGCCATACTTATATCTAGCATATACCCTGTGGCTACAGAATAGGTTCACATTAACGGTAATGAGCAGTCTGACAGGCAATCCTTATACTGTTAAAATGATTTATTTTGTATACATTTCAATGGCCTTGTTCTTCCAACACTGTTATTGTTGTGTCTTTTTGGGGGAGAGGAGGTTGGGGTCCTCCCTGCTTATATACTGTACAGTATGTCTGGATCCATTTTCTGTTTAATCAAATAGATGACTAACATTAATATGGAACTATTTCATAGCCATTTCTGATTGAACATCGTTATCACGGTATTTGTACGACTGTATGCAATCTGGGAATAACCCTGGACAACTGAACACAGAGAAAGATTAGCCAGTATGCACATTCTATGAATGATTCCAGATGGCATTCTTTATCTTTGTATGTGTTTAGTGTAGGTACCTGCTTAAATTAAGTCTACCTTGATGGGGTAAGCAGCATGAGCAAAAGATGCAACCAAATGACTTCCTTGTTAAAAGACTTCAGATCAAAAATGTTACATTTCACTAATAAATTGCAAGCCAAATTTTTTTTTTGTATTTATTCTTTAACATTTTTTCTGATACAAAATTAGATGCTCCCCCTGAGCTACTAATACAAAGACCATTCTAAATCCACTTGCCTTAGTCCGAGCTAAAACATTGGACCGGAACTTCTCAGTGAGAATGTCCACAATAATAGTGTGGCCTCTTTCAGCAGCAATGTGCAACGGGGAACGGTCCAGCTGCAGACAAGAAGACCAACAAACACTGTGAACAATTATTCATCTACAAGCTTTACACAGTTCATTGTCTAGAGAAGGCCCCAGTAATGTAAGTGTACTGTGGGTAGTCATTTATTTTGCCATTGGTATATTTTGGACCTAGGAGATACTGATGCCCTCTCCGGTTCTGTCTTGCCGTCCGTGCTGTACTAAACTCCGAGCAACTAGTTGTAGAAAATAATGAGGGGGTAGCGATGGAGAGAGGGCGTGTTGGAAGAGAGGGGGATTGGGATGAGGAAGAGAGAGATAGGGGGCTGGGGGAAGAGAAAAAGGGATTGTGGGAGAGAGGAGAGAGAGGAGGGATGGGGGGGTTGGGAGAGGTTGTAGGGGGGGGAATAGGGGGGAGAAACATACAAGTGATGTTTTACATATTTTTAATAAGGAATGCTCAAGACAAAATTGTACATGTAGGTTATACTGACCATGCAAATTAGTTAGGCCTGTATGTTACTTTATTTTTATTTCCCGCCCCTCTGATGATGCAGCCCAAGTCTTGCAGTCGGATATAAGAATTGGCCCCCAATTTGATGGTGGTATTCACAATCGTGCTCTAACATACTATAGTGCACAGATTTATAATCTGCATCTAACTCTTCAGAAAACTAGATCTTTACTTCTCAATGGAGAGGATGAGAAGAATAAATGACTTTAAAGATGTGAAAGACTAATGTACAAAGAGAGTCTATGAAGAATTTGTATGCTGGTCATTTAGCAGCTGAGTATCATTGTCACTGCACTTTTCTATCATATTCCTCCTAATCTCATCCCGATCATTTGAATGCAATTCTTTTAATCTCACTACAGTATATTAAAGGTTTACAAAACCTTCATACTTACCTTGTCTGTTAAGTTAGGATTGGCTTTGCATTGATATAAGTACTTCAGCATTATTTCATCACCCTCCCAGGCCACAATGTGTAAGGGAGTCTGACCTTCCTCCTGTATATAAGCAAAACATACTGAAACAATTGATTTCACAGACAACAATTAAACTCCTGCCGAATTAACTATCAGCTATACCATATTAATATCATATGTGCCGTAGGTGTGGAAGGCCTTCAACTCATCCACACATAAAGGTGTTCAATTGTAATATAAGCGTTACATTGCTATATATTCCGGTTTATCCGCCGGAATCCGACCCGCAAACCGCCATCGGATTGCGGGTACATGTTAATACGCGGCGGTGAGCGTCGCGTAAGCGGTTCCGATGTCGGATAATGCATCCAGTGGACTTCATTATGCAGTGTCGGATAAGCCGTTCTACAGAAAGAAGACCGTCGGACCGTGTGTGTGTGTGTATGTGTATACATATATATATATATGTATCTTGCACTACAAATATTACCAGGGTAATTGATTCTGCACAATATTTATTTTGGTAAAGGACATTGCTGTGCTACTGTACATTAATGTTCAACAAAGCACATCCAAAAGTAAGGTTTTTGGTTGGCCACAATATCTATGAAGCTAATAACGCAAAACAAATCAATAGCACATTGACATGAAGAGTATGTAGCTGTGAAGAATAATAGCAGTGTGTGTCCTTGTGCATAGTGTTTGTGCAATAGATGTGACATTTACAAGTGTGTGCTAAAGCCATTGCATTACCACTGTATCTTACAGACTACAACCCAGTTGCAGTATTTCATGCGGTTAAAGGCTCTCGTCAATAGAGACGGGCGAAACCGTCACAATCAGTTTCCCGGGAATTTCCCGAGCTTTCCATTCAAAATCCATTCCCCGGTGTCAAATCCGTCGACGGATTGTTCCAGCTTCAATCCGCGCGGATGAATCCAAAAAACGCCATTGGATACAATCCACACAGATTTTTAAGATCTCAACCTGCAGAATCCCTTTTTTTTTTTTAAATCCACTGGTTTGATTATCAGTGATAATGAAGGAAAAAAATCCGTAAAGAGACGAAATCGCCTTTTTTGAGACTGTTTGACGTAAATCTGCCGAGCAAAGGAACAACAGCCCAATCCGAGGCAAATCCGAATAAAAATAAAATGTGCCCATCTCTTCTGCTTAACTATTACACATGCAAAGGTGCGCTGGTGAAGAAGATTGTAACACACTTACATTCTGACAGTCAGAAGCGGCTCCATATTCCACCAAAAGCTTGGCAAGTTCCACATCTCTTTTCCTGCAGCATGCGTGGAGAGCCGAATCACCACATTTCTGTTACGGACAGACAGTAAGTTAGAAACAGGGGTAGATTATCCTATGATGTACAGCTTAGTTGTTGCAATGTAACATGGAATTAAATGTTTTAGCCAACAAGCTGTCAACGCTTCACATGGAATCTGCTTATATTAGTAATATTATTAGAGATCAGAGAAAATGTGATTTCCCTCATGTGGGGCTCACTTAATAGAGCGGAACCTAAATATTGCATTATGGGAAAACATATGTTGGTCCAGACAGCACTGGTTTGTATTTTTTATTTTATTTATATTTTACAGGACAAAATAGGGTTTTGAGGAAATGGATATCTCCCTATGTACCCACAAAAATATAACAAATACTATAGTATTAATAAGAGGCTCTGCAGCACTCACATCGGAAAATTAAGCAACAGAGGCTATGCAAAAAGTAACTTGCTAAATTGAATAAAAAAATACAGAAGTTCCACATGACACAGCTGAGTACAGCAAATTGTCATTGAGTACAGCATATTCTCACTGAGTACCGCATATTCTCACTGAGTACAGCATATTCTCACTGAGTACAGCATATTCTCACTGAGTACAGCATAGTCTCACTGAGTACAGCATATTCTCACTGAGTACAGCATATTCTCAATGAGTACAGCATATTCTCACTGAGTACCGCATATTCTCACTGAGTACCGCATATTCTCACTGAGTACAGCATATTCTCACTGAGTACAGCATATTCTCACTGAGTACAGCATATTCTCACTGAGTACAGCATATTCTCACTGAGTACAGCATATTCTCACTGCAGTCACACATGTTCTAATATCGCACTGGTGTCAGAACAAATACGTCTTTGGGGGAATGCAACATTTCCAGCCAATCCTGGCCCTTTATCAAGCCTTATCCCAAGCACTTACAGTGTCCTTGTCATGAGTGTCCTCACATCAGCATACAGTCATACAGCATCAGCATACAGTCATACAGCATCAGCATACAGTCATACAGCATCAGCATACAGTCATACAGCATCAGTATACAGTCATACAGCATCAGCATACAGTCATACAGCATCAGTATACAGTCATACAGCATCAGCATACAGTCATACAGTATCAGCATACAGTCATACATCTGCATACAGTCATACAGCATCAGCATACAGTCAGACAGCATCAGTATACAGTCATACAGCATCAGCATACAGTCATACAGTCTCAGCATACAGTCATACAGTCATACAGTCATTCAGTATCAGCATACAGTCATACAGTATCAGCATACAGTCATACAGCATCAGCATACAGTCATACAGTATCAGCATACAGTCATACAGTCATACAGTCATACAGTCATTCAGTATCAGCATACAGTCATACAGCATCAGCATACAGTCATACAGCATCAGTATACAGTCATACAACATCAGCATACAGTCATACAACATCAGCATACAGTCATATAGTATCAGCATATAGTCATACATCTGCATACAGTCATATAGTATCAGCATACAGTCATACAGTATCAGCATACAGTCATACAGTATCAGCATACAGTCATATAGTATCAGCATACAGTCATACAGTATCAGCATACAGTCATACATCAGCATATAGTCATACAGCATCAGCATACAGCATCAGCATACAGTATCAGCATACAGCCATACAGTATCAGCATACAGTCATACATCAGCATATAGTCATACAGCATCAGCATACAGCATCAGCATACAGTATCAGCATACAGTATCAGCATACAGTATAAGCATACAGTCATACATCAGCATATAGTCATACAGTATCAGCATACAGTCATATAGTATCAGCATACAGTCATACATCAGCATATAGTCATACAGCATCAGCATACAGTATCAGCATACAGCATTAGCACACAGTAATTCAGTATCAGTATACAGTCATACAGCATCAGCATACAGTCATACAGTATCAGCATACAGTCATACATCAGCATATAGTCATACAGCATCAGCATACAGTATCAGCATACAGCATTAGCACACAGTAATTCAGTATCAGTATACAGTCATACAGCATCAGCATACAGTCATACAGCATCAGCATACAGTCATACAGCATCAGCATACAGTCATACAGCATCAGCATACAGTCATACAGTATCAGCATACAGTCATACAGTATCAGCATACAGTCATACAGTATCAGCATACAGTCATACAGTATCAGCATACAGTCATACATCTGCATACAGTCATACATCTGCATACAGTCATACAGTATCAGCATACAGTCATACAACATCAGCATACAGTCATACAACATCAGCATACAGTCATACAGTATCAGCATACAGTCATACAGTATCAGCATACAGTCATACAGCATCAGCATACAGTCATACAGTATCAGCATACAGTCATACAGCATCAGCATACAGTCATACAGCATCAGCATACAGTCATACAGTCTCAGCATACAGTCATATAGTATCAGCATACAGTCATACCGTATCAGCATACAGTCATACAGTATCAGCATACAGTCATACAACATCAGCATACAGTCATATAGTATCAGCATACAGTCATATAGTATCAGCATACAGTCATACAGTATCAGCATACAGTCGTACAGTATCAGCATACAGTCGTACAGTATCAGCATACAGTCATACAGCATCAGTATACAGTCATACCGTATCAGCATACAGTCATACATCTGCATACAGTCATACCGTATCAGCATACAGTCATATAGTATCAGCATACAGTCATACAGTATCAGCATACAGTCGTACAGTATCAGCATACAGTCATACAGCATCAGTATACAGTCATACCGTATCAGCATACAGTCATACATCTGCATACAGTCATACCGTATCAGCATACAGTCATATAGTATCAGCATACAGTCATATAGTATCAGCATACAGTCATACAGTATCAGCATACAGTCGTACAGTATCAGCATACAGTCATACAGCATCAGTATACAGTCATACCGTATCAGCATACAGTCATACATCTGCATACAGTCATACCGTATCAGCATACAGTCATATAGTATCAGCATACAGTCATATAGTATCAGCATACAGTCATACAGTATCAGCATACAGTCATACAGCATCAGCATACAGTCATACATCAGCATATAGTCATACAGCATCAGCATACAGTCATACATCTGCATACAGTCATACATCAGCATACAGTCATACAACATCAGCATACAGTCATACAGTATCAGCATACAGTCATATAGTATCAGCATACAGTCATACAGTATCAGCATACAGTCATACAGTATCAGCATACAGTCATACAGTATCAGCATACAGTCATACATCTGCATACAGTCATACATCTGCATACAGTCATACAACATCAGCATACAGTCATACAGTATCAGCATACAGTCATACAGTATCAGCATACAGTCATACAGCATCAGCATACAGTCATACAGCATCAGCATACAGTCATACAGTCTCAGCATACAGTCATATAGTATCAGCATACAGTATCAGCATACAGTCATACATCTGCATACAGTCATACAACATCAGCATACAGTCATATAGTATCAGCATACAGTCATATAGTATCATCATACAGTCGTACAGTATCAGCATACAGTCGTACAGTATCAGCATACAGTCGTACAGTATCAGCATACAGTCATACAGCATCAGCATACATCTGCATACAGTCATAAATCAGCATACAGTCATACATCAGCATATAGTCATACAGCATCAGCATACAGCATCAGCATACAGTATCAGCATACAGTATCAGCATACAGCCATACATCAGCATATAGTCATACAGCATCAGCATACAGCATCAGCATACAGTATCAGCATACAGTCATACAGTATCAGCATACAGTCATACAGCATCAGCATACAGCATCAGCATACAGTATCAGCATACAGTCATACATCAGCATATAGTCATACAGCATCAGCATACAGTATCAGCATACAGTATCAGCATACAGTCATACAGCATCAGCATACATCTGCATACAGTCATACATCAGCATACAGTCATACATCAGCATATAGTCATACAGCATCAGCATACAGTATCAGCATACAGTATCAGCATACAGCCATACATCAGCATATAGTCATACAGCATCAGCATACAGCATCAGCATACAGTATCAGCATACAGTCATACATCAGCATATAGTCATACAGCATCAGCATACAGTATCAGCATACAGCCATACATCAGCATACAGTCATACATCAGCATATAGTCATACAGCATCAGCATACAGCATCAGCATACAGTATCAGCATACAGTCATACATCAGCATATAGTCATACAGCATCAGCATACAGCATCAGCATACAGTATCAGCATACAGTCATACATCAGCATATAGTCATACAGCATCAGCATACAGTATCAGCATACAGTATCAGCATACAGTATCAGCATACAGCCATACAGCATTAGCACACAGTAATTCAGTATCAGCATACAATCATACAGCATCAGCATACAGTCATACATCAGCATATAGTCATACAGTATCAGCATACAGCATCAGCATACAGTCATACAGTATCAGCATACAGCCATACAGCATTAGCACACAGTAATTCAGTATCAGTATACAATCATACAGCATCAGCATACAGTCATACCGCATCAGCATAAAGTCATACAGTATACAATCATACAGCATCAGCATACAGTCATACATCAGCATACAGTCATACAGTATCAGCATACAGTCGTACAGTATCAGCATACATCTGCATACAGTCATACATCAGCATACAGTCATACATCAGCATATAGTCATACAGCATCAGCATACAGTATCAGCATACAGCCATACGTTCAGCATATAGTCATACAGCATCAGCATACAGTATCAGCATACAGCCATTCAGTATCAGCATACAGTCATACATCAGCATATAGTCATACAGCATCAGCATACAGTATCAGCATACAGTATCAGCATACAGTATCAGCATACAGCATAAGGACACAGTAATTCAGTATCAGTATACAGTCATACAGCATCAGCATACAGTCATACAGCATCAGCATACAGTCATACAGCATCAGCATACAGTCATACAGCATCAGCATACAGTCATACAGTATCAGCATACAGTTATACAGTATCAGCATACAGTCATACAGTATCAGCATACAGTCATACAGTATCAGCATACAGTCATACATCTGCATACAGTCATACAGTATCAGCATACAGTCATACAACATCAGCATACAGTCATACAACATCAGCATACAGTCATACAGTATCAGCATACAGTCATACAGTATCAGCATACAGTCATACAGCATCAGCATACAGTCATACAGTATCAGCATACAGTCATACAGCATCAGCATACAGTCATACAGCATCAGCATACAGTCATACAGTCTCAGCATACAGTCATATAGTATCAGCATACAGTCATACCGTATCAGCATACAGTATCAGCATACAGTCATACAACATCAGCATACAGTCATATAGTATCAGCATACAGTCATATAGTATCAGCATACAGTCATATAGTATCAGCATACAGTCATACAGTATCAGCATACAGTCGTACAGTATCAGCATACAGACGTACAGCATCAGTATACAGTCATACCGTATCAGCATACAGTCATACATCTGCATACAGTCAAACCGTATCAGCATACAGTCATATAGTATCAGCATACAGTCATACAGTATCAGCATACAGTCGTACAGTATCAGCATACAGTCATACAGCATCAGTATACAGTCATACCGTATCAGCATACAGTCATACATCTGCATACAGTCATACCGTATCAGCATACAGTCTTATAGTATCAGCATACAGTCATATAGTATCAGCATACAGTCATACAGTATCAGCATACAGTCGTACAGTATCAGCATACAGTCATACAGTATCAGCATACAGTCATACAGCATCAGTATACAGTCATACCATATCAGCATACAGTCATACATCTGCATACAGTCATACCGTATCAGCATACAGTCATATAGTATCAGCATACAGTCATACAGTATCAGCATACAGTCATACAGCATCAGCATACAGTCATACATCAGCATATAGTCATACAGCATCAGCATACAGTCATACAGCATCAGCATACAGTCATACATCTGCATACAGTCATACATCTGCATACAGTCATACAACATCAGCATACAGTCATACAGTATCAGCATACAGTCATATAGTATCAGCATACAGTCATACAGTATCAGCATACAGTCATACAGTATCAGCATACAGTCATACATCTGCATACAGTCATACATCTGCATACAGTCATACAACATCAGCATACAGTCATACAGTATCAGCATACAGTCATACAGTATCAGCATACAGTCATATAGTATCAGCATACAGTCATACATCTGCATACAGTCATACATCTGCATACAGTCATACAACATCAGCATACAGTCATACAGTATCAGCATACAGTCATACATCTGCATACAGTCATACATCTGCATACAGTCATACAGTATCAGCATACAGTCATACAGCATCAGCATACAGTCATACATCAGCATATAGTCATACAGCATCAGCATACAGTCATACAGCATCAGCATACAGTCATACATCTGCATACAGTCATACATCTGCATACAGTCATACAACATCAGCATACAGTCATACAGTATCAGCATACAGTCATATAGTATCAGCATACAGTCATACAGTATCAGCATACAGTCATACAGTATCAGCATACAGTCATACATCTGCATACAGTCATACATCTGCATACAGTCATACAACATCAGCATACAGTCATACAGTATCAGCATACAGTCATACAGTATCAGCATACAGTCATACAGCATCAGCATACAGTCATACAGCATCAGCATACAGTCATACAGTCTCAGCATACAGTCATATAGTATCAGCATACAGTATCAGCATACAGTCATACATCTGCATACAGTCATACAACATCAGCATACAGTCATATAGTATCAGCATACAGTCATATAGTATCAGCATACAGTCGTACAGTATCAGCATACAGTCGTACAGTATCAGCATACAGTCGTACAGTATCAGCATACAGTCATACAGCATCAGCATACATCTGCATACAGTCATAAATCAGCATACAGTCATACATCAGCATATAGTCATACAGCATCAGCATACAGCATCAGCATACAGTATCAGCATACAGTATCAGCATACAGCCATACATCAGCATATAGTCATACAGCATCAGCATACAGCATCAGCATACAGTATCAGCATACAGTCATACAGTATCAGCATACAGTCATACAGCATCAGCATACAGCATCAGCATACAGTATCAGCATACAGTCATACATCAGCATATAGTCATACAGCATCAGCATACAGTATCAGCATACAGTATCAGCATACAGTCATACAGCATCAGCATACATCTGCATACAGTCATACATCAGCATACAGTCATACATCAGCATATAGTCATACAGCATCAGCATACAGTATCAGCATACAGTATCAGCATACAGCCATACATCAGCATATAGTCATACAGCATCAGCATACAGCATCAGCATACAGTATCAGCATACAGTCATACATCAGCATATAGTCATACAGCATCAGCATACAGTATCAGCATACAGCCATACATCAGCATACAGTCATACATCAGCATATAGTCATACAGAATCAGCATACAGCATCAGCATACAGTATCAGCATACAGCATCAGCATACAGTATCAGCATACAGTCATACATCAGCATATAGTCATACAGCATCAGCATACAGCATCAGCATACAGTATCAGCATACAGTCATACATCAGCATATAGTCATACAGCATCAGCATACAGTATCAGCATACAGTATCAGCATACAGTATCAGCATACAGCCATACAGCATTAGCACACAGTAATTCAGTATCAGCATACAATCATACAGCATCAGCATACAGTCATACATCAGCATATAGTCATACAGTATCAGCATACAGTATCAGCATACAGTCATACAGTATCAGCATACAGCCATACAGCATTAGCACACAGTAATTCAGTATCAGCATACAATCATACAGCATCAGCATACAGTCATACCGCATCAGCATAAAGTCATACAGTATACAATCATACAGCATCAGCATACAGTCATACATCAGCATACAGTCATACAGTATCAGCATACAGTCGTACAGTATCAGCATACATCTGCATACAGTCATACATCAGCATACAGTCATACATCAGCATATAGTCATACAGCATCAGCATACAGTATCAGCATACAGCCATACGTTCAGCATATAGTCATACAGCATCAGCATACAGTATCAGCATACAGCCATACAGTATCAGCATACAGTCATACATCAGCATATAGTCATACAGCATCAGCATACAGTATCAGCATACAGTATCAGCATACAGTATCAGCATACAGCATAAGCACACAGTAATTCAGTATCAGTATACAGTCATACAGCATCAGCATACAGTCATACAGCATCAGCATACAGTCATACAGCATCAGCATACAGTCATACAGCATCAGCATACAGTCATACAGTATCAGCATACAGTTATACAGTATCAGCATACAGTCATACAGTATCAGCATACAGTCATACAGTATCAGCATACAGTCATACATCTGCATACAGTCATACAGTATCAGCATACAGTCATACAACATCAGCATACAGTCATACAACATCAGCATACAGTCATACAGTATCAGCATACAGTCATACAGTATCAGCATACAGTCATACAGCATCAGCATACAGTCATACAGTATCAGCATACAGTCATACAGCATCAGCATACAGTCATACAGCATCAGCATACAGTCATACAGTCTCAGCATACAGTCATATAGTATCAGCATACAGTCATACCGTATCAGCATACAGTATCAGCATACAGTCATACAACATCAGCATACAGTCATATAGTATCAGCATACAGTCATATAGTATCAGCATACAGTCATATAGTATCAGCATACAGTCATACAGTATCAGCATACAGTCGTACAGTATCAGCATACAGACGTACAGCATCAGTATACAGTCATACCGTATCAGCATACAGTCATACATCTGCATACAGTCAAACCGTATCAGCATACAGTCATATAGTATCAGCATACAGTCATACAGTATCAGCATACAGTCGTACAGTATCAGCATACAGTCATACAGCATCAGTATACAGTCATACCGTATCAGCATACAGTCATACATCTGCATACAGTCATACCGTATCAGCATACAGTCTTATAGTATCAGCATACAGTCATATAGTATCAGCATACAGTCATACAGTATCAGCATACAGTCGTACAGTATCAGCATACAGTCATACAGTATCAGCATACAGTCATACAGCATCAGTATACAGTCATACCATATCAGCATACAGTCATACATCTGCATACAGTCATACCGTATCAGCATACAGTCATATAGTATCAGCATACAGTCATACAGTATCAGCATACAGTCATACAGCATCAGCATACAGTCATACATCAGCATATAGTCATACAGCATCAGCATACAGTCATACAGCATCAGCATACAGTCATACATCTGCATACAGTCATACATCTGCATACAGTCATACAACATCAGCATACAGTCATACAGTATCAGCATACAGTCATATAGTATCAGCATACAGTCATACAGTATCAGCATACAGTCATACAGTATCAGCATACAGTCATACATCTGCATACAGTCATACATCTGCATACAGTCATACAACATCAGCATACAGTCATACAGTCTCAGCATACAGTCATACAGTATCAGCATACAGTCATATAGTATCAGCATACAGTCATACATCTGCATACAGTCATACATCTGCATACAGTCATACAACATCAGCATACAGTCATACAGTATCAGCATACAGTCATACATCTGCATACAGTCATACATCTGCATACAGTCATACAACATCAGCATACAGTCATACAGTATCAGCATACAGTCATACAGCATCAGCATACAGTCATACAGCATCAGCATACAGTCATACAGTCTCAGCATACAGTCATATAGTATCAGCATACAGTATCAGCATACAGTCATACATCTGCATACAGTCATACAACATCAGCATACAGTCATATAGTATCAGCATACAGTCATATAGTATCAGCATACAGTCGTACAGTATCAGCATACAGTCGTACAGTATCAGCATACAGTCGTACAGTATCAGCATACAGTCATACAGCATCAGCATACATCTGCATACAGTCATACATCAGCATACAGTCATACATCAGCATATAGTCATACAGCATCAGCATACAGTATCAGCATACAGTATCAGCATACAGTCGTACAGTATCTGCATACATCTGCATACAGTCATACATCAGCATACAGTCATACATCAGCATATAGTCATACAGCATCAGCATCCAGTATCAGCATACAGTATCAGCATACAGTCATACAGAATCAGCATACATCTGCATACAGTCATACATCAGCATACAGTCATACATCAGCATATAGTCATACAGCATCAGCATACAGCATCAGCATACAGTATCAGCATACAGTATCAGCATACAGCCATACATCAGCATATAGTCATACAGCATCAGCATACAGCATCAGCATACAGTATCAGCATACAGTCATAAATCAGCATATAGTCATACAGCATCAGCATACAGTATCAGCATACAGTATCAGCATACAGTATCAGCATACAGCCATACATCAGCATATAGTCATACAGCATCAGCATACAGTATCAGCATACAGTATCAGCATACAGTATCAGCATACAGTCATACATCAGCATATAGTCATACAGTATCAGCATACAGTATCAGCATACAGTATCAGCATACAGTATCAGCATACAGTCATACATCAGCATATAGTCATACAGCATCAGCATACAGTATCAGCATACAGTATCAGCATACAGTATCAGCATACAGTATCAGCATACAGCCATACAGCATTAGCACACAGTAATTCAGTATCAGCATACAATCATACAGCATCAGCATACAGTCATACATCAGCATATAGTCATACAGTATCAGCATACAGTATCAGCATACAGTATCAGCATACAGTATCAGCATACAGCATTAGCACACAGTAATTCAGTATCAGCATACAATCATACAGCATCAGCATACAGTCATACATCAGCATATAGTCATACAGTATCAGCATACAGTATCAGCATACAGTATCAGCATACAGCCATACATCAGCATATAGTCATACAGCATCAGCATACAGCATCAGCATACAGTCATACATCAGCATATAGTCATACAGCATCAGCATACAGTATCAGCATACAGTATCAGCATACAGCCATACATCAGCATATAGTCATACAGCATCAGCATACAGCATCAGCATACAGTATCAGCATACAGTATCAGCATACAGTATCAGCATACAGTCATACATCAGCATATAGTCATACAGTATCAGCATACAGTATCAGCATACAGTCATACAGTATCAGCATACAGCCATACAGCATTAGCACACAGTAATTCAGTATCAGCATACAATCATACAGCATCAGCATACAGTCATACATCAGCATATAGTCATACAGTATCAGCATACAGTATCAGCATACAGCCATACAGCATTAGCACACAGTAATTCAGTATCAGCATACAATCATACAGCATCAGCATACAGTCATACAGTATCAGCATACAGTCATACAGTCATACCGCATCAGCATAAAGTCATACAGTATACAATCATACAGCATCAGCATACAGTCATACATCAGCATACAGTCATATAGTATCAGCATACAGTCGTACAGTATCAGCATACATCTGCATACAGTCATACATCAGCATACAGTCATACATCACATATAGTCATACAGCATAAGCATACAGTATCAGCATACAGTATCAGCATACAGCCATACATCAGCATATAGTCATACAGCATCAGCATACAGCATCAGCATACAGTATCAGCATACAGTCATACATCAGCATATAGTCATACAGCATCAGCATACAGTCATATAGTATCAGCATACAGTCATACAGTATCAGCATACAGTCATACAGTATCAGCATACAGTCATACATCAGCATATAGTCATACAGTATCAGCATACAGCATCAGCATACAGTATCAGCATACAGTCATACATCAGCATATAGTCATACAGCATCAGCATACAGTATCAGCATACAGCCATACATCAGCATACAGTCATACATCAGCATATAGTCATACAGCATCAGCATACAGCATCAGCATACAGTATCAGCATACAGTCATACATCAGCATATAGTCATACAGCATCAGCATACAGCATCAGCATACAGTATCAGCATACAGTCATACATCAGCATATAGTCATACAGCATCAGCATACAGTATCAGCATACAGTATCAGCATACAGTATCAGCATACAGCCATACAGCATTAGCACACAGTAATTCAGTATCAGCATACAATCATACAGCATCAGCATACAGTCATACATCAGCATATAGTCATACAGTATCAGCATACAGTATCAGCATACAGTCATACAGTATCAGCATACAGCCATACAGCATTAGCACACAGTAATTCAGTATCAGCATACAATCATACAGCATCAGCATACAGTCATACCGCATCAGCATAAAGTCATACAGTATACAATCATACAGCATCAGCATACAGTCATACATCAGCATACAGTCATACAGTATCAGCATACAGTCGTACAGTATCAGCATACATCTGCATACAGTCATACATCAGCATACAGTCATACATCAGCATATAGTCATACAGCATCAGCATACAGTATCAGCATACAGCCATACGTTCAGCATATAGTCATACAGCATCAGCATACAGTATCAGCATACAGCCATACAGTATCAGCATACAGTCATACATCAGCATATAGTCATACAGCATCAGCATACAGTATCAGCATACAGTATCTGCATACAGCATAAGCACACAGTAATTCAGTATCAGTATACAGTCATACAGCATCAGCATACAGTCATACAGCATCAGCATACAGTCATACAGCATCAGCATACAGTCATACAGCATCAGCATACAGTCATACAGTATCAGCATACAGTTATACAGTATCAGCATACAGTCATACAGTATCAGCATACAGTCATACAGTATCAGCATACAGTCATACATCTGCATACAGTCATACAGTATCAGCATACAGTCATACAACATCAGCATACAGTCATACAGTATCAGCATACAGTCATACAGTATCAGCATACAGTCATACAGCATCAGCATACAGTCATACAGTATCAGCATACAGTCATACAGCATCAGCATACAGTCATACAGCATCAGCATACAGTCATACAGTCTCAGCATACAGTCATATAGTATCAGCATACAGTCATACCGTATCAGCATACAGTATCAGCATACAGTCATACAACATCAGCATACAGTCATATAGTATCAGCATACAGTCATATAGTATCAGCATACAGTCATATAGTATCAGCATACAGTCATACAGTATCAGCATACAGTCGTACAGTATCAGCATACAGACGTACAGCATCAGTATACAGTCATACCGTATCAGCATACAGTCATACATCTGCATACAGTCAAACCGTATCAGCATACAGTCATATAGTATCAGCATACAGTCATACAGTATCAGCATACAGTCGTACAGTATCAGCATACAGTCATACAGCATCAGTATACAGTCATACCGTATCAGCATACAGTCATACATCTGCATACAGTCATACCGTATCAGCATACAGTCTTATAGTATCAGCATACAGTCATATAGTATCAGCATACAGTCATACAGTATCAGCATACAGTCGTACAGTATCAGCATACAGTCATACAGTATCAGCATACAGTCATACAGCATCAGTATACAGTCATACCATATCAGCATACAGTCATACATCTGCATACAGTCATACCGTATCAGCATACAGTCATATAGTATCAGCATACAGTCATACAGTATCAGCATACAGTCATACAGCATCAGCATACAGTCATACATCAGCATATAGTCATACAGCATCAGCATACAGTCATACAGCATCAGCATACAGTCATACATCTGCATACAGTCATACATCTGCATACAGTCATACAACATCAGCATACAGTCATACAGTATCAGCATACAGTCATATAGTATCAGCATACAGTCATACAGTATCAGCATACAGTCATACAGTATCAGCATACAGTCATACATCTGCATACAGTCATACATCTGCATACAGTCATACAACATCAGCATACAGTCATACAGTATCAGCATACAGTCATACAGTATCAGCATACAGTCATATAGTATCAGCATACAGTCATACATCTGCATACAGTCATACATCTGCATACAGTCATACAACATCAGCATACAGTCATACAGTATCAGCATACAGTCATACATCTGCATACAGTCATACATCTGCATACAGTCATACAACATCAGCATACAGTCATACAGTATCAGCATACAGTCATACAGCATCAGCATACAGTCATACAGCATCAGCATACAGTCATACAGTCTCAGCATACAGTCATATAGTATCAGCATACAGTATCAGCATACAGTCATACATCTGCATACAGTCATACAACATCAGCATACAGTCATATAGTATCAGCATACAGTCATATAGTATCAGCATACAGTCGTACAGTATCAGCATACAGTCGTACAGTATCAGCATACAGTCGTACAGTATCAGCATACAGTCATACAGCATCAGCATACATCTGCATACAGTCATACATCAGCATACAGTCATACATCAGCATATAGTCATACAGCATCAGCATACAGTATCAGCATACAGTATCAGCATACAGTCGTACAGTATCTGCATACATCTGCATACAGTCATACATCAGCATACAGTCATACATCAGCATATAGTCATACAGCATCAGCATCCAGTATCAGCATACAGTATCAGCATACAGTCATACAGAATCAGCATACATCTGCATACAGTCATACATCAGCATACAGTCATACATCAGCATATAGTCATACAGCATCAGCATACAGCATCAGCATACAGTATCAGCATACAGTATCAGCATACAGCCATACATCAGCATATAGTCATACAGCATCAGCATACAGCATCAGCATACAGTATCAGCATACAGTCATACATCAGCATATAGTCATACAGCATCAGCATACAGTATCAGCATACAGTATCAGCATACAGTATCAGCATACAGCCATACATCAGCATATAGTCATACAGCATCAGCATACAGCATCAGCATACAGTATCAGCATACAGTATCAGCATACAGTATCAGCATACAGTCATACATCAGCATATAGTCATACAGTATCAGCATACAGTATCAGCATACAGTATCAGCATACAGTATCAGCATACAGTCATACATCAGCATATAGTCATACAGCATCAGCATACAGTATCAGCATACAGTATCAGCATACAGTATCAGCATACAGTATCAGCATACAGCCATACAGCATTAGCACACAGTAATTCAGTATCAGCATACAATCATACAGCATCAGCATACAGTCATACATCAGCATATAGTCATACAGTATCAGCATACAGACGTACAGCATCAGTATACAGTCATACCGTATCAGCATACAGTCATACATCTGCATACAGTCAAACCGTATCAGCATACAGTCATATAGTATCAGCATACAGTCATACAGTATCAGCATACAGTCGTACAGTATCAGCATACAGTCATACAGCATCAGTATACAGTCATACCGTATCAGCATACAGTCATACATCTGCATACAGTCATACCGTATCAGCATACAGTCTTATAGTATCAGCATACAGTCATATAGTATCAGCATACAGTCATACAGTATCAGCATACAGTCGTACAGTATCAGCATACAGTCATACAGTATCAGCATACAGTCATACAGCATCAGTATACAGTCATACCATATCAGCATACAGTCATACATCTGCATACAGTCATACCGTATCAGCATACAGTCATATAGTATCAGCATACAGTCATACAGTATCAGCATACAGTCATACAGCATCAGCATACAGTCATACATCAGCATATAGTCATACAGCATCAGCATACAGTCATACAGCATCAGCATACAGTCATACATCTGCATACAGTCATACATCTGCATACAGTCATACAACATCAGCATACAGTCATACAGTATCAGCATACAGTCATATAGTATCAGCATACAGTCATACAGTATCAGCATACAGTCATACAGTATCAGCATACAGTCATACATCTGCATACAGTCATACATCTGCATACAGTCATACAACATCAGCATACAGTCATACAGTATCAGCATACAGTCATACAGTATCAGCATACAGTCATATAGTATCAGCATACAGTCATACATCTGCATACAGTCATACATCTGCATACAGTCATACAACATCAGCATACAGTCATACAGTATCAGCATACAGTCATACATCTGCATACAGTCATACATCTGCATACAGTCATACAACATCAGCATACAGTCATACAGTATCAGCATACAGTCATACAGCATCAGCATACAGTCATACAGCATCAGCATACAGTCATACAGTCTCAGCATACAGTCATATAGTATCAGCATACAGTATCAGCATACAGTCATACATCTGCATACAGTCATACAACATCAGCATACAGTCATATAGTATCAGCATACAGTCATATAGTATCAGCATACAGTCGTACAGTATCAGCATACAGTCGTACAGTATCAGCATACAGTCGTACAGTATCAGCATACAGTCATACAGCATCAGCATACATCTGCATACAGTCATACATCAGCATACAGTCATACATCAGCATATAGTCATACAGCATCAGCATACAGTATCAGCATACAGTATCAGCATACAGTCGTACAGTATCTGCATACATCTGCATACAGTCATACATCAGCATACAGTCATACATCAGCATATAGTCATACAGCATCAGCATCCAGTATCAGCATACAGTATCAGCATACAGTCATACAGAATCAGCATACATCTGCATACAGTCATACATCAGCATACAGTCATACATCAGCATATAGTCATACAGCATCAGCATACAGCATCAGCATACAGTATCAGCATACAGTATCAGCATACAGCCATACATCAGCATATAGTCATACAGCATCAGCATACAGCATCAGCATACAGTATCAGCATACAGTCATAAATCAGCATATAGTCATACAGCATCAGCATACAGTATCAGCATACAGTATCAGCATACAGTATCAGCATACAGCCATACATCAGCATATAGTCATACAGCATCAGCATACAGCATCAGCATACAGTATCAGCATACAGTATCAGCATACAGTATCAGCATACAGTCATACATCAGCATATAGTCATACAGTATCAGCATACAGTATCAGCATACAGTATCAGCATACAGTATCAGCATACAGTCATACATCAGCATATAGTCATACAGCATCAGCATACAGTATCAGCATACAGTATCAGCATACAGTATCAGCATACAGTATCAGCATACAGCCATACAGCATTAGCACACAGTAATTCAGTATCAGCATACAATCATACAGCATCAGCATACAGTCATACATCAACATATAGTCATACAGTATCAGCATACAGTATCAGCATACAGTATCAGCATACAGTATCAGCATACAGCATTAGCACACAGTAATTCAGTATCAGCATACAATCATACAGCATCAGCATACAGTCATACATCAGCATATAGTCATACAGTATCAGCATACAGTATCAGCATACAGTATCAGCATACAGCCATACATCAGCATATAGTCATACAGCATCAGCATACAGCATCAGCATACAGTCATACATCAGCATATAGTCATACAGCATCAGCATACAGTATCAGCATACAGTATCAGCATACAGCCATACATCAGCATATAGTCATACAGCATCAGCATACAGCATCAGCATACAGTATCAGCATACAGTATCAGCATACAGTATCAGCATACAGTCATACAGTATCAGCATACAGCCATACAGCATTAGCACACAGTAATTCAGTATCAGCATACAATCATACAGCATCAGCATACAGTCATACATCAGCATATAGTCATACAGTATCAGCATACAGTATCAGCATACAGCCATACAGCATTAGCACACAGTAATTCAGTATCAGCATACAATCATACAGCATCAGCATACAGTCATACAGTATCAGCATACAGTCATACAGTCATACCGCATCAGCATAAAGTCATACAGTATACAATCATACAGCATCAGCATACAGTCATACATCAGCATACAGTCATATAGTATCAGCATACAGTCGTACAGTATCAGCATACATCTGCATACAGTCATACATCAGCATACAGTCATACATCACATATAGTCATACAGCATAAGCATACAGTATCAGCATACAGTATCAGCATACAGCCATACATCAGCATATAGTCATACAGCATCAGCATACAGCATCAGCATACAGTATCAGCATACAGTCATACATCAGCATATAGTCATACAGCATCAGCATACAGTCATATAGTATCAGCATACAGTCATACAGTATCAGCATACAGTCATACAGTATCAGCATACAGTCATACATCAGCATATAGTCATACAGTATCAGCATACAGCATCAGCATACAGTATCAGCATACAGTCATACATCAGCATATAGTCATACAGCATCAGCATACAGTATCAGCATACAGCCATACATCAGCATACAGTCATACATCAGCATATAGTCATACAGCATCAGCATACAGCATCAGCATACAGTATCAGCATACAGTCATACATCAGCATATAGTCATACAGCATCAGCATACAGCATCAGCATACAGTATCAGCATACAGTCATACATCAGCATATAGTCATACAGCATCAGCATACAGTATCAGCATACAGTATCAGCATACAGTATCAGCATACAGCCATACCGCATTAGCACACAGTAATTCAGTATCAGCATACAATCATACAGCATCAGCATACAGTCATACATCAGCATATAGTCATACAGTATCAGCATACAGTATCAGCATACAGTCATACAGTATCAGCATACAGCCATACAGCATTAGCACACAGTAATTCAGTATCAGCATACAATCATACAGCATCAGCATACAGTCATACCGCATCAGCATAAAGTCATACAGTATACAATCATACAGCATCAGCATACAGTCATACATCAGCATACAGTCATACAGTATCAGCATACAGTCGTACAGTATCAGCATACATCTGCATACAGTCATACATCAGCATACAGTCATACATCAGCATATAGTCATACAGCATCAGCATACAGTATCAGCATACAGCCATACGTTCAGCATATAGTCATACAGCATCAGCATACAGTATCAGCATACAGCCATACAGTATCAGCATACAGTCATACATCAGCATATAGTCATACAGCATCAGCATACAGTATCAGCATACAGTATCTGCATACAGCATAAGCACACAGTAATTCAGTATCAGTATACAGTCATACAGCATCAGCATACAGTCATACAGCATCAGCATACAGTCATACAGCATCAGCATACAGTCATACAGCATCAGCATACAGTCATACAGTATCAGCATACAGTTATACAGTATCAGCATACAGTCATACAGTATCAGCATACAGTCATACAGTATCAGCATACAGTCATACATCTGCATACAGTCATACAGTATCAGCATACAGTCATACAACATCAGCATACAGTCATACAACATCAGCATACAGTCATACAGTATCAGCATACAGTCATACAGTATCAGCATACAGTCATACAGCATCAGCATACAGTCATACAGTATCAGCATACAGTCATACAGCATCAGCATACAGTCATACAGCATCAGCATACAGTCATACAGTCTCAGCATACAGTCATATAGTATCAGCATACAGTCATACCGTATCAGCATACAGTATCAGCATACAGTCATACAACATCAGCATACAGTCATATACAGTAGTATCAGCATACAGTCATATAGTATCAGCATACAGTCATATAGTATCAGCATACAGTCATACAGTATCAGCATACAGTCGTACAGTATCAGCATACAGACGTACAGCATCAGTATACAGTCATACCGTATCAGCATACAGTCATACATCTGCATACAGTCAAACCGTATCAGCATACAGTCATATAGTATCAGCATACAGTCATACAGTATCAGCATACAGTCGTACAGTATCAGCATACAGTCATACAGCATCAGTATACAGTCATACCGTATCAGCATACAGTCATACATCTGCATACAGTCATACCGTATCAGCATACAGTCTTATAGTATCAGCATACAGTCATATAGTATCAGCATACAGTCATACAGTATCAGCATACAGTCGTACAGTATCAGCATACAGTCATACAGTATCAGCATACAGTCATACAGCATCAGTATACAGTCATACCATATCAGCATACAGTCATACATCTGCATACAGTCATACCGTATCAGCATACAGTCATATAGTATCAGCATACAGTCATACAGTATCAGCATACAGTCATACAGCATCAGCATACAGTCATACATCAGCATATAGTCATACAGCATCAGCATACAGTCATACAGCATCAGCATACAGTCATACATCTGCATACAGTCATACATCTGCATACAGTCATACAACATCAGCATACAGTCATACAGTATCAGCATACAGTCATATAGTATCAGCATACAGTCATACAGTATCAGCATACAGTCATACAGTATCAGCATACAGTCATACATCTGCATACAGTCATACATCTGCATACAGTCATACAACATCAGCATACAGTCATACAGTCTCAGCATACAGTCATACAGTATCAGCATACAGTCATATAGTATCAGCATACAGTCATACATCTGCATACAGTCATACATCTGCATACAGTCATACAACATCAGCATACAGTCATACAGTATCAGCATACAGTCATACATCTGCATACAGTCATACATCTGCATACAGTCATACAACATCAGCATACAGTCATACAGTATCAGCATACAGTCATACAGCATCAGCATACAGTCATACAGCATCAGCATACAGTCATACAGTCTCAGCATACAGTCATATAGTATCAGCATACAGTATCAGCATACAGTCATACATCTGCATACAGTCATACAACATCAGCATACAGTCATATAGTATCAGCATACAGTCATATAGTATCAGCATACAGTCGTACAGTATCAGCATACAGTCGTACAGTATCAGCATACAGTCGTACAGTATCAGCATACAGTCATACAGCATCAGCATACATCTGCATACAGTCATACATCAGCATACAGTCATACATCAGCATATAGTCATACAGCATCAGCATACAGTATCAGCATACAGTATCAGCATACAGTCGTACAGTATCTGCATACATCTGCATACAGTCATACATCAGCATACAGTCATACATCAGCATATAGTCATACAGCATCAGCATCCAGTATCAGCATACAGTATCAGCATACAGTCATACAGAATCAGCATACATCTGCATACAGTCATACATCAGCATACAGTCATACATCAGCATATAGTCATACAGCATCAGCATACAGCATCAGCATACAGTATCAGCATACAGTATCAGCATACAGCCATACATCAGCATATAGTCATACAGCATCAGCATACAGCATCAGCATACAGTATCAGCATACAGTCATACATCAGCATATAGTCATACAGCATCAGCATACAGTATCAGCATACAGTATCAGCATACAGTATCAGCATACAGCCATACATCAGCATATAGTCATACAGCATCAGCATACAGCATCAGCATACAGTATCAGCATACAGTATCAGCATACAGTATCAGCATACAGTCATACATCAGCATATAGTCATACAGTATCAGCATACAGTATCAGCATACAGTATCAGCATACAGTATCAGCATACAGTCATACATCAGCATATAGTCATACAGCATCAGCATACAGTATCAGCATACAGTATCAGCATACAGTATCAGCATACAGTATCAGCATACAGCCATACAGCATTAGCACACAGTAATTCAGTATCAGCATACAATCATACAGCATCAGCATACAGTCATACATCAGCATATAGTCATACAGTATCAGCATACAGTATCAGCATACAGTATCAGCATACAGTATCAGCATACAGCATTAGCACACAGTAATTCAGTATCAGCATACAATCATACAGCATCAGCATACAGTCATACATCAGCATATAGTCATACAGTATCAGCATACAGTATCAGCATACAGTATCAGCATACAGCCATACATCAGCATATAGTCATACAGCATCAGCATACAGCATCAGCATACAGTCATACATCAGCATATAGTCATACAGCATCAGCATACAGTATCAGCATACAGTATCAGCATACAGTATCAGCATACAGCCATACATCAGCATATAGTCATACAGCATCAGCATACAGCATCAGCATACAGTATCAGCATACAGTATCAGCATACAGTATCAGCATACAGTATCAGCATACAGTCATACATCAGCATATAGTCATACAGTATCAGCATACAGTATCAGCATACAGTCATACAGTATCAGCATACAGCCATACAGCATTAGCACACAGTAATTCAGTATCAGCATACAATCATACAGCATCAGCATATAGTCATACATCAGCATATAGTCATACAGTATCAGCATACAGTATCAGCATACAGCCATACAGCATTAGCACACAGTAATTCAGTATCAGCATACAATCATACAGCATCAGCATACAGTCATACAGTATCAGCATACAGTCATACAGTCATACCGCATCAGCATAAAGTCATACAGTATACAATCATACAGCATCAGCATACAGTCATACATCAGCATACAGTCATATAGTATCAGCATACAGTCGTACAGTATCAGCATACATCTGCATACAGTCATACATCAGCATACAGTCATACATCACATATAGTCATACAGCATAAGCATACAGTATCAGCATACAGTATCAGCATACAGCCATACATCAGCATATAGTCATACAGCATCAGCATACAGCATCAGCATACAGTATCAGCATACAGTCATACATCAGCATATAGTCATACAGCATCAGCATACAGTCATATAGTATCAGCATACAGTCATACAGTATCAGCATACAGTCATACAGTATCAGCATACAGTCATACATCAGCATATAGTCATACAGTATCAGCATACAGCATCAGCATACAGTATCAGCATACAGCCATACAGCATTAGCACACAGTAATTCAGTATCAGCATACAATCATACAGCATCAGCATACAGTCATACCGCATCAGCATAAAGTCATACAGCATCAGCATAAAGTCATACAGCATCAGCATAAAGTCATACAGCATCAGCATAAAGTCATACAGCATCAGCATAATGTCATACAGTATACAGTCATACAGCATCAGCATACAGTCATACATCAGCATACAGTCATACAGCATCAACAAACAGTACAGCATCAGCATACAGTCAGGACACTGTCATGTGGCAGTGTGGCATTATGGATTTCCCACCTTAATGTGTTACACTAATAGCTGTCACGTCTGCATTTTATTACTGGTGTATTAGAATAAAAGAAAACTGTTTGGATTAACTGTATGAAACTAGCCTATGTTAGACTTCAAGAGATGATCTGATGATGCCATGCTGGCATTAATGAAGCCTGAGAAAGGAATACCAATCTCATACAGAATTTTATGGTGTTCGATGTAACATAAGTAGAAAATGAAATGCATTCCCAAGGTCTCAAGCAAAAATGAGCCTCGGTTTGATGCTTAATGTTCAAAAACCATGTACAATGAGAAGATCAACATTCACTATGTAAAGAACAACATGTAGGATTGGCAGAAGAACTTCTACAGCGCCCAGAACAAAGACGAGGACCTGCTCCCGTAAGCTCCATAAATGTTATGTGCGGGACATTGCTTCATGTCTGTTGTGAGATGAGAACACAATGATTTAGCATCTTACTTTGCTAATAGCTTTTAGTTGGGCTTCGGTGTGTGCTGACAATAGCTCCTTACACACTCCAAGATTACCTGCTTCCACCGCTAAAAACAAAGGGATGCAGCCATCCTGCAAATTAAAAATAAAGATATTTAATGGTATTTCATTTAATGTTAACAGCCATTATACCATCAATTCTCTTACATTAAAAAAAAAAAACATGGAAAGAAAAACCTAATATAATACTAATTAATTTGTTTTTTTCATTTTGGGGGGGGAGGGGGGTGGCCATCAGGCCTTAGATTAATTGTACGGCTTTTTTAAAGGTTGGACATTGGCCCATTTTTAAGGTTAGTTCCTCCGGGGGGCCCAGCCCTTAAGAGGAGGATGGCCTTCATCAGGGATAGGACGTGAAGCTTAAATTACAGGTTGCCATTGAGTGCCAATGTGGCTATCTAGGATCCCATTGAGTTGGCCAAGGTAGCCACAGTGACAATCAATGGGTTTATGTTTACAATTTATTTTTGATACATTGCGCTATTAATGTGAATGTATGTTTTATGTATATTATTGTAATATTTGTGTACTTCTAGAGTACATTTGGCTAATAGGGCTACTGGTCATTACTCGAAAGGGGGGATAATTTTTTTTAGGTGGTGGTGGTACAGTATGGGTGTGTTTATTGAAGGGTGGTTAGGACCCCTGGGAGGTGGTGGTAGGGGTTAACCTCTTGTTTGCCGTAGTAAACCATTGCACGGCAGTGCAGTTTAACGGTAATATGAATCCCTGTGGTGCCTAGTTAATGTATTTTCTACCATAAGGTTATGTAATAATACAGTACAAATATTACATTATTCTCCTATTTTATCACAATGCGGTAATTATTCCTAATCATCAGTTGCGTTAATTACAGCATCGCTACTCCACTTAAAATATTGCACCAGGTAAAATATGAGCGCAATCTTCATGACTTGGGTCAAAAGAATTGTGGTAAATGCACCCAATATTTGTTCTTTTTTATTGGGCGGGATATTAAGTCGGTTTTAACGCAGTTTGATTACTCTAGGCTCCTGTGTCGAAATGGTAAAGGACTGTGCAGTCTTCAATCACATGTTTCTTGTCAGCTAGAATATTTAATTATTGATTCCGTAGGTTCCTCTTCACGTCCTTTATCTATGCGGATTCTTTTTGGGGAATTCATTCCTGATGTAGAAGTTTTCTCATTCCCGAAAGTTGGAGCAATCTGTTCATTCCAGTTACTGTAACTATAATTACCCAATAATGCCTACGGACGGCCAGCAAGAGCTGGGGTGACAGAATTTGGCAGGATTAGGCGGCATTTATGACCGGCATGCATGATCGGCGCTTGCCAGACGCTCAAGCACGATCGCGCCCCTTGCCGGCCCTCACATGCGCATGAGCGGCCGGCAAGCACCGATCACGCATGCAGGTCACGCGTGCTGCCTCCAAATTCTGCCGCCCCCAAGTTTGGCGGTCTTAGGCCCAGGCCTATCGGACCTCATGGGAAATCCGCCACTGCCAAGTGATGCTTAGTATTTCTGCTGGTCAGCAATCTTTGCACTGAAATATCTCATAATTATCTTAAAGTGACAATTTCCTGTGTTGTTAAATTGACTCATTTCATGGTAGAAATCTTCCACTTCATTGTCTGTGTGCTGTGATGTTGGAGCATACACTTGAATTACTTCAAGCCTGTGTCTCTTTGAACTGAATGAAAATTTTTGCTGCTCTTTTTGATGAGCTTTCATACTCCACTATGCTGTTTCTCCATCTCTTGTTAACAATGACGCCTACTCCACAGATTCTTCTTATTTCCGTACATCTGTATGTAGCCATACCACCTATGGCTACTAACCTGCCCTACTCCTGGCAGTAAGCCCTGGTAAAGCAGGCCTGTCAGTAGGCAATATGTGGGAATTCCCCACTCACTGGTGCTGTACTTGAGTGACAGAGGGTGGCGGTGACATCAGGACTGAGCATGCCCAATCATGAAACAGACCTGATGCCCTCCACCTAGCTGTACTTAAGGGTGGTGCCACCTCAAATTTAGTAGTGCCTCTACCCCCTTGAGAGAGGCAGGTCACACAACCAAAAGCCTGACTATTGGGCCTTCTCTGGTCCTCTTCCTTTCAGGGGAGAGTGAGTGTGCATTGGGCAGAAGATTGCCATGTACTGCTGTTGGTGTACAGACAATAAACTGTTTTTGTTATTATACCTCTGGCCTGGTGTGTGATCTTACTGGGGGGAGAGGTTATCGGTTCTACCGTGGGAGATCATCTTCGGTTCACTGGAGCTTACGGCAGATGGAGGCGCTGCACTGCTAGAGATATGTAGGGTATGAGAGTGAGACAAGAACATAGCGCAAAACGCAAAATCGTGAAGTATGAAAAAATTGAGTATATATTAAAACATTAAAGGTTCTGTGTACATCAATAAAAAAATCAGTAAGCAATCATCGAGGCTAATCATCGAGGTAATAGGGTTACCACTCGCGGATCAGGAAATCGTAGATGATGTTGACACCAGTAATCCTGCAGCGGCAGCGTGCAACCTCCTAGGCGCCGTTCAAAAAGCTCCTCTGGAGTCCAACAGCACTCGTAGCAACGATGTCGGAAGGGGCCGTAGGTATGCTCCCCCGAGTGAAGTCCCGTGAGTCCGCCTGGTTCCTGCTCCAAACTCCGTGAACCGCACCTCCGATCAAGTGACTGGGGCGCAGCAGGCGCCCGCTGATGACGTCACGCGCGTAATGAGCCTCTCTCACAGGCTAGATGACAGTCCAATTGATATGGTAGTCCAGGAGTGTAACGGAGAAGTATGACCAAGCGGGGGCAAATCAAAGGGGCTAACTAATGCAACTGAGGCAAAGAATGGATAGATAACTATTTAAACAGTATATGGCATAAATCCAACGCTTTCGTAGCGCGGACGCTACTTCTTCTGGTGTCAATATCATCTACGGTTTCCTGATCCGGCGAGTGGTAACCCTATTATGCCTCGATGATTGCTTACTGATTTTTTTATTGATGTACGCAGAACCTTTAATGTTTTAATATATACTCAATTTATTTCATACTTCACGATTTTGCGTTGTGCGCTGTGTTCTTGTCTTACTCTCCTAGTTCCAGGGGTGTTGAGCCACCCCATACGACGGCTGCAGACGCAATTCATTACACCAAATATTGTAAGGTTTATTGACCAGTTTGCACATATTTGCATTATTAAGGCAATTAGTTTGTTACTTTTGCCATTTTTCACGCGGGTCTTGTTTTAGTTGCGCACTGTCTTTTTTTCTCGTTTTGTCAATGTAGGGTATGAATATGTAGGGTATGAAGCCTAGTCATGTGTCCCCACAAACATCGGCGGATGACTCAGCCCTCCTGTTCCCAGCAGGTATCATGCACCACACGACCAGTGATGGCAGAATATCCCGTAGGGTTGGGTTATACATGTAATATAACAGGTGTCCACTTTTTAATTCAGTGAGGTCTTCATCTTATTCTTCTTACAGTACTTCACCAAAGCCAAGAACATCCCATTTATTCTTTTCAAATTCGTCTTGCAGTTGTTCTTTACTGGAGAGTGTCCGGGGAGTTGTAGTTAGCCAGATTAGATTTAAATGACAGCTTTTGTTTAACCTCTGGGGATTCTTAGCACTCCCTGCCTTCATCCCGAACGCGCCCAGGGATAGTCCAACCTCTGGAGAATGAGGGCATTGCCTTTCAGTGAGCTCTATATTTGGGGAATAAGGCAAGCACCTTTCCCACTTTGAGGCAGTGCGATAAGGATTTGAGGGAAAGATGCCATTAAAAAAAAAAATAATAATAAAAAAAATAATATATATATATATATGTGCACGTTCACTGACGTCACCACATAGACGGTGACAACGCGTGGAGGTTTAAATTGTCTCTACACTACAGCAGCTGATTGCAAACGCTATACTCCTGGATACAAGCCGCACACTGCCGGTACTGAGGGCGCTGTGATCTTCATCCACAGCTTCACACACCCTGAAGTGGATCTACCCTGAGGCAAGCTCCGACGGAATCAGACGGCTAACTCTCCGTGCATCCAGCTATATCAGCTCTCGACCTCGACTCCGATCTGGTGACTCACTCGTGCAGAGATTTTCTCTCAATGGTCGGGTTTTATCTCCCCTTGTGAGAGCAGGTCCTTCAGACAATCTCTTTTTAACCATTTAATAAATTGTACACAGGGTTATGCTAAGGAGCTTGCGCTTCTCACTCTTTTTTTCTTATATTTTTATATGTGTATATATACATTTCAAATGAAATCACTGAACATACAGTACTTGATGCATTGTTGGGTTTTGTGGGTTAATGTTCCCCACTTACTTTGTCCTGGGTGAGTCTTGCATCCTTGTGCGATGCTTTTAGTAGTGTCTGGATTACATTGATGGCCCCACTGGGACGAAGAGCAGTGTAATGAAGCGGAAGCTGATCCCTAGGCTGAAAAAAGAAAGGCGTTATACATGTACTGTGGATTATGTTTACGTGAAAATGAGAATGTATAGAGAGAGGTGGGACGGGCTCTACTCAAATTGCCCTAAATAATTATGTATGAAACACTCACCTATATTAAGACAAAGAGCCTAAACATAAAAGCTGTACCGTAAAAAGTGAATAGATGGCAAAAATGCTAATTCAACAGTAATAATAATAATAATAATAATTCTCATTGACTGCCCCACACCTCTGGAACGCCCTTCCCTTCAATACCCGACTGGCACCCTCTCTATCCACCTTTAAGACCGACCTTAAGACACACTTGCTTAAAGTAGCATATGAGTAGCACCGTGGCTAATACTATACACATGATACATAAAGCTTGGCCCCCTGCAGACGCACTTACCAGAATTCCCTCCTACTGTCTCTGTACGTTCTTCATACCTACCAATTAGATTGGATATCCAAATTAGATACCAATTCGATTGTAAACTCTTCGGAGCAGGGACTCCTCTTCCTAAACGTTACTTTTATATCTGAAGCACTTATTCCCATGATATGTTATTTGTATTATTTGTTATTTATATGATTGTCACGTGTATTACTGCAGTGAAGCGCTATGTACCATTTGGCGCTATATAAATAAAGACATACATACATAAAGTTGTTAATGGTTTGGTCAATTAGGGTACATAATCCTCAAAAGTGAATTCCAGCATCCAGGTAACTCCTTCCTTTGTTAGTAAATCAATAAATGGGTCCTATCTCAGTTAGTATAATCCTCTGGTTTGTCCTCTTATTGTGCAGATAACCTCAGACCTCTTTACGTCCTCCAGATGATGGCGCTATGGAGAGTTGGTTTGTCCTCTTATTGTGCAGATAACCTCAGACCTCTTCACGTCCTCCAGATGATGGCGCTATGGAGAGTGGGTATGGCTGTGTTGCAACCCACTCACCGTAGCTTCATGACATCATCGTTGGATAACACGTGACAAGCTCTGGACAGAGTATGGCGGAGGGGAAGGAGTGAAGGGCCACCTCCACGGCTGATATTGCTGTAGCAATCTGTCTATTGATTTGGCATTGCTAGTGAGTGATATATTTTCTATTGTTTTATTGATATCTAAGTAAAAGCCGCACTATTTGGGCTCTCTGTTTTTACGCTTCTTCCTTAGAGAAGGTATAATTACAGTACAAGTGCAGGATGTAAATACTGTATGAACTACAGTATCATCTATTTCCCTGTAATGTATTTGGGTAATTTTAAATATTTTACAAATATTTGTTGCACTAATATGGTATTTGACATGTTATTGTGGAAGTCTGTTTGGCACTGTGCAGTATTTGCTGTTGATTCAGGTTTTAAGCCAAAGAATGGCATAGTTGACTTTTAAAAGTCTTATATACACAGTGTTGTGGGCCCAGTTAATCTTTTGAACAAAGTTAGTGTCTCAGTTAATCCATCGAGTTGTACTACCTAATATGACCAACAGAGGGCAGGGCTCACCAAGCATGATACAATGCAAGGCTACAAAAAGCATTACCATCCATTTAGACCAGGCCTGCACAACTCCAGTCCTCGAGGGCCGCAAAAAGGCCAGGTTTTCAGGATATCCCTAAATCGGCACAGCTGGCTCAATTGGTGGCTCAGTCATACTGAGCCAGCTGTGCTGAAGTAGGGATATCCTAAAAACCTGGCCTGTTTGGGGCCCTCGAGGACTGGAGTTCTGGAGGCCTGATTTAGACACATACCAGGGTTCAGTGCCCCTATGTGGGGTTTCTCTCAGTGATCCCATATTAACTATCATCGCCCTAAAGCAGCAATCCATACTGTATTTTTTTAAAGACCAGGATTGAAGTAGGGGGTCATCAGTGCTGAACCCCATTAATTTCAGCTCTGGGGAGCCCCTGCTTCCAGAGATACCACCGTATTGGGTGCCGCTAGCCTCTCCAGGGTTCACATTATGGCCACTAAAGCTCCCACAGACTGTGGGCCAATAGGAAGCCGTGACGTCATCAGGTGCGGTTTCCTATTGGCCCATGTGATGCAGGAGAAACTGGCACCCACTTCGAAGGGCTGCATCTCAGGAAGCAGGGGGTACCCGGAGCTGAAATTCACAGGGTTCAGCTCCGGAGGCCCCCTGCATCAATCCTGTATGGGAAAAGGAAAAAAGAACGGATTTATTTAAGGAGTGAGGCAAGGAGTTTACCTACTGTATGATTTTATATAAAAAGTGGTGTGTGTGTGTGTGTGTGTGTGTGTGGGTGTGGGTGTGGGTGTGTGTATGTGTGTGTGGGTGTGTGTATGTGGGTGTGTGTGTGGGTGTGTGTGTGTGGGTGTGTGTGTGTATGTGGGTGTGGGTGTGAGTGTGTGTATGTGGGTGTGGGTGTGTGTATGTGGGTGTGGGTGTGGGTGTGTGGACGTCACGTGACTTAGTGGATGAAGTAATACATTATGGCCAGCGATATGTACAGAACAATCCCAATTTACTGTACCCGGAGCAGTGGGCAGAAAAGCACAATGCTGTTGCTCTGGATACAGTAAAAGCCTTCGACTGCCTGTGGGAGGCTGATGTCTGCAGGAGGTCCATGCCAGCGGCAGGTCCATGCCGGCGGGAGGTCCATGCCGGCAGGAGGTCCATCCTTCCATTTCTCACTGCCGGGTGATGCCATGGTGAGGATTGCTTGGTTTAATAACTGACTCTTACTAATATCAACACTAAATGATTGAACGTCCAGTTACAATACCTTTCTTATACATTTATAATAAAATAATAACAGTCCACACTCCAGAGGTCTGGAATAAACACATGAAGGTTTAATGCAGAGTAGTGGTGTTTCCCCCACCCTATGGGAAATTTCCTGGCTACCAGGTGTGTGATGATGCTGCATACCTGCTGGCTCACAGAAGGTCTGAAATCCCGCTGATGTTGTTGGGGAAACAGGACAGGCTTTGGGGGTGATAGCTGGTTACCCTTCATTCTGGTGTCAGCGCCTCCATCTGCCGCAGACTCCAGAAGTGCTGAAGTTACTGCGGAAGAACTCTCTCACACTCCCCCTGATAGACTGCAGACTCAGGCAGGAGTATATTTGTAACAGGAACAGTCTTTATTCTTCTCAATAAAGAGCACAGCATGACAGTCCACAACTGCAATTCACTGGTCTCCAGCCTCAGGAGACAACATACTGCTGCTATGAATAGCTGCTGCAGCTATGCACAACAATAAACCCTGTTCAACTATACCTCTGCCTGGTGTCAGTTCCTGGGCAGGAGGGGTAAAGAGTCCAGTGTCGGGGACTGACATCCATATACCATGGGTCTCATCACCGCTGGAGGCGCTGAACCACTGATAAGAACACAGAGATCCACCTAAGCCTGTCCTGGTTTCATTACCATCTGTGCAGACGACTCAGTACTCCTGTGAGCCTAACAGGTACCGCACCACACACTCAGTAATACGTGTAGATCCACAGTTGTGGTCCCTATATGAGATTGGGGGGGGGGAGGGGAGAAACAGTGTTACACCAGTCACTCTCAAGGGAGAGACAACACTGAAAAAATTTAGGTGTGCAGCCCCTTAAGTACCGAGGGGGCGGGTCCAAGGTCTGATACCCTTAATGGGCAGAACATAGGCCTTAGCACGCCTCCACCCTTGTCACTCAAGGGATGTGCTTGCTGGTGGGGCAACCCCTGGATTGGGCCTAACACTGCCTGCACTGATACCAGGACTTACATGTCAGGCAGGGTAGATTAATAGCCAATCCAGGCATGGCTACAGTAGGATCAATGTTTCAGTCCTTCCTTAGATACTATATTAAACCTTCACATGTTTTTCCAGACCTCTAGAGTGTGAACTGTTGCTATTTTATAAGAGTGCCGTGATCTGTGGATGTCTGGGCACCCAAGTCAATTACCTTATACATTTATAATGTCTTGTATTCCACACATGGACGGGCCTGTGTGAGCACAAGTACATCACGGGGTACTTGGTCTCTTCTTGGAGTGTGGGTCGAGTCACTTCTCCTCCGCCTGCTGTTTTCGTGTGTAGTCTTCAGTACCTCTTGGGTCACCGGATTAACCCTCTCCTAGCCGGGGGTGGTGTTGTGGTAATATGGTTCCTCTGTATAAGATCCCTCTCCTCTGGTAGCATTCACATCTCACCGTTCAATCCGTGCATGCGCCACTTCCGCGTCCGGGCGGCGCTTGGAACGCATGAAACTGGAACCCAGGCCCTGCTCCCCTCCTATGGTGGCCTCGGAGGTCCAAAATCCAACGCCGAATAGAACAACGCGTTTCGCTCGTTACCAAGCTTCCTCAGGTTCTGTATACAGTATAGTAAAATACTTATCTGTTATCTGTTGTAGCTAGCCGCTAAGATAATGATTTATTTTATTTTTTTAATACTAGTGTTCTGGAGCAGGGGGTCTCCTTAGCTGAAATGCATTGATTTCAGCCTCGGGGACCCCCTGCTTCTTGAGTTACAGGGCTCGGTAAAGGGAGCTGGTATCTCCTGCAGTATTTAAATTCCCCGGTCACGTGACACGGAGGATTTGAAAATGGTGGGGGATACCGGCACCCCAAAGCGGGGCCTGTCTCGGAAAACAGGGGATCCCCGAGGCTGAAATTAATGGGGTTCAGCTCAGGACACCCCCTGCTCCCGTACACTAGTATTAGAATGAATATTTAAATTGCACGATCGCCTGTGAGAGCCGGGCATGGCTCAGACGCAGCGTCTCCGTGCAGCGCTTCCAGGCTGCAGTTTAAACAAATACTTATAGCGCAATAACACTTAAAAAAGAACAAAAAAAACAAGCAGTGCGATGTTGCATTTTTTTTAACGAACTTTGAAAAAAAATAGTGTTTTTTGTTAGTGAATACCGTTTTCACACGATTTATAGCGCGATAAAACAATACAAAGTCGCTCAGTAATGCACTGATTTTATCGAAGTTTAGTGAATAAGCCCCTTAGAATCAAGGATAGATGTATCAAACATTGCAGGGAACCCAGCAGTAGGGGAACTCGTCTTAGAAGAATCAGAAACAGGTATTTTTAACCATGTTTAATATGTTTAACTTCAGTGAAAGGTGAACCTGTCTTTAAAGCAGGAACCTTAGAATCCGTCAAAGGGACCTCAGACATTGCAGGGGAATCAGAGAAAGGGAAACTTGACTTTAAAGTTAAGCTGGAGTCTTGGCATTAATAATAGGTATATCAAATACTACTGTGCAGGAGAGTCAGAGAAAGAGGAGCCTGCTTTTAAATCTGGGGCTTTATAACTAGCAAGGGTTACAGCAGGTACTGCAGGAGAGGCAGAGAAAGGGGAAGCTGACTTTGAAACAGGATCCTTACATTCAGTAATAGAGACCTCAGACACTGCAGTGGGGTCGCAGAAAGGGAAACGAGATGTTAAAGCAGGAGTCTTAGAATTAGTAATAGGTTTATCCCGCACGGCAGGGGAGTCAAAGAAAGGGGAAGTTGCCTTTAAATCTAGGGCTTTGGACCCATCAAGGGTTACAGCAATTGCTGACGAGGAAACAGTGAGAGGTGTACTTGACTTTGAAAAAGGAACCGTGGAGAATTCATCTTTTGGCTCCTGGAATGGAAGGTCAGCTTGGGGCCCCCCAAGTAAACAAAATGGTGTACCCCAAGTGGGTTAAGCGCAGACTTGACTGCAGAGGGACTGCAGCATAGCAGAGATGGTGGCCATCTTCCATCCTAATGTAACTAGGTGTTAACTACAGTACAGGTGCAGCCACGAGTATTAGAGCTCTTGCCTTTTAAATTCTGGGGCAGTCTCACAGTAAATGCCTCAACATTGCTGCAACATTGCCTCAGAATTTCTGTGAGATTCGTAATGGCCCATGGGATTAACACAGCAGGGGTCCCTGCAGTCCCATTTAGTTTGAATGGGACTGCAGGGACCCCCCACTGTTAATCTGATGTGTCATTAAGAATCTCACAGAAATGTTGAGGCATTTACTGTGAGACTGCCCCAGAAGCTCCCAGAATTTCCCAGGTACAAGTGTTCTAATACTGGTGGCTGCATCTGTAGGAGCGACAACACTCTCCCTACCTCAGCTTGGTCCTTGTTTGGTCCGAGCATTGTACAGTATAACGGTGCTCATCTCCGATAGGAGGCGGACTCGCAGGGCTGAGGTAGGGGTATATGATCACCGACCACAGCCAGGGGATAGAATCCAGTTAGAGTAGTCGTATTCGTGATCCAGGCAGAGGTCAAGGCAGGTGGCAACGGTGCAAAGTTAGGACACAGGCTGGGGTCAAGGCAGGCGGCACAGGAGCGGTGGTCATGGTCACAGGCTACAGGGAGTCCAAAAGAACAGGGCAGGCCCAGGAACAGGGCACAATGGGGGCCAGGAACACAAGGAAAATCATACAATGCTCGGGCAGGGTCTGGGAGTCACTGACTGCTATTTAAGCCCTTGAACAGGTACTGCCAATTACCAAGTCCAGAAAGAGATCTGGCAGGAACCAAGATGGCCACAACAGCCATGTAAGGGCAAGTTCCAGCAAAACCCTGGACTGGAACCCTTACAGTATATAGTTAAATACTTATCTGTTTGTCTTCTCATAAGTAAGGGTCATTTAGTTAAACCCATTGCCCAAGAGTTATAAGCTTGCAGCCACGTCATGGCATGACCGCTTTACAGGTCCTAACACTAACTGTGAAAATTCTCATGTATCTCTGTAATGGAGGGAGAAATGTCATAGACCATTTTTCAACAGGTGCATAAATGCTTTGGCCAAAGAGATTAACTAAATTACCCTTACTTATGAGATGACAACAGATAAGTATTTTACTATATACTTTATAATTTGTGTGATGCATTGTAGCTTTTTGTGTTTTGTTGTACTTTATATCCTAAACACTACTTCTAGAATCACTTTACTCTCTCCTAAATCTGTCTCGGCGTCTCTCCCGCTGAAATCCCTCTCCGGGTTCCTATCAAATCTCATATCACACACTCAATTCTCCTCCTCACTTTTAAGGCTATACACTTTTCTGCCCCTCCTTACATCTCAGCCCTAATTTCTCACTATGCACCGTCCAAACTAGTGCGTTCTGCTCTCTACCCCTTTTATAAATAAAGCCCTCTCCTACCTAAAACCTTTCTCACTGACTGCCCCACACCTCTGGAATGCCCTTCCCCTCAACATCCGACTAGCACCCTCTCTCTCCCCCTTTAAGACCCATCGTAAAACCCACCTCTTTAACGAAGCATATGGGTAGCTCCATGGCTGATACTATACACTTCATACTTGCCGACACACTTACCGGAGAACAAACTCCTACTGTCTCTGTACGTTCTTCCTACTTACCACTTAGATTGTAAGCTCTTTGGGGCAGGTACTCTTTTTCCTAATGTTACTTTTACTTTTACTGAAGCATTTATTCCCATTATGTGTTATATTATTGTCACATTTATTACTCCTGTGACGCACTAAGTACATAGCTGGCGTTATAAAAATAAAGATATACATACATACCCCATACTTTTTTTTTGTTTACTCCTTTTTCTCTTTCAATCCCCAAATTCAGCCTTTCACCAAACTGTACCACTTCCATTTCCTCAACATTGCCAGAATCTGTACCAATCCTGACCTCAGATTTAACCAGTGTTAATTTACCCCCTCTTAATGTCCCGTCTCAGCTACTGTAATCTCCTCCTAACTAGCTTCCCACTATGTCGTCGGTCCCCACTCCAACTAATAACAAACACCAATTACATTTTTTGGGGGGTGAAAACATGAATTGTAAACAGAATTACTGTTCTATTTTCAATATTTAAAGTACTGTACGGCAAATGACGCAATATACAAATATTTGTTTTAAAAAAAATGCATTAATAAAATAAATATACACAGTGATCAGAGTGTGAGGTCACAGTATATCCCTAGATTTATTTTAGAGCTTACATCGTCTTATCTTTTTTTAAACAACCATTTATTTATTTTTCCCTTTCTATATAGCAAATATATTGCTTAAATACGCCTTCAACGTGGTTAAAATAACTATGCTGAAATGTTTCACAGGTTTAGAATTTCATGAAAATAGGTATAATACTGCTTTATTTTTTTTTATTTTTTTAGCACTTTGACCACTGATTATACATAAAGTAACAATCAACAAGCTTTCATAGACATCCACTTAATATTGCCTTTGGTTAATCCGTCTGCATCTCGGGAGAGGGGCTGGCTTGGAGTGAATAGAATCATTGTACTGTGCAGAGAATTACAAAAACTCCCATTGGCATCGGTTCAGTAATTAAGTCTAATCTTACAGGGCTTTCCCGCCAAACAGGCCGCCGCCACTGAACGACCATTCATTTCGGATCGCCTCATTTCAGTCCCGAGCATTGGAAATGAGAGCACGTGACGCCAGTGCTGTCCTTCAGTAACTCCGCTTATGAACAGAATGACGTCATATCAATGTCAAATAGTCCCATTGTAATTATTACTGCCATTTTCTTGAAATCCCTTTTGTAAACTTTCTGGAGGAAGTTTGACTTGGTCTAGTACAGGGGCCATCAACAGGTCAGGTTTTAAGAATACCCCTGCTTCAGCACAGGTGGCTCAGTCATTGACTGCTGAAGCAGGGATGACCTTAAAACCTGACCTGTTGGTGACCTTTGAGGACTGGCGTTGACCGCCCCTGGTCTACTATGTAACATTTCTGAACATCTGTTTTATGAAAATATAAATCTGAATATACAGTAGTAACTGGGAAAAAATGAGATTCTGCTAGACCAGGGGTCTCCAAACTCAGTCATCAAAGGCTACAAACAGGTCAGCTTTTCAGGATATCCCTGCTTCAGCACAGGTGGCTCAATCAGTGGCTCAATTGAAGACTGAGTTCTGTGTTTTTTTAAATAAATCAGTGCTGTACTATAAAAAAAAATGCTACTAGTTATTTTCTCAAACTCTGAATGACATTTTGAATGTATTATAATGTAACAAGCATTTTTTGTTTCTATATTGTGGAGAAGGAGTGGCTCAGTGAGTAAAGACACTGACTGGCACTGAGTTCGAAGCAGGGGAAACTGGTTCAGTTCCTGGTGTCGACTCCTTGGGACCTTGGGCAAGTCACTTTATCTCCGTGTGCCTCTGTAAAAGCGCTACGTAAAACTAGCAGCACTATACAAGAACATGCTATTATTATTAGTATTATAGCAACCATTTACAAAGTCACATCCCCTTCCTCTTCTAAGACAGGCTCTGGCACACCCCTTTTTGAGCCCTGCCCTCTCTCTAGCAGTGCACCAATTGTATCTAGTGACTGCCTGGTCCCATGATCTTCCCCACAGAACTTTGCATCTTTGGTCCTCTTCTGCTGCGCTGACAGCCATTTACTGAACCCCCGAGCCGAGTCTTCGCCGAACGATCACAGGAGAATGGATCGACCGGCAACTTAGCTAATTACTTATCATTGTGTGGATTGTATTGATGCACATATTAAAGGGAACAAAAATAAAATATTTTTTTTTTTTACAACGGCAGCTTGGACTGCACGGCAGCTTGGACTGCACGGCAGCTTGGACTGCTGCTTTAACATCGGTTGAACTCGATGGACGTATGTGTGTTTTTTCAACCTCCCCTACTTTGTAACTCTGTAGCCCACAATAAAAGAGCACATGCACTTACCCCTCCAGGGATGGCTGGGTCTGCTTTCTTAGCAAGCAGGAGTCGAACGATCTCGTCTTTAGAGTGAGCAGCAGCCACGTGTAACACGGTGCGGCTGTCCTGGAGTGTAACAGGAAAGAGAGAGGAACATGTTACAGACGTGTAACAAGGGTTTCATCGCATTCATATCAAATACACTCTGACCATCCTCAAGTCCTGTCTGAAAATTCAACTTTTAAAAGGAGCAATGCCATATAGCCGACCAAAAAAACCCCCACATCTTTATTTGGCTACTCTAACTTAAGCACTTCTAACCCTGCTAAAAGAAGATATATCGCTATTTTTCAATCCATTTGTTTTGTTTTTTTACCCTTTAGCCCGTTTTGTCCCTATCAGAGGAATACTGGGAGAGGGTGCTGGCGCTTGGTGAACATATAGTGACATTAGACACCATAGGAGTAGCCAGAGGAAATGAACCTCTTGCTAGTGTAACGGGTATTCCACCCCACCCAATCTCATATATAGTGTGGGTGAGTAGAACATGCGGTGTTACCGGTGTGGTGCGTATACCTGCAGGCTCACAGGAGGTCTGAGCCTCCGCTAATGAGAGCCTGGGATGAATCCTCTGGAACGAATCTTCTTTTACAGCGCCTCCACCTATGTAGGATTCTATGGACGTGTAGAATGACCCTACATAGGAACCCAATTAGAAACCACACACACAGTCAGTGATTATAATAACTAAGGGCTTTACTATGAACATGAAGAATATCATAATCATTTACATAACCTCATAACCTGTGTCCCTCTCACGAGGAGACACTACCCGTGACGTCTCGCAGGACGTTTCCCCAACACTAGGTGATCCCACCCAGTGTCCAGTGAAACCCCCACACCCAATGTCCCGTACTCCTACGGAGATAGTCAATGGGTGACTGCGCAGTCACTAAAACCTCTAGGCCTGTTGGTGCACATGTGTTGGTATAATACCTGCCGAGCACTCCGGTGCTCGGGTCCGCAACAGACTACTCACTAACCACTAGCTCCTAACTCACTAATCCTAATGCGCCTGCAGACAGTAACACACACTGCACTCAGTACACGCAGCGTCAACATGCAACACTCATACACAGTAACCTGGAACCCGCAGCAAACACACTGCTCGCACGCTGTGCCTATTTGCCAGTGCGCACAGCACTACCCGCTGTGGCACTGCCAAACCTGCACCTTACATACACTAAGGGTGACCTCCCTATCTAGGGCCGCCCCTTTTCAGTTACCCACTAACCTGGTGGGGAGTTGGGGCCTACCTGGAGGTGAGGGTACCTATCTGGATGCAGGAGCTGCACTCACTCCCTGCATCCTTCCTTCCCCTTCAGCTCCGCTGCTCCAACTGACATGACCAAAGCCCGGGAAATGTATCTATCTCCCTCCAGGGCAGTCCTACAGCCCTATTGGCTCCTATCAGGCACCTGGTGCCTGCCTCGCTATGCCCCATTGGAGTTGTAGTCCCATGGAGCCTTAAAGCACATAGGGACCGCGTGCGCGCCTTTCCTATGCCTGCACTAGCTCCTAATGGTCGCCTCACTGTTTCCTGCTCTGTCCCTACTCTCGCGCGACTCTCCTGCGCTTTCCCTGCCCTCACGCAACTGCTCCCTGGCGCTAGGGTTCTCCCTGCGCATGCGCGACTATCTCGGGCCGCCGGGGACTCACTGCGCATGCGCGACCCGGCGCAACATGGTGGCGCCCTATTCGCCCGGCTCCGGGAGCGCCGGGAGCCCTGAGATGCGCGTGCGGCCGGTTGCCAAGGCCGAGCCGGGACCTGACCGCCCTCTCCCCTGCCACTGCCGAACGGAGCCGCCATTGGACGCGGCGGCCCCCGCGATCGGCAGCAAGGTGAGGGGGGTGCGGTAGCGCTGGGGAGACCTGGCTACACTCTCCCCCTGGTGAAACACCCAACGCCCTCGCTTGGGGAACGACATAGCATGGTACAATTTCACATACTGAATATTTTCGTGGCATAACCCGTACACATAACATATCGATTTTGCACATCAGGTTACATGATACATCACCCCCAGTAACCGAGACCAGCTGAGACCATTGATGGGATGCCCCGAACTGAACACGTGGGGGTTCCTCACTTTTGCGTCCGTGAGCCTCCCCCAGAAAATTTTTCTGAAGAGCACACTCTAAAGCGACAGTTACTGGCTCTTCGCTACTTCCTCCCCCTGGTGGAAGGAGTAGCACAGTGTCTCTGAAGCACACCTTTACCCGGTCATCTGCGGCAGGGATGCGGTAGACCAGGAGGCCAGGACCTTTCCCGCGGTCCACTACCTGGGGAATGGGGCGCTCCTTTTTGGGCTTGAAGGAGGCAGCTTTCCCTGAATCTCTCTCCACACAGTCTTTGTCCCCATAAGTTTGCGAGGCTTCCACTGAGAAGCGAGCACTGGACAATGTCTCGGTTTCACCTGGCAGGGGGGAAAAAGTAGACACCTTACCCCTGCGGTGACTCACGGTGGCCAACAGGTCCTCGGGGACGCTGTCAGTTCCCACCTTGGTGGTATCGGGACCTGTCCCCAACTCTTCTGGGACAGTCCACTCACTGATTCGAACTTCGGGAGCGTTGGATCCCAGTACTGGGACCACTTGTGTCGGAGCACACGGGCTCACACTCCGCTCAGGAACCGTAGCTTTGGCCTTCTTCACGGCCACCTCCATCGGAGTCTGTGGGGAACAAGGGGGTTCCTTACCACTCGGCTGGCTGACGATAGGCTTCCCTTCTTCCGGAAGGATCGGCGGTAGACACTGGTCCACTCTCTTCCCTGGACAGCTTACTTCTAATGAGGACACCTCCGCCAGGACGCGATGAAGAGGGGAGCCCTTCGCCCGGGCGACCAGACTTAAGGAGCCATCGTGCTCCGCGGTCACCTGGAGGCTCACCCCCGACACCCCTGGGGCAGTCGACTCACCCTTGTCGTCTGTAGGTACTGGTCCCAAGCCTAGGACCGATGGTACCTCCGTAGTAGGTCTGACTGACCATCGTAGGGCACACGGGCCCACAGCAGGGTCCGCAACATCGGAATACACCTCTTCTAGGGTACACGGACCCACAGCAGACTCTGTATCCTCTGCATTACCGCTGGGGTGGTTCGCCGGTAGGCGCATCGCCACCGATGGGACTTCCACCTTTTCCCCGGAAGATATCATGATCGAATCCTCCGCAAGGTAGTCACCAGATTCTTCTGAAATGCAGCCAGTGGTTGTGGGTACGAAGCTGGCGTGCTCCAGTACCTCCACTGCAGTCGCGCTCTTCTCCGCCAAGGGTTCACTTAGCTCCTTAGCTGGCTCTGTAGGCTGGGGTACAATAGGCATCAAGAAAATTGCACCGCAACAATCACATTGAGGTTCCCACGCCAGTGCACCTCTAGGACAGTCACAGGTGGGGCTAAAGCACTGCGTACACGGCTCCCCATCTACCTCGGTGATCCTGAAGTCTAGTGGCACTTGAGACATGACGGCTCCCTCGTCATAGGCTTCTTGCAAGCAGGGGCACAGTAGCATAAGGAGATCTATTCCTGGCACTCGCCAGGGCACATACACATTAGGGTGTATCCCCTGACAGTCTATCTCATCCTCATGCATCATCTCATCCTCATGCATCATCTCATCCTCAGAGATCAGAGTGTCTATCACAGCGTCCACGTAATGTTGAAGATAACCGTGCTTGCTCCCCCTGGTGGAATCTAAAGGAAGGGCACTTTTTACAGGGAATTGTTTTTCGCTCGGCACTGAGTCACTCACATCACAGGGGAGGGGCTCTGATTTTCGCGCCAAACCTGGACAGAATGTTGCGACATCTTTCTGTGCAGGCTTGCAGTCAGCAGCACGTGCGCTCTCCTGATTTGTCGGGAGACGCCATTTTGTTGGGTCGGCATAGACTAGGGGGTACCCTTCTGAGGGCCCCCCGGGCATGAACAGCGCGGACGGTGCCTCTGCCAGGCATATATCCTCAGTGTGAGTTACAACAAAAAGTATGGTTTTCCATGTGGACGTGGGATCTTGTTCTTCCTCTAAGACACATGCCCACGGCCACCCAGGAATTTTACACATATACTCCCGGACTTTAACCGCGGGTATAAGAGCGGGAACGCCTCCTACCGCCACTACCTGGCCAGGTTCCATATACTGCCGCAAAGCCCAGGCAAGGACCTCGTCTCTGGACTTCACAAACATGGCGACAAAAATAGGAACGGGACAATTTAGAAAAAATGGACAGGGCACCCCAGGTGTATCTCAGCAGCGCCTCCAAATGTAACGGGTATTCCACCCCACCCAATCTCATATATAGTGTGGGTGAGTAGAACATGCGGTGTTACCGGTGTGGTGCGTATACCTGCAGGCTCACAGGAGGTCTGAGCCTCCGCTAATGAGAGCCTGGGGTGAATCCTCTGGAACGAATCTTCTTTTACAGCGCCTCCACCTATGTAGGATTCTATGGACGTGTAGAATGACCCTACATAGGAACCCAATTAGAAACCACACATACAGTCAGTGATTATAATAACTAAGGGCTTTACTATGAACATGAAGAATATCATAATCATTTACATAACCTCATAACCTGTGTCCCTCTCACGAGGAGACACTACCCGTGACGTCTCGCAGGACGTTTCCCCAACACTAGGTGATCCCACCCAGTGTCCAGTGAAACCCCCACACCCAATGTCCCGTACTCCTACGGAGATAGTCAATGGGTGACTGCGCAGTCACTAAAACCTCTAGGCCTGTTGGTGCACATGTGTTGGTATAATACCTGCCGAGCACTCCGGTGCTCGGGTCCGCAACAGTCTTCTCAAAGGATCAGTCGGTGAGGACTCCTCCAACCGAACTCCTGCACTTGTGGACCGCTAGGGCGGTCCCCTCGGGAACACAGTCTCTGTGGACCCCAACGTGGGTCCAACTGCTTTCCGGGAACAGCAACCGCCGCACTTTCACTATCTATCTAACGGGCAGTAGCGTGACAGGAACCCTAACCTAGGGCCTGTCCCTGAGTAACCGCAACCTGAGGTGACATGGGGAAAACTCCTAGGGCCTGCGGGGTTAATTACCTACCCCCCTCCCCTACTACCCCAAGTCCAGACTACTCACTAACCACTAGTTCCTAACTCACTAATCCTAACGCGCCTGCAGACAGTAACACACACTGCACTCAGTACACGCAGCGTCAACATGCAACACTCATACACAGTAACCTGGAACCCGCAGCAAACACACTGCTCGCACGCTGTGCCTATTTGCCAGTGCGCACAGCACTACCCGCTGTGGCACTGCCAAACCTGCACCTTACATACACTAAGGGTGACCTCCCTATCTAGGGCCGCCCCTTTTCAGTTACCCACTAACCTGGTGGGGAGTTGGGGCCTACCTGGAGGTGAGGGTACCTATCTGGATGCAGGAGCTGCACTCACTCCCTGCATCCTTCCTTCCCCTTCAGCTCCGCTGCTCCAACTGACATGACCAAAGCCCGGGAAATGTATCTATCTCCCTCCAGGGCAGTCCTACAGCCCTATTGGCTCCTATCAGGCACCTGGTGCCTGCCTCGCTATGCCCCATGGGAGTTGTAGTCCCATGGAGCCTAAAAGCACATAGGTACCGTGTGCGCGCCTTTCCTATGCCTGCACTAGCTCCTAATGGCCGCCTCACTGTTTCCTGCTCTGTCCCTACTCTCGCGCGACTCTCCTGCGCTTTCCCTGCCCTCACGCAACTGCTCCCTGGCGCTAGGGTTCTCCCTGCGCATGCGCGACTATCTCGGGCCGCCAGGGACTCACTGCGCATGCGCGACCCGGCGCAACATGGCGGCGCCCTATTCGCCCGGCTCCGGGAGCGCCGGGAGCCCTGAGATGCGCGTGCGGCCTTGGCAACCGGCCGCACGCGTCCCCGGCAACCCCCGAGCCGGGACCTGACTGCCCTCTCCCCTGCCACTGCCGAACGGAGCCGCCATTGGACGCGGCGGCCCCCGCGATCGGCAGCAAGGTGAGGGGGGTGCGGTAGCGCTGGGGAGACCTGGCTACACTAGTCTCAGCTCGCCATGTTTCAAACTAACCTGAATTTTTTTTTCTAAATACAGTACTTACTGTACAGATGTCACTTTGGTCCTAAAAGGCATTTTAATAGAATGTTATCACAAGCTCAATACAAATATCAGACGCACTATCTCGTTAACTGTTTTAGAAATAATTGTTATTTGAAATATTTTGGTTAATGAACATCAATAATGAATACATAAAAAAAAGTAGAATTTAGATAAACATATCAGATATTTACAGTACATGTTTCTGTTCAAAACATTTTCTAATGTATTTTTTAATTTTATTTGCTTTTACTGCCTTTGCTGGGCATCTCATCCAAGCATCTACCACACTTTTAGTGCATACACATCGTTATCCAACAGATGCAGTAACTATGTTCCCTATATTTTTTCCAGCGTCATTGTGATATATCCTTGTGACGATGAGGGGGTAACCAGGCTCACTAATAAAGATTTAAGCCGTTTGGTTACCTCTGATCCATGTATCGGGGTTCGAGAGTGTCAGCTCTTGAGCCTAGTGATTGTAAATGCATTGTATGAAATTATGCGACAATAAAGAATTGATGTGTTTTTACCTTTCCAGGAGTGCCAGCAAGCAGAGGTTGCTGGGCTATGAGTTTCAATTTTTTTGTTTTTTTACGGAGAATGTGTTGTCAGAATGTGTCTAGCTAGCCGGGTTCCAGAGTTGCTGGAGACCCCAAAAATCAGGTCGGATTCCCGGATACATTGAGACACATTGCTCTGCAAAATCTCCCCTTGAAAACGCTTGCGCGACTCACTGCTAGGATTCCCTGCTTCAGCACAGGCCAGAAAGGTAAATGGGGCGTGGGGATGTGTGGTGTCCGTGGAACGGTAAAGGGGTCCCTAGTTTAAGAGGGGATGCCCAGTTAATGCCCATGTCACCCAGAACCCGGTATAGGGCTTCTGGGGGTGCTCCAAGAATGCATAAGGTTGCAAGGAGCTGTAAAAGTCTAAGTCCAGTATAGTGTATGGGGAATATGGCTAGTAGGAATACGTCGAAATGTGGGACTAGTGGAACCAGTCCCTACCAGCTGGGTTTGAGCAGGGGGGTTTTAATTCAATTTTTCCACATTGTATATCACGATATCACTGTTTTTTAATCATTTGATTATTATCACTCACTGTATATTACAAGTGTACACTAGTAGAGTTAGCGCCTTTCTTTTCACCTTCACAAAACACGTAGTAGGAATAAAGTGCAGGATTCTTATTCTATTCCCCATAATCATAAGACTTAGAAAAGTATATAAATGTATATTTTATTAAACAGTGTGTTTAAAGTACATATATGCTTGTGCACGGTATTATAAGCTGGGTCTTTCCGGACCGATGTTCTGAGTGAGTCACTGGGCTACCAGCTTGGTGCCACTGTGTCTACCCAGACATCGGACATGAAAGCCTCAGAGGATGCCAGAGGTGTGAAGAGCATTTGGGCAGGACGTTTAGATTGAGCCCCCACGTCCTGGGATGAATGGCAAGTCCTCGGGCTACCATTTGCCTTCCCAGACTGTGCAGAGCCTAAACAAGCGGGTGGCTTCTGAATAGCAAGTGGCTTAAGGGCCAGGTTGGCGCATGCCCTTGGCTGATTCCGAAGTCCCGCTTGCCCGGTTTCAGTAGACGGGCTTCGCTCTGATTGGCTGGTAGGAAATCTCACACGCTCGGATTGGCTGTAGTATTTCATAAATGAACTTTGAAATACTATAAGAAACCCTCAGCCAATCCGGAGGTCAGATTCTAAGCGCGAGAACAGCAGCGTCAAATTTGAAACAACCAAAAGATGCTCTCAGAGAAATAGCAGCGAGACGCTAATATTTTCTCTAAGTCCCACTTTTCAGGACCAAGTTTTACAAATTGAATGTAGTGGTCGCGGCTAGGATTGCAAGCCGAAAACAGTTCCAGGACATTCGGGACTAACTCCCAGTGAAGGGATTTCAGTACCTCCGGAAGGGAGCGGTGGCATCAGGAACTTCATGCCGATAACTTCATGCCGATAACTTCATGCCGATAACTTCATGCCTATTTAAGTTCCAGGACATTCCGGGCCAACTCCGGTCAACTAAACTTTTTTTGCTTATTTCAACCAGGAAAGGCTAGTTCTTTGCCCCAGATCCCCAGTAAGTGTGTCACTCTGTGTTAGCCTATTTTAAGTGATTAAATGATAATTTGTTTACCATCTTGTTTTGCTTAGTGTTATGATCCCGGTATAAAAGGTGTAAATGCCTGGTCTCCCGTGACAATCCTACCCCAAGCAAAGGCTTCGATCCTCTGTTGTCTTCTCCTTGTCACCCCTATTCCTTTAAAATATCACCGCCTGCATACATCCCGTATGACATGTAACACAAGTGATACAAATTTTGGACGAACACCCTGTACTTTGTACAGTTAGTACCATGCTTATATCGGAAGCCTTGAAGTCACCTACAGTATAAGACTTCCAGAGACGGACAATGGAATAAACACAGTCTGATGCTGGAAGACTGGAAACTCAAACACAATTGGCTAAGAGTTTGGGTCAAAGTATATAAATTAAAAATTCCAACATTTGTCACAAAATGCTTGCAAGTAATTTTCCATCAATGTATAGTGTATTAGACGGAAATATATCTGTGATTATATATATATATATATATGTGTGGCTCAGGGAACGTCCTCTTTCTCCTGGGGATCCTGATGAAATCCATCAATCGGAAGAAACGCGTACACGTAGGGCACGTGGTTTCAAGGAGCTATGTTTGGTGGAATAGCTCGTGCGTCTGCTGCCAGGAGAGGGAGGACGTTCCCTGAGCCACACACAGCATCTAATGCTGGAACAACAGACTGTATACCTGAATTTCCGGAGGGACATCTGACTGTGATGCACCGGTAGCAGTGAGGTCTGATGTACTGAAGTAAACATTCGGCGAGCAGCTACTTGTTGGCGCATGGGTTTACCGATTCAATGCTTAATTTGCATTGACAAATTGTGAGTGTGCATTTGTCTTGTGATTTTTTATTATAATTTTGTTACCAGATTTTACACATGGATCGGGCGCTTTTTCTCTTGTTTCTCCTATAGAATTTGCTGGGAGGTTGTTGACCCCAAAGAAGAAGCAGCCCGGACGTTGTAATCTCCATACAAAATCATCAACTTTTTTTGTGGAATACACATATATATTTTTTTAGTTAATTTTTTACACGGTTTTTTTTTTATTTTACATTTTTTAACAATTTCATTTTTTGGTTAATACATTTCGCCTAATCAGATTATATTTTGATAATCATATTTTTTAGTGTTTTTTGCAATAATAGTTCATCATTCATCATTTTTTATTCAATATTTTTTAACACACAACAATTATACATATACAATTTTTAAATTTTTTACATTTTACACACACTCACCATCAATACTTATGACCACCATCTGAGTTCCTATATATATTTTATAATAATACATTTGTACAATTGTTTTATACGGGTCATCTGTGCTAACATTTGTTGTGGTTTGTTTGTTGTCAGGAGTCTACTCTGGGGCTAGTACACACCCAGGCGCTGTTGAATCTTTCAATTAATATATATATATATATACATACATATAAGAGTGAAATTTGATCTTAGACAGAGGAGGTGATTGGACAGAAGGCACTGATTACTCTCCCTCCCTGCCTACAGAGAGTGAGGGGAAAGATGAAGTCCTAGTACCAGGACGAAACGCGTAGGGTGGAAGCTTAAGAATATATTATTCTTAATAAGAATTAATAAGAAATAAGCTCTCCCTATCCCCAGAATTGTCAAACTTTGACCTCCAGATATAGTATAGTCTATACTTTGGACATTACTCCCTGGCGCTCCAATACAAACACAAGCCGAGTGACGTCACGATCGCTATCTCGCGAGACCTGAAGAGCAACACAAGAGAACTGGAAGGTAGCTGCAGATGGATCTGTTAGAGCACGGAGAATCTTGGCGTTTCACGTGGTGATGAGGCAGACTGCCACACAGAGCGGAAGGAGAGGATACTTTGTATCCTACATGCCTAAATCATCTGCTACTTTGTAAGTAGCTTTCTACTTTTGCGCAGTATAAGAATACAAAACGTACTTCACCATATTCTGCCTCTTTCTTATTCATTTCAGAGATTTCACAAAAGATATCAGCCATTGTTCCCAATCTAAGTTATGTTCTATTTTTTATTATATAGCAATATTTGTGCCTGTGTGTCTGTGTCTGTGTCTTTCTCTCTCTCTCTCTCTGTGTCTGTGTCTCTCTCTCTCTCTCTCTCTCTCTCCACACGTTTAATATACGTGTGAAATATATATATATATATATATATATATATTTCAAGAGTCAAATCATACTTTCCCACATAATTAGTATTATCATTTATTTTTAGCACGCCAGCATATTACGGCACCAAAGAGAGTCACATCGCTAACACCATATAATGAAAATGAAATAGCAATGTAATGAAAATGGAATAGACGACAATACAGCACCTAGAAGAATACAGCACCTAGCAGAATACAGCACCTAGCAGAATACAGCACCTAGCAGAATACAGCACCTAGCAGAATACAGCACCTAGCAGGATACAGCACCTAGCAGGATACAGCACCTAGCAGAATACAGCACCTAGCAGAATACAGCACCTAGCAGAATACAGCACCTAGCAGAATACAGCACCTAGCAGAATACAGCACCTAGCAGAATACAGCACCTAGCAGAATACAGCACCTAGCAGAATACAGCACCTAGCAGGACACAGCACCTAGCAGGACACAGCACCTAGCAGAATACAGCACCTAGCAGGACACAGCACCTAGCAGAATACAGCACCTAGCAGGACACAGCACCTAGCAGAATACAGCACCTAGCAGAATACAGCACCTAGCAGAATACAGCACCTAGCAGAATACAGCACCTAGCAGAATACAGCACCTAGCAGAATACAGCACCTAGCAGAATACAGCACCTAGCAGAATACAGCACCTAGCAGAATACAGCACCTAGCAGATGTGGCAATCGTGGATGTGAGAGATCCGAAAAAATATCAGAAGGGTAAGACTGTTACAAATACTCTGTTGACATACAGTACATACTCACAAAGATACTAATTGAAGGAACTTCAACCTAACAACATCCAAACAATTATACCATCAAAAACCCTCCATTAGGCCGAGTCCATAGACGGACAGGCCGCGCTGAGCCGTGCGGACGCTCCGCGCTGAGCCCCTGCATCCTCAATGAGGATGCCTTGAGAGGGGGCTCTCGCGAGCATCCGCAGGCGTGCGGAGGCGCTGGAGTTTTCAGCCGATTATTGCGTCACTATAACCTATATATCCCTTCTCAGGCATTTCAGCATATGCTGGAGATTGTTTTCTTTTTCTCATTTATATTTTTATGCTACAATACCAGCAATATTGGTATGGTCTGAGAATTGAGATATAGTTTTGGGGTATTTTATTATTGCTGTTGCTAGTTTACAGTTCAAGCTTGAACACAGTCTACGTACACCAAGTTATTTATTTTGGTGGTTACTTTATATCTATTTTGCATTTATTTTGTTTTTTAAGCATATTTTATTAAAATTTGTGTTACATGCAAATAATTGTTGTGTCCTTGGAAACCTTGATACTACAGGCATACCCCGGTTTAAGCAAAACACACAAAATCCACAGGGAGCATGGGGAGGAAACAAAAATAAATTTAAGTGCAGCAAAAAAAGGCAACTTTTTTTGCTGCACTTAAATTTTTTTTGCTGCACTTAAATTTATTTTTGTTTCCTCCCCATGCTCCCTGTTGATTTTGTGTGTTTTGCTGTTACTGTGGGGGAAGAGTGAAGACTACCCCTTCCAGTGGGTTCCAGAGCAGGGGGTGAAGCTGTATTCATTTAAATTTTATCACATTATCACCTATTTAAGATTTTGATTAGTCACTTATTATTAGTGTTCACTTTTTATTTGTTTGCGCCTTATTTCACTTTACCACTATACAATACCCCGGTTTAAGGACACTCACTTTAAGTACACTCGCGAGTAAGGACATATCGCCCAATAGGCAAACGGAAGCTCACGCATGCGCCTGTCAGCACGTCCTGAACAGCAATACCGGCTCCCTACCTGTACCGAAGCTGTGCGCAAGCGGGGAGACTATAGAGCCTGTTACACATGCGTTATTTACATCAGTTATGCACGTATATGATGATTGCAGTACAGTACATGCATCGATAAGTGGGAAAAAGGGAGTGCTTCACTTTAAGTACATTTTCGCTTTACATACATGCTCCGGTCCCATTGCGTACGTTAATGCGGGGTATGCCTGTATATGCTTCTGGTGAATTGAGAAACTAATTTCATGCGCTAGGGTTTATGCTATTTCCTTTTCACTATCTGTCCTTGGGGACCTGAGAATCCTCCACTATTTACCCAAGCAGCAGAAATTCGTGGTAAGTCAATGTAATTAGGCCCCACCTACACCATTGTAGATCAATATTATCTAGCGCCCTTATATATCCTTTTCTACCACCATATAATACTTAGTCTATCATGCCAAATAAATGGGTGCTGGGTAGGTGAAGGCCGGGCGTGTACGAAAGCAAAAATAGGAAAGGCGCCAGGAACTTTTATCAAACAAAGTGAGTTCCTTGAACGCAGTCCGGAAACACTTCACATAGATATTCACTGCTAGGCCGACACCACACACGTGACAAATAAAAGCTTCAGGGAATTATCCTCTAGTAGATTCCGGTTCTATCCAGAGCAGGCCCTTATCTATGTGTTACCCGTTCGAAAGGCTGAAGTGGAAACAACTCTTATCGAAGACAGTGATGCAATAAGAACCGTCTATAGTGGCCGGTTGAACATGCATTCAGGTTACAGTGGGGTTAACCCTATAAGAACGATGCTGCATACTCTTCCCATGAGTAAATAGCTTCCTGATCCTCTTACAGGCACTTACTAATGAACAGGGCACGTTACTAAACTGTAAAATAGCAAATAGTGACAGGACATAACTAGCTGCAGACTAGACACATATACAACATATTTACAGGACTTACATGAGGCCCCCAGTAAGAACCCTGACGAACCTACTACTGGAACAGGGGGGCGGTTAGTTATACTTTTAAACTGACATCACTGATCACAAGGTAGCTAGAGGGAGGGGAGAAACCTGAGTGAGCCCACATAGTTAGCCCTTTCAAGTAATTAATCCCTTATAGCAACCTGTAGCCAACCAAGAGGGGGATACAGACAGTACAAGAAAAGGTATCTGTGATGACGGCAAAAGCAAAAAACAAAAGATATTAAACAATTAAGAGTTTTTATGAGTCTGGAATGTCTAATCCATCCAGCCTTTTGTAATCAAACGGTCTCTAGAATTTGAAAGGAAAGAAAGTTAATGATTCCTTTCCAATGGTATTTACAGGGTGCTAAAGTTGAAGTAGAAAATCTTAGTTCATTGATTTCACATCAAATGTTGCCACAAAGATTGAAATGTCAAAAAAAGTGCCTGTGTATAGCAGGCTTCGGGCACCATCGGCAGCACACCATGCTCTCCTGGCACTCTGATGAAGTCAGGCAGAATCATTAACTACAGCACATGTCACAATCAAGCTGAACTCCCCAACAACGCTTCATCTTTTGAAAGGTAAATCGATAGATCATGTTAGTTCAATGCCACTTGCATTTTTTCTTATTCCTCGGCCTTCGCCTTTCTTTGACCTCTTATTTTTGGTTTATGCTGGAGTGACCCAACTTGAATGAGGGGTATACATGTAAACATTCAGTATGTCCGCATAAAATCATTTGTAACTGAATACATAGTTTTAAAGCATTTATACAAGATAGTTTCTAAAATATAAGATAAGATTTGAAACCAGCCCTTACATATTCATAGTTGATGAGGTTGAAAAAAGACATACGTCCATCAAGTTCAACCTACAATATACCCTTGTTAAATGAGAATATCCATTTTGTAAATTGTGTTGGGTTTTCATATTTTGGCTAAACTGATTTTTTTTGTTAACCAAATTAGTGTATGTACTGTATATATGTGTAGCCATGCCAACTTTGGCTACTAACCTGCCTAAGGCCGCGCATATAGTGCCCGCGACGGGCGACGGGACAGGTGACGTTACCCGTTGCCGCTAGCGAAAGTTATATTTCACTTTGCGGCGGCGGCGCGGGCTTACTGGCATTTGATTGGTCCAGGGGCTGTCACATGAGGCAACAGCCCTTGAAAAATCAAATATTGCCAGCTTCCAAAATTCGCGACGCGACGTCGCTCGGGTCACATTGTCGCCGTCGTGCTTACTATAAGCGCACACGGCAGCAATGCATTTATTTTTGGGCGACGTCGCATCGCCATCGTCCGGCCCTACTCCTGGCAGTAAGCCTTGCTAGAATCAGGCTGCCAATAGTTGATCTGGGGGTTTTCCCTCTCCTTGGTGCTACACTTGAGTGACTGCGGGAGGCGGTGAAATCAGGCCTGGGCATGACCAATCATGAGACAGACCTTGTGCCCTCCTCCTGGCTGTACTTAAGGGCAGTGCCGCTCCAAATTCTGTAGTGCCTCTACCCACTTGAGAGGGGCAGGCCACACAGCCAAGAGCCTGACTATAGAGGAATAGTCTCCCACTCAACTCCCCTAAGGGAGGGAGTACCAACTAGCAGAGCCCTGCACAGTTATTTGGGTAGACCAGCCTCTCTCAAGGGTAGAGGCACAACTGCTGAATTTGGTAGTACAGCCCCTTAAGTACAGGAAAAGCAGGAACCACGTCTGAGTCCCTGATTGGACACAATGCCTAGTTGCACCACCTCCCCTGTGACTCACTGTAGCTGCTAGGGGTGGGGAAAACCCAGGATTAGTCCTGGCAGGCCTGTATTTACCAGGGTTTACTGCCAGGAGTAGGGCAGTCCTCATCAGCATACTACAGGGCCATGTCCTCTGTTGCCAGAAAGAATACAAGAAAAAATACAATCTAATGGCCCCTAACCCCTTAATCCACTTTGAAGATCCGGAACAGGTAACAAAATTCTTCTCTCTTTTATCTTCTATCACCGTCTTCTTTCTTCATCTGTCATTATGTCTTTCTTTTCTGTAATCTTCTATCCATAGCCCCATGGTAAATCCACAACACGATGTTGTCTCGTCGGCTTCTTGATGTAAAATGAGACGTCAAGGCCTTATATATGGCCTGTAACGTCACGTTTTAGGGTCAGATGGTACAGCTGGGGGTCTCCTGAGCTGAACCGCATTGGTTTCAGCCTCAGGGACCCCCTACTTCCTGAGATACAGGCCGCGTTATGTGGTGCCTGTATCCCCCTGCAGAATTTTTTTCTTTTTGTAACTTAAAATTTCCCCCATGCTGTATTTAAATCCCACGGTCGCGTGGCGCGGGAGATTTAAAAGTACAGGGGATACCGGCACCCCATACCGGGGCCCAGGACCCGTATTTCGGGAAGTAGGGGGTCCCTGAGGCTGAAACAATGCGGTTCAGTTCAGGAGACCCCCTGCCCATGTACACTATTATTAACATCTATATTTTTACTGTACGATCGCCTATAAGAGCTGCTTTTTCTACAGCTATCGCGCGATAGAATTTATAGCACGATAGCACTGATACCAGAAACAGGATGCACGATAGTGCAGGTTTTTTATCGGCCCGCTGGGATATGCCATTCACTTCTCATTGAATCCCGCTTTTGGCTTCATGTTTTAAAGCGTGATAAAAAAAAATCATATTCGGACACAAAAGCACTGATTTTATCACTGCTTTGTGAATCGCCCCCATAGTGAGAGGGACTGAAAATACAAATTTCAATATGCTAAAAACCGGTCCTGTTTGCAAGTTAATAAACAATTTAAAGCTCCCTGGCGCTCTTTTTTTCTTTTCCTATACTCCTTGTCAAGAGCCAGCACGGATCCACAAGCACCCCTGAGAACAACCAAAGTAACAGCACAGCACCCATACACCCTTACACCCATACACCCATACACCCATACACCCTTAAAGCTGCAGTTCCGTAAATATCCTGCATGTGTGTTTTTTTTTTAATAAATCAGTTCTGTAGTAAGAAAAAATACTTTTAGCATTTTCTGTTTTAAAAAAAACAACTTTGAAAGACCAATTTTCTTGTATTCTATTTTAACTGGATTTTAAACACTGACAAGACTGTAACAATGGTATTTGGGACCAAGACTAAATTTGTAAAGCTTCCAGTGACTGAGCTCCTGATTAGAACCAACGCTAACACCACCCGTTATAACACCTGTCACTAGTTTTAAATACCTGGGCTTATGGTTTGACTCCCACTTAACATTCGGGATGCACATTGATACCTTGACAACCAAGACCTATGCCAAACTAGGTGTACTTTACAGGAACAAATCCTCCCTAAGTCTCCTGGTCAGAAAGCGTATTGCACAGCAGATGCTAATGCCAATTATTGACTATGGAGACATAGTATATGGCTCGGCTCCTCAAACCCACCTTAGCAAACTTGACACCCTCTATAATTCAATTTGTCGTTTTGTTCTCCAATGCAACTACAACACACATCACTGCGAAATGCTCAAAGAACTAGATTGGTCATCACTAGAGTCTAGGCGCAAAGTTCACCTTTCCTGTCTCACTCTCAAATACTTTCTGGGCAAGCTACCCAGCTACCTGAACAAGCTCCTCACCCCTACCACATGCAGCACCTATCACCTGAGATCAGACTCCAAAAGACTATTCATGGTCCCAAGGCTCAACAAAGTATCCGGACGTTCCTCCTTCTCCTTCCGTGCACCCCAAAACTGGAACAACCTACCAGAGACTCTCATATCCACCACCAGCTTAAGTTCTTTCAAATCTAAGGCTGTCTCACACTTTAATCTGGTCTGTAACTGTTTCATACGCTCATAATATATATTTTCTTGAACTGTGCACGCAATGTCTTGTATATAATGTATACCTTGTTCATTTATGTAACTGTACTTGTAACCATGTATTATTTGTTTTACTCTGTGCTCAGGACATACTTGAAAACGAGAGGTAACTCTCAATGTATTACTTCCTGGTAAAATATTTTATAAATAAATAAAATAAATAAATAACAAGCATTTGCTAAGGCACTGCCCCTTCATGTCCTGCCACAAGCCCTGGCACACCCCTTTGTCAGCCCTGCCCTCCCTCTAGCACATGTCAGTGCTGGAGTGCTCATGAATATTCATGAGCTTCCACTGACTGACAGAAGCAGATGAAAAACATATGCCATATCTAAAATGTCGCCAAATTTCACCGATCAATACATGGAGAACGAATTGACCGGCAGCTATACAGTTGTTTAGGTAATTAGAGATTGCCCACATGAAACTATTGAATTAAAAAAAAAAAAAAAAAAAAGACTGAACTGCAGCCTTAAGGCAGAAATCCTACTCAAGGGGACAGTAGTAATACTCTGGGACTTTCTGATCTATTTCTGACAATACACCCTATCCTTCATGCCAGGGGGTGGGAAGGGGTGGGGATGGGGGGTGGGGATAGGTGTGTTACAATTACATACAGTAGTTGTATTTCTGCCATAACCAAGGAAGGACCCCGAGAGGTTTGAAAGCTTGTAGCATATCAACTACTTGCTGGTGCAATAAAAAGTATCATACCCCCCTACTCCCTCTCCCCCCTTTCTTTTATGTACAAATAATAAACAACATGTCCTACATCAGTCCTAAAATGCGTTCCCAAGCTTATAGAACTGAAAAGCAATATGCCAGTAGTGTAAGTCTGGGACGTGCAAAGACGGAAGTTTCTTATACAATAGAAATATCATCCTTTCTAATTACCCCATAATTTCTAGCCTCAGTACAGTATTACCCATAATTAGTCCCCAGCAAAAGCAGTATATATTACATGCTGAATATATTGCGCTTCAGCATAAGGCTTTCCATTTACTAATGTTGAATGTTAGGACTGTGAATTGCACTGGACTTAACAGAACAATACAGACAAAAAGGATCGGTTCTTCCTCTCCCGTTTCTGGAATGTAAGAACCAGAAACACAGTGTTACATGTGAACTTACTTTTCTGCGCTGGAAAACACTGCATGTAACATTTCCTTTGACCTGCAGAGCTTACAATCTAATTTTGCTGCCTGAGGCATAGGGAGAAAGTCACTTGGCCATGGTCACAAGGACAGATGACATTGGAATCTGACCAGATGACGGGATCTTCATTATCATCACCTCCACTTAAGGGGACATCTAAAACTGACTGTAAAGTATTGCGAACTACAATTAAATATAATTCTTTTGTTACACAGACAGGAAAAGCCATTATTGGAATAATGCGTGGTTGCGTTCAATGAACAGAGGTTATACATTTAATTTACGGATATTTCATGGGCAGTTAGAGATAGGATTATGGACATATGTAACAATGACAGACAAGATTAAGATTGCTATGAGTGGTAGGATAGGCCTACAATGTGTTATTAGAAGAGGCCCCGCCACAAGGAGCTTGCAATCCATAGGCAGGGTGGTACGTTGAAACATTGGGGATGGGAAGGCCGGTGAGTTTCAGAATAGAGCAGCTGTAACATTTCCAAACATCGGAAAACGGCAGCGAACGGTGACACCCTTTGGCTGATGCCCTTGGGGCGACTCAGGTGTTATGTCCCATGGATTATTTGGTAGAAATGTGGGTAAACACACCCCGACAAAAATGCAGGGGAGGAGAAGGTGACAAATTTCAGGTTTTACAAGCTGTGTCTGTCCTTTCTTAATGAAATTAACTCTGTCGGCACTGGTTTGGAGGACAGAAGCAGTGAAGGGGGAGCATGGTGAGGAGACCTGTTTGGGGAGACTCGTGTGGTCTCGTATCAAAGAGAGAATTGACTTGAAGTTCAATAAGTTTATACAGTGGCAAGAAAAAGTTTGTGAACCCCTTGGGATTTTCACATATTTCAAACCTAAAACGTTGTTAGATTTTAATCTACGTCCTATTAGATAAGGATAACCTGATCAAACAAATTACACAAAAAACGTGATACTTTTTCAACATTTATCTACAAAGCATTCAACATTCAATATCCATGTGTGAAAAAGTATGTTACCCTTTACATTCAGTACTTGGTGGCGCCCCCTTGAGCAGCAATAACATCAACTAAGCGTTTCCTGTAACTGTTGGTCATTCTCTCACATCGGTTTTGAGGCATTTTGACCCATTTCTCCTTACAGAACTGTTCCAACTCAGTGACATTTGAGGCTTGCTTGTATGGCGAGCTCGCTTCAGGTCCTGCCACAACATTTCGTTGGTGTTTAGGTCTGGACTTTGACTAGGCCATTCTAAATCACAGAATTTAGTCTTCTGCAGCCATTTTTTTTATAGATCTGCATGTATATTTAGGGTCATTGTCTTGCTGCATGACCCACTTTTGTTCCAGCTTCAGCTCACAGACGCATGGCCTGACATTCTCCTCTACAATTTTCTGATACAATGCAGAATTCATGGTTGTGTCAATGATGGCAAGTCGTCCAGGTCCTGAGGCAGCAAAGCAGCCCCAAACCATCACACTCGCACCACCATGCTTGACGGTTGGCATGAGGTCCTTCTGTTCGATCGCAGTGTTAGGTTTTCGCCAAACATAACATTTCTCATTGTGACCTCCTGGATGATTTGCCCGTTTGTTCTTGGAGAGATTTTGGTAGGACGACCGTTCCTGGGTAGAGTGACTGTGGTCTTGATCTTTTTCTAATAGTGGATTGGTGGAGCCTCAAGTCCTTAGAAATGGTTTTGTAACCCTTTCCAGACTGATGAGCATCAATAGCTGTTTTCTGAGGTCCTACTGTAAGAGATTTCTTTTGATCGTGGCATTACGTGTTTCCACACACCTGTATGGTGAAGACCAAACTCACAATGTTTATGATCTTTATATAGCTTGAGGCCTCACAAACGTATACCTTAAGATCTACCTAATTATTAAAACACCTGATTCTAATTATCCCCTTTAATTTAACTGATAAAACCAGGGTTTCACTTACTTTTTCACATACTCTGACTCTTAATTACTCATTGTTTGTCTAATTCATACACCATTTTGTTTCAAAAGACATGGAATTGGTTAATATAAACCCTATTGAATATTTAAGAAAAGGTTTTGATTCAAGAAGGTTCTCATAGAAAAAACTATGGAATTTCGCAATTATCATTGGGGTTCAAACTTTTTCTCACCCCCGTAGTTTCACACTAAGCTACTAATGCGGCAGATTTTAGTCTTGTGTATTTAAATGAAGCTGAAGTCTTCTCCAGCACTGGGAAGTGGTTTCACAGCATATTGAATAGGGGCAAGTGTCATTTGGCTTAAGTTTACACATAGTTAATGTTGGTGTCAAACATTAAAGGTTGGTGCCTTAACAATAAACCCAGAAATGCAAGTGATATAAGCGTTTGCATACAGTATGCATTGCCTTCAAAATGACATTATCCAGCAAAATGTAACGACTGAGATGTGAGTATTGTTATATGTTTGCATGGTTAAATGTGGAATTTACCACTGTAAAGAAGCAATCTCTCTTACACTTGCATGCTTCTTGAGAAACAGTTGTAAAGGGATTTACAGCTGTAATCAAATCCTATGGCAATTAAATGAACACAGTTGGGAAATGCTCTACATAAGGAATGGTCCCCTTATTGTGTTCCTGTAGGAGCAGTAGGAGGTCATCTCAAAAGAAGTGTCTTCAAGGGTAATAATTGCATTGAAAGGTCATCACCAAGCACCAGACTGCTTACATTGCTTAACTCTCCCCTCACAAATTCAAAGTATCAACCATTCATTTGAATTCCCATCACGTTGCCAGGAGTAAAAGACAGCTTGATTAGCTTTGTGCCATGGAAAGAATACAGAACCTCCCACATCCATGTTATGTTAAAAGTCCAATAACTGGGTAATGGGAAAGTACCAGACATCCACAACTCATACGCACAAATAACAACGATTTATATTCCATCATCTCCTCTGCGTTCAAAAGCAGGATACGTGGTGCAGTGTGGCAGTAAACACTTGATGGCAACTGGAGTTACAACCAACACTGCATAATTGTATAACACTAGATTTTTGTTGTCCATTCTTTCTTTATTGTTTCTCCTCGAGCAATTGTTCAAGTGCAATACGTTGGACATTTTAGCATAACAATAACAAAATAACATAACAGTTATAAACACAACACTGCAGGTATTACACACTATGCACTCTATACAAAAGGAATAAGAGGTAGTCATCACACCCACAAGAGCTACCCAAATATCTAAAGCTGCCGAGAGGAGGGGAAAGCCGGGACAATTGTCCTGGGCCCAGAGGCTTGTGGTAGGCCTGGCCGGCTGTCGCTGGCAAATGGGAACTGCCCCATGGCCGGCAGCCAGGCCAACATCCGCGTCTGGCTGCCGGGCCCTAGCTCTCCTGTGCAGCAGGCCTCTCTCTACTGTTGTGGTGGCCTCCAGTGTAGGCCATGCCCCTGTGCCGGAAGTTGTGCTTGGGCAGGCTGTTCGGCGCGGCACTGAAAGCCTCCAGTTAAGAGGTGTGTAGTGTAATGAGGTGGGGGGTATTATGTGGAGGGGAGTGTGTGGTGAGGGGTATTGTGTGTGTGTGGGGGAGGGTATTATGTGTGTGGGGTGGGATATTATGTGTGGGGGTGTATTATGTAGGGGGTTTGGGGGTATTATTTGTGTGGGGGGGAGAGGGGTATTTTGTGTGGGGGAGAGAGCTGTGGAGGTGGGAGAGATGGGGGTGTGGGGAGAGATGGGCTCTGGGAGAAGGAGAAGGGCAGGGGGGGGGTTCGCAAGGCCGCCAACACGTGGGGTGGGATGAGGCCTGTCAAGTACGGCACACCTGTGAGCATGTGACCTGCATACATGACAAGAGTTAATACACAGCTCGCAAGCTGCCCCATTTACAGAACCGCAAAACATGCAAATGCAAGTGGAAAGGCTATGGCTGAGCACAACTCGCAGCTGCTAGAATATGCCCCTCAGTGTGTCTTGAACTAAGTGTGTATGTTTCCCACACCCTAGATGTCCACATCTCTATATTGGGCGTCTTTGACTGTTTCCAGATGTTTAACACTTTTACTATCACTCTTTAGTATGGCACATATTATATATAAAATGTTCAGAAAAATACGGGGCCCTTATATTACCTTTTAGAATTATTGGAATATCTAATAAATATTCTTTGGAATTGGTGACAGCGTGATGACCTCACCAAGCGCATAATTACAAAATGGTGTTTCGCAAAGCAGATACTGTAAGTACGTTATAAAGTGCTCGAGACAAAACGCTTGGGACGACTGAAAAAAACGAATTTGTATAACAATGTACAGTATCGTTCAGGAGTGTTAGCAGCCGGATTAAGCGCGTTATCGATTATGCAAACAGACAGTGGCGTTCTCATCTTCGGGCGCGCATTTCAGCAGAAGTAGGACATTTTGAACACTCACTTTGAACTCACACTTTATAGTAATCCTAGAGTTTCAGATTAGATAACACATTTATAAGATACAGTACAAAGGAAAAACTTTCTCGTTTAATGAACAAGAACCTCCCGCAGTGCACCTGGTACTTGTTGTCATAATACAGTGACATCAATTAAGTTAACATCAGTTGATTGCCTACATTGTGCTTTTTATATAGCGTTAATCTACAATTGTGCAAATTTCCATGCGGAGTGAGCGGGAAATATATCAAATACTGCATGATATAAAGTGAAAGGGGTCCCTTTTTTCCTGAACAGGGTGTACAGTAGATATATAAGAAATGTATCAATTTGTGGAGAGTACAGGTAGTCCTCGCTATCCAACGTTTCACTTTACAACGAATGGCATATCCAACGCTTTACAATGCACCCTAAGGGCCGTTTTTCGACACAAGAATGCGCTATCGGACGCCGGAATGCGTTATCCAATGCTCCCCGCCACTGATTAACATGGGACTCACTTTACAACGGTGTCACTATCCAACGCTACTTCCAGAACGGATTCGGTTGGATAACCGAGGACTGCCTGTATAAGTAGTACATATTAAATACAGTATCAATTATCTACTATCCACCTATCCAAAAATGTTGAACGTGGTGTAGCCCAGGGGTGCACAAACCGGGGTGCGCAAGATTTTCTGGGGGGGGGGAGGGCGCGGCGCTTACAGAGTTCTTCCTCACAACATTTAAATAAAAAGCCGGGGGTGCGTGCGAGACCTCTGTATATCCCTTACCTTGTCTCCGGCGGCTTCTGGACGCCAAATGATGTGATGTCAAATGACGCCGCCGATGTCGGATAAGGTAAAGGGGGGGGGGGGGGCGTGGGGGGAAGCCAGAGCATGGGGGGAGAGAAGGCAGGGGGAGCAAAGAGAAAAGTTTGCACACCCCTGCTGTAGCATATTTGTTTTGACAGTCTAATCACATAGGAGATTAAAAATTAATTGTTTTCTAAGCAAGCTCTTCCACATACTAAGATACTGTAATGTATAATGTACATACCACACAATAACCAATTGCACCACTGAAGTTTCTCAGTAAGTAAAGGCACTGCCTTTGTAAACAGTTACACTGATTTGGAAGCATGTCTTTATTTATATAGCGCCATTAATGTACATAGCAGTAATACACGTGACAATCATATAAATAACAAATAATACAAATGACACATAATGGAAGAAATGCTTCAGACATAAAAGTAACATTTAGGAAAATGTGTCCCTGTTCCAAAGAGCTTACAATCTAATTGGTACTGTAGGTAGGAAGAATGTACAGAGACAGAGGGAGGGCGTTATGGTTAGTGCGTCTGCAAGGGGCCAAGCTTTATGTATCAGGTGTATAGTAGTAGCCACAGTGCAACTCATATCCTTCATTAAGCAAGTGTTTTTTAAGAAGGGTCTTCAAGGTTTAGCCAGGGTCTGGTGTTAGAAGGGCGAGAATGGCAGAGAGAAAGCGGGGCATGTAGATCAAGAGGATAGGGCAAAGTTGTAGTTCCTGACCAGGTTTTCAGGGTCTGGAGCAGAGCTGAGAGAGCAGAGGGAGGAGCGTAAAGTGGAATCAAAAGCTGGTAGGTTAATGCAGAAATGAGGGGGAGATGGAGAAGGGGACAAGTTATAGAGAGAGAAAATGAGATGAGATTATCACCAGAGAGAGGAAAGGGGGAAATGGAGAAATCAGAGAGAGAAACGTTTTTAGTGAAAACCAGGTATGGGTTGTCGCCATCCTTGTGGGTGCTGGCTGCAGTCCACTGTTGAAGGCCAAAAGAAGCGGTTAGAGAGAGAAAGCTGGAGGCCCAAGGGAGAGAGGTGTCATCAATATAGTAGTTGAAGTCCCCAAGAAGAAGAACAGGGGAGTCTGAGGAGAGAAAGAAAGAGAGCCATGTATCAAAGTGAAAGAGAAAGGCAGAAGGGGGATGAGTAGAGGTAGGTGGGCGATATATGACCACCATGTAGACAGGGAGAGGAGAGAAAATCTGGACAGTGTGAGCATCAAAGGAGGGAAAAGCAAGAGAGGGAGGAGTAGGAAGGGTTTGGTAGCGGCAGACAGAAGAGAGCAGGAGCCCCACACCTCCACCCCTGCCACAGGGCATGGAGTGTGGGAGAAAAAAAGGCCACCATAAGAGAGGGCAGCTTTCAGTGCAGACTCAGAATGAGTGAGCCAGGTCTCAGTTATAGCAAAGAGGAGCAGAGAGTGAGAGAAAAAGAAGTCATGCACAGAGAGGAACTTGATAGAAAGGGAGTGAGCATTCCAAAGGGTACAGGAGAAAGGGAGAGAGGAGCGATGGTGACGGGATGGATATGAGGTTAGAGGGGTTGACACCAGAAGGAGTAGAGGTTGCAATTGGCAAGCGAGGACGAGAGCAAGTAGAAATAAGGCAGGGACCAGGATTGGGAGAGATATCCCCAGAAGCAATGAGGAGAAGCATGGATAGAAAGAGAATGTGTGAGGATGATTTGTAGGGGTGTGTTTTAGTGCAGGGGGTATAGCTGTGTAGTGACAGAAGGCGCAGGTAAGAAAGGAAACAAAAGAAAACAGCGCACAACGCCAAATAGTGAAGCAAATTCAACAATATATTATAAAATTAAAAAGGGGGTAATATATCTGCGTACATAAAAAAAGGTTGGTAAAAGGCATGTAGTGTGTATCACACTGTTTACCACTCGGCTGTTAGCTGTAGATTCAGGTGCTTGCTTCCCTCTGCTGCTGCAGCTCAGTTGATTCTGGGGCAGGACGTCAGTCTTTTCACTCCCAAGGGGATTTCCCTTCATGCAGCCAGGTTCAGCAGCTGGTACTGGGGCTCAGTGAAATCGCTCCTGCTTCCTAGCCGATATGAAGCTGCTCCTGTACCTCGGCAGGTGTATCCTCTGCACAGAGGTTAAAACGCAGCTTGCTGCTGTCTTCACAGCAGTGGTGGATTCAATAGGGAAGTTTGAACAGTCTTACAAAGTCTCTCACAAGTGTCCAAAACAGCACACAGGATGAAATAAAAACAGGACAGGCCAACACATAGACAAAGGCCAATGTAAGCAGATATAAGGCAATAGAATGTTACATCCAACTAGTTTCGTAGAATTAACTACTTCTTCAGGGAATCAAGGAGTTCATGTCAACTGACAAGTGGTGAAGGAAGGAGAGATGGAGATATATGAATAGATTTAGAGACATCATGTGGCTGGTAGAAAGAAGTGCATACTTTGAGATGAAGTGAGGTCACAGCAAATATAAATAGTAAATACAGTATGGCTTCACAGCAATATTTTAGTGCTGATGTGTGAAGTCTGGGGTTATCCTGATGTCAGCATCTTGTGACCTTGATCATATCACATTATCTCCCTGTGCCCCAGGCATCAAAATAGAGCGTAAGCTCCATGGGGTTAGACTTGTGTCTTGAAAGTACAGTACTGCATACATTGTCATTGCTAACAACAAAAAATATTATTATGGTATTCATTATTTTTTTAAAGCATTTAAACAGAAGGTACTGTAGGATTAGTAATCAGTTTTAGGTGGGACTACCTCCTTAACCAATTCATGGCCCGAAAGACATCTTTCAGATGAGTTAGGGAAATCTATGTACAGCACTGTGTACACTGCAAGTGATATACAAGGGAAAATATTATTATTATTCGTAATTACTTACTTTTGTCCTATCATAAAGATTGACACCCAGCTCAAGGAACCTCTCAACAATGGAGAGTCGGTTTTCTCTCACTGCAACCATAAAGGGAGATAAGCCGGATTCCTGGAAGACAATAAATGAACCCAAATGTTATGTCAGGGGGTTTGTATGATCAATTATGTCCGAAGTAAGTTCGAAGTGGATTCCAATGACAAGTTCTTGTTCTCCATCCCTCCTCCTCTACCCCTAAAAGATCAACATGAAACAAACTAAAGCAATATTAATCATGGCTACACACTTCCAACATCCGAAAACTGATAACTGATAACTGAGAGACCCGCATTAGGCTCCCATTATTAAAGGTGCAATCCCATATAGCCAGCCAGTAAACAACTGTTTGGTAAAGAACTTAAAAGCGACAATCCTAGCTGCTCTTGTTTTGTTTTCTTTCATTTATTTTATTGCAGCATTGGAACAGGATGTGACCAGCAGAGCTGAACTGCATTAGGCTAGTTCGCCAGTGTCAGCTGCAGCGCTCTTTATGGCGTACTAGTGGCGACGGAGCGCTGGCCACTTCACGGCGCCGATTCAGGCAATGAGGGTGAACCAGCCGCGTGACATCATGGCCATGCCCCCGCAACGCCCCACCCCCCCTCGCCCCCATCACAAGCTTCCTCCCTGCAGCTCCAGCACAGACCGCAGAACGCGCCTTGCACTCATTCACGTGCTGCAGGCGCGCGTGCAGGAGCCGACACTGGGGCCGTAGCCTTATTACATGTAGAAAAACAAAAAGAACGATTCCTGCGCTCCTACCAATTTGCTCATCTGCTTACATAGCTGCTACTGAGTTTACACAGCAGTTACTGAGCCCCTACCAATTTTCCAATTAGTGCAGGTATAATACACCCCAGTGTCAGTCTGCACATCACCCTCCATTGAATGATGGGTGAATGTGTAAGGCTGACAGAGAGATGTATATGTGTAAGTTTTATTATATTCACACCTGGGAATTTGTGCACCCAGTTTACCTCTAAGTACAGGTAAGTATGATACTGGCTTTAGCCAGATTTTAATTGCACTACTCACATAAGCTTTATTTAACCCCTTCAGGGCTTTTACACTTTTTTCACCAGTCCATGGGACAACTAATATATATATATATATATATATATATATATATATGTAGCCCTCCTACCCCCACCCTAAGTGAGATCTAGGTGGGCAGGTGTATCTGACTACGGATCAGGGTGGTGCTGTACCTGGTTTGTAACTAGGAGAGCCGAGCTTCCGCCACGGGGAACCTGGGGCAATACAATACTATGGATAACTACGTACAATGGGTGCAGCGCCTCCACCTGCGATGGCTCCCACCAGAGAGAGGGGGAGTAGTTCCTCGCAGGACATTCAATAACCACATACAACGGAATTGATAATGACTAATACCTTTACTACCGGCATAGCATGAATACAACATCAACACATAGGCGTCACGGCGGACGCTACCGCTAACTTGCACCACGGCGGGTGCCCACACTTTAGGCGCCACGGCGGACGCTACCACCTCCCCAGAGTGATCCCACCCCGTGTCCAGTGCACCAACCCAATGTCTCGCACACCCAGAACCTGTACCAATATGTGTGTGGGACTGCGCAGTCACTATGTCTGTTGATAGGCCTTGTTGGTGCACATGAGGGTGTAGGTTACCTGCCCGGGCTCCAGCCACGGGTGCCGCTATATCACTGGGGTTGGATCCGCCGGGATATCCTCCTACGCGTGGGGTGAATTCCAGCGCGGATAATATCACCGTACAGCTCCGCACCGTCTCTACCTTAGTTAGGGTCTGTCTGCTGCCAGCAGGCCGCAGTCACGCTAGCTGGGCCTCCGTGGAGATAGTCCAGCTCCCTCTTAGCAATCCGAGCAATGGCCGTGGTACACTCCTAGCAAATATATAATGGCGCAGGGTCCCTAACCTAGGGCCTGTCCCTACAATACTCAGCTGGGATGACTCAGGGCTATCTGCGGCCTAGGGGACTTGCTGGCCTAGTGCAGAGAGTCACAGACCCCTGCACCCTACCTCCTTCCCCTAGCAGCTCCAGTCACCCACTGCCTTTCTCTGTCTGCTTTGTGCTGCCAGACTCACAGCTCTGCCTCAGACTACCGCAACAATGTTGCAGACCTCCAGGTGCCTCTTACTGACAGAGGCAGCACAGCAACAGGAACTCACTCTAACAACTAACAACACGCGCTCGCATACCAGAAGGAGGGGGCGAGTGCGCAAGGGGGGAACCTGGCTACATCCTCCCCCTGGTGAAACCATCAACGTCCCCGCTTGACCTAACCCATGCATAACAATATTATATAATAAAAATACAGTGTTAAAATACAACTTAACGATCACTCTAAACGAGATTGTACAGTTCAACAAACATATTTATAACTGAGGCTAGCTTGGCTTTAGCTTGCTGCTGAGACTCATAGTGAGGTGCCCCTAATGAATCATAAGCCACTCTAGTGGGAGGGCGTCTCACTCGCTGGCTCCTGCGAGTCTCAGTCTCCATTTCTTCATCTTGGGATAGACCATCATAGGCTTGAGGCCTAGACTCTCTGGCAGAGGGTGAACCAGTTTGGGGAAAGTCTCTTTGTAACTGAACACTGTCTCTTTGGGGCACAAAACTCGGAGTCGTAGGATCTAACGGTTGGTTACTTGGTGATAATCCTGATGAAGGTACTTGTATAGCAGGCCCATTACCCGTTGCTCCTTCGGGAGGTGCCCACCAATCTCGGTTGGATGTTCCCTCCAAAGGATCTTGAATTGTTTCATCTGTGTGCCCTGAATTCTCAGTAGACTCTTCAGGCTCACTGTCGTTTATTACTGTTTCTGTTTCGGGTTCACTTTCTCCCAGTTGTGGGATAGGTAACAAGTGGTTTCGGTGCCAGACTTTTACCCTGCCATTCACGTCACGTATGCGATAAACAGGGAGGCCCGGCATTTGGGACTCTACTTGAAAAGGCCCCTCTCTCCAGCGATCAGCTAACTTGTGCTTGCCGGGAATCCCTAAGTTGCGTAGGAGAACTGCGTCTCCCGGTTGGAGCTCTCTATAGCGTACTTTGTGGTCATACCTTCTTTTATTATTGGCATTCAGTCTAGCGGTGGCTCTTTCGGCTAACTGATAGGCACGGTGCAGACTGTCCTGGAGTCTCTGCACATATCGATAATGAGCCATGTTGGGTACCCCGTCGGTAGATACCCGTAGGCGGATGTCGATTGGCAGTCTGGCTTCTCTCCCGAACATCATGAAGTATGGGGTGTACCCTGTGGACTCGTGCCTAGTGCAATTGTAGGCATGCACCAAGGCCTCAACATGTTTACTCCATTCTCCTTTTTGGAAATCTTTCAGAGTGCCTAGCATGTCCAGCAATGTCCGATTAAATCTTTCAGGGAGCGCATCTCCCTCGGGATGGTAGGGAGTAGTCCTTGACTTTTGAATATTCAACAGTGTTAGCAACTCTTTGATCAGCTTGCTCTCAAAATCCCGTCCCTGGTCAGAGTGCATCCTGCTGGGCAGACCATAATGCACAAAATACTTCTCCCACAGCACTTTAGCCACTGTGGTAGCCTTCTGGTCCTTCGTGGGAAAGGCTTGAGCGTATCGAGTGTAGTGATCTGTCACTACTAGCACATTTCCTATACCCTTTGAATCTGGCTCTATGCACAAAAAGTCCATACAAACTAAATCCATAGGCCCGGAGCTTTTGAGATGGCCCATTGGGGCAGCACGGATGGGAAGTGTCTTCCTATGAATGCACCGTAGACATTTCCTGCAATGTTGTTCAATTGACTCCCACATTCTAGGCCAGAAGAACCGGTCTCGCACTAAACCCAAGGTCTTATCCACCCCCAAATGTCCATGATCATCATGTAGTGATCTTAAAACGAGACCTTGCATACGCCGGGGTAGAAATAGTTGTCGACGGTCAGGATGATTGTGGAATTGAACAACCCTATAGAGTAGGCCGTTATCCATCTCAAACTTATCCCATTCTCTCATGAGGAGGCTCACATCATCGGGAGGAGCCCGTTTCACCAGTGAAGAGTCATTTTTGTGCAGAGCCTCTCGGACAGCCTTAGCCGCAGGATCATGTGTCTGTGCTAGTACCAGTTCCTTCACCGTGAAGATAACGTCTTGGGTTAGACCCATGCCATCGGGGTGGCAGTAAGCTTCTGGAAGGGCTTGAGGTCGACACCCTAAAGAATCCGCTACTTGTAGCTCGGAGAATGCCACTCGATCGTTTACAATAGCAGCAGTGGAACACATAGCTCTCATTCCTGGTCCTGGAATTTCTTCCCAAGGGCCATCGTCGGCGGTCTCACCCAGTCCCGATCTCCTAGATAGAGCATCGGCCCCTATATTGAGAGGTCCAGGCTTATATTTCAAAGAAAACTGGTAATTGGCGAGGGTGGCCAACCATCTATGACCGGTCGCATCTAACTTGGCCGTGGTTTGTACATAGGTCAGCGGATTGTTGTCTGTTCGGACCTCGAAGGTGACCCCATATAGGTAGTCATGTAGTTTGTCAGATATGGCCCATTTGAGGGCGAGGAACTCCAATTTGTGAACTGGATAGTTCTTTTCACTGGGAGTCAAACTTCTACTTGCATATGCCACAGGACGAAGCCCAGTGGGGTACTTCTGGTGTAGCACGGCTCCCAGTCCGTGGAGGCTGGCATCCACGTGCAGAATGTAAGGCTTCTCCGGGTCAGCATAGGCTAGAACGGGAGCCTCGGTTAGACTATTCTTCAGCCCCTTAAATGCTTCTTCACAAGCGGATGTCCACCGATCCCCGAAGGTGGTCCTTGGGGTGGTCTTCTTCTGCTTGGGTTCCTCTGGATAGACCTTCAGCAGATTGTTCAGCACAGCCGCCTTCTTGGAGTATCCGTCCACAAACCGTCTGTAGTATCCACAGAACCCGAGAAATGACCTCAGCTCCATCACATTCTCTGGTCTTGGCCAATTCACCACCGCCTCCACCTTGGCCGGGTCGGTGGCCACTCCATCTGCGGACACTATATGACCCACATAAGTGACCGATGTTCGACAGAAGCGGCACTTATCCAAGGAGAGCTTCAGGCCTTCTTTCCCTAAGCGATCCAGCACTTTCATCAGTCTAGTCTCATGTTCTTCGAGTGTGGTTCCGAACACAATTATGTCGTCTAGGTATACCAGACACTCACGAGGACACATATCTCCAATCGTCTTCTCCATAAGCCATTGGAATGTGGCTGGAGCACCGCAGATACCTTGGGGCATCCGGGTGAACTGATAAAATCCCAGAGGACAGACGAACGCCGTCTTCTCTTGATCAGCTGGGCTCATTGGAACCTGGTAATACCCAGATCGAAGGTCCAACACGCTAAACCACTGGCTTCCGGACAGTGCGCTGAGGATCTCCTCTATTCGTGGTAGCGTGTATTGGTCAGGCACAGTACGTCTGTTCAATGTTCTGTAGTCCACGCACAATCGAACAGACCCATTTTTCTTTCGTACCACCACAATCAGTGAGGCATATGGACTTCGAGATTCGGTCACAATACCGGCCGTTTCCATCTCGTTCAGGACACCACGCACATCCTCCACATCTCTGGGAGCTATACGGCGAGACCTTTCCCTAAATAGCGTGTCATCATTCAGACGAATCGTGTGTTGAGCGTTTCTGCTGCATCCCACGTCCATCTCACTAGTAGAGAACACATCTCGTCTCTCTCTCAACTGAGCACGTAGCTTCTGCTTCCATTCTTCCTCCAGGGGAGACTCTCCGAAGTCGAATTGTAGTGCCTCGGGCTCTTCTCCCACACGGGCAGTGTGAACGGTCACTGTGTCATCCACAGGATCCACAGGATAAATTCTACCCAGCCTTTGTCCTACTTCAAGCGGCACGGTATGTAGAGACATGTTCTGGATAGACACGGTAATCTTCCTGGGGACATTAGATGGCCAATCCCGTACTTCAGGTATCATTCCGTATCCCCAATGACTCTCAGACTCGGGAAGAGTCTCCAGCGAAAAGTATCTGTTGTTTTCGTGCCGACTGGGGTACTTGATCAGCGCGGTCACATGCCTCACTCCCCCTGGTGGAATCTCCAATAACCCTCACTCTTGATTATTCAATAACCCTCACTCTTCTTCATATGCCACTCTATAGCATTCTTCCCGTAGGCCAGGGGCTATTTTCAGGGATGACAATGGTAGCTCGCCGGCTTCCTGCAGGAATGAGCGAATCACAGACCTCACAATATCTGCATTCGTGCCCAATATGATGGGGGCACTGGGATGTTCTCGAGCCTCCGGGCAGACCAAGGCTTCCACCAGCATGGGATGTGACTTGTTAGTGTTCAACTGCAAGATATCCAGCTTGACCGCCACTATTCCGTCTATGGGGTAATCATCTTTACTCAGTCCCCACAACTTCATCTTTTCGGCTGACTGCAAAGGAAGATGGCTGAGGTGCTGGTCGTAGAATGGACGGTAGATGATGGTCACTTGTGACCCAGTGTCCAGAAGTGCTGAAGAGTAGATCCCCTCCACGACGACTCTTATTACAGCGGTGGGCCCTACTCGGCAGTAAGCATCTGGTTGGGGCGTCTCCTCTATTGGAGGCCTCCCCGACTCTTCGGCAACATCCTCGGGTACGGTTGATAAGGACGAGATTGCCTTCCGCACGGTTACGGTGTAGGTCTGGGCCTTAGTGGGTCTCTTGGGGTGCGAATAGCTCCTTGCAACATGGCCCTTCTCGCCACAGTTGAAGCAATGGAAGTCTGGGCGGGGACCCGGACTGTCAGGCGACCTAGGAGCGGACCCAGGCACCTCCGGGGTGGCCGTATCCTTACCGCTCTTGCTTCCCTTTGCTTTGGGCACTGTTGCTTCCTTGGTCTCCTCCTTGCGAGGGTCTTTGGCCTTCTTGGGCATATGCAACCTAGTATAGGCCTCATGACTCTTCACCTCATCCAGTAGGTCTTCTAGAGTAGGGGGGTCCCCCTTTTGTAGCGCGCATCTGATCATTACTACGATATGGTGAGTGGGTATGGCTCCCCGCAGGAATTGAGTGCGCCTATACTCATTCACTTCTGAGGCCTTGATGACTTGGCGGGAACGTAGATCCCACAAGAGCAATTGGATCCATTGTATGAACTCTGATAGGTCTTCCCCCTCTTTCTGGCGGAGATTGTAATACTTAGTCCATAACTCACTCACATCATCTTCCTTACCGTATACTCGGGTAAGAGACTCCATCATCTGGTGTGCGGTAACCTCAGTATGCTGATCTTTATACATCTTGATGGTAGTGGACGCAGGCGGGCGCAGGCACTCCATGATTCATTGTCTTTTCACCTCATCAGGACAGGTCCACTCTTCCAGTACCTGTGAAGCATATTCCTTCCACACATCAAAAGCCTCTTCACCGGTGGGGGTAGGTTTTACCCCTGAAAAGAGTTTTAACTTGCGGTATGGCTGAGAAGAAAGGGATTCGTGCTTGGGCCCACCCAGTTGTTGGATGGCCTGGGCTAGTAATTGGATTTCTCCCATTCTACTGGGGCTGAGGTTGGGACTGGAGCTCCGTCTGCTGGAGCAACAATTAGCACAGGATAATACACTGGCCTCATCCCCGCATATACTTTCGGGTGGGGACGGGGACATGCACATACTAGTCTCTAGCAAGTCTGTAATGGGGCTACAGGGTTCGGGTTTTATCGGCATTTCAGGATATATAACAGGACACCCTGAGCTGAGGGCCCCGTGGAACCGCAAGTTGGATGGGCCTTGCTCTGGCGACAATTCACATCCCCCAGTGATTAATACGGTGCACCATGACCCGTCTGGGTCGGAGCGGCGACCCAAGATTCTGGCATCTTCTAAGCCTGGATACTGCATTAGGATTAAACATAGTTCATAGGATGAGGCATTGGCGGGAACTTGTCCTACAGCAAGGGTTTGTGAGGGCGGGACTTGCCTTTTTACCGCCCACGCGTACACCTCTTGGCTGGAAGGTAACGTGTAACCTAACGACATTTTCACTGAGTTCGGGCACCCCAGGTCTGAATCTCAGCAGCGCCTCCAAATGTAGCCCTCCTACCCCCACCCTAAGTGAGATCTAGGTGGGCAGGTGTATCTGACTACGGACTAGGGTGGTGCTGTACCTGGTTTGTAACTAGGAGAGCCGAGCTTCCGCCACGGGGAACCTGGGGCAATACAATACTATGGATAACTACGTACAATGGGTGCAGCACCTCCACCTGCGATGGCTCCCACCAGAGGGGGAGTAGTTCCTCGCAGGACATTCAATAACCACATACAACGGAATTGATAATGACTAATACCTTTACTACCGGCATAGCATGAATACAACATCAACACATAGGCGTCACGGCGGACGCTACCACCTCCCCAGAGTGATCCCACCCCGTGTCCAGTGCTCCAACCCAATGTCTCGCACACCCAGAACCTGTACCAATATGTGTGTGGGACTGCGCAGTCACTATGTCTGTTGATAGGCCTTGTTGGTGCACATGAGGGTGTAGGTTACCTGCCCGGGCTCCAGCCACGGGTGCCGCTATATCACTGGGGTTGGATCCGCCGGGATATGCTCCTACGCGTGGGGTGAATTCCAGCGCGGATAATATCACCATACAGCTCCGCACCGTCTCTACCTTAGTTAGGGTCTGTCTGCTGCCAGCAGGCCGCAGTCACGCTAGCTGGGCCTCCGTGGAGATAGTCCAGCTCCCTCTTAGCAATCCGAGCAATGGCCGTGATACACTCCTAGCAAATATATAATGGGGCAGGGTCCCTAACCTAGGGCCTGTCCCTACAATACTCAGCTGGGATGACTCAGGGCTATCTGCGGCCTAGGGGACTTGCTGGCCTAGTGCAGAGAGTCACAGACCCCTGCACCCTACCTCCTTCCCCTAGCAGCTCCAGTCACCCACTGCCTTTCTCTGTCTGCTTTGTGCTGCCAGACTCACAGCTCTGCCTCAGACTACCGCAACAATGTTGCAGACCTCCAGGTGCCTCTTACTGACAGAGGCAGCACAGCAACAGGAACTCACTCTAACAACTAACAACGCGCGCTCGCATACCAGAAGGAGGGGGCGAGTGCGCAAGGGGGGAACCTGGCTACATATATATATATATATATATATATATATATATATATATATATATATATATAGTGTAGGTACCCGTTTATGCAGCTTACAAATGCTTTGGCCAAAGGGTTTAACAAAATACTCTTTTTCATGAGAATATTTTATTTTAGCCTAATTGGTAGGAGCGCAGGAATCGTTCTTTTTGTTATACAATAAAATACAATACAATAATACAATACCAAAGAGGACAGAGTATCAGATGTAACTTTTATTCCAGTCATCATCAATTAGTATGGTTTAGTACAGTGTTCCCCAACTCCAATCCTCATGGAACCCCAACAGGTCAGGTCTTACAGATATCCCTGCTTCAGAACAGGTGGCTCAGTCAAAATGACTGAGCCGCTGATTGGCTCACCTGTGCTGGAGCAGGGATATCCTTAAGACCTGACCTGTTGGGGTTCCCTGAGGACTTGAGTTGGGGAACACTGGTTTAGTATAAAGACATTCATACCATACAAAAACGTAGGTTTTAGATATATGAAGGGATGCTCTTTAATACCTGTATTAGTGACGTTACAAATTGTTTTGAGGGGAATTATGCCTTTTGCAGATGACACAAGATCAGCAACAGGGTTATTTACTGGGGGGGAGAGGAAGGGGGAGATAGACAACATGACATTCTCGCTATGCACCATCCAGACTCTTGCGTTCTGCTCAAGGATATCATCTCTCTACCCCATTTGTATCTAAAGCCCTCTCCCGCCTTAAACCTTTCTCACTGACTGCCCCACAACTCTGGAATGCCCTTCCCCTCAAACCCTGACTGGCACCCTCTCTATCCACCTTTAAGACCCACCTTATAACACACCTGCTAAACGAAGCATATGAGTAGCTCTGTGGCTGATACTATACACCTGATACATAAAGCTTGGCCTCTTGCAGACACACTTACCAGAACTCCCTCCTACTGTGTCTGTACGTTCTTCCTACCTACCAATTAGATTGTAAGCTCTTCGGAGCAGGGACTCCTTTTCCAAATGTTACTTTATGTCTGAAGAACTTATTCCCATGATCTGTTATTTGTATTATTTGTTATTTATATGATTGCCACGTATATTACTACTGTGGAGTGCTATTTACATTAATGGCGCTATATAAATAAAGACATACATACAGACTAATGATTTTAGGTAGGTTAGAGGAATAGTCAAGAGTGTGGCAACTACAATTTATTGCCAACTAGTGCAAAATAACGCATTTGGGTGACAAAAATCCTAAAGCAGAATACAGGATTAATGGTACTATCAGGATAGGAACCTGGAGGTCATTATTTCAGCAGACTTACAAGTAGGCAAGCAATATAACAAAGCAATGCTGAAATCCAGCAGGATGTTAGGTTGTACAATATAGGGAGAGGTTTAGCAGCATAAAGAGAGGATGGTGATGCCACTTTAGATTACTGTGTTCAGTTCTGGAGACCATGCCTCTGGAAGGACATGGTGTATGATCTACAGCATAAGACTTACCAGGAAAGACTACATGACCTTAATATGTACAGCTTACAGGATAGGAGGGAGAGCGGGATATAATAGGGGCTATCAAATATATAAAGGGGGTTCAACAAAGTACAAGAGGGAAGCATATTTCAGAGAACGGGTAGTGCTAGATCCACTGGCCATGCTCTAATACTGGAGGGTGGCATGGTGAGGGGAGATAAGGAAGTACTTCAAGGAAAGGGTGGTGGATAGGTGGAATAGATTCCCAGCAGAGGTGGTAGGGGCTAATACAGTCAGGGAAATTATAGATGCTTGGGGTACACATAAGGATATCCTAAATATGAAAGAAAGCAAAGTATCAAATAGGGTCTGAGGTTTTACAGCAGATCAAAATGGGACAAGACGGTGGGCCGAGTGATTCTTATCTGCCGTCAATGTTTCTATGTAATCCCCAGCGTGAGGGGATTCTGCGCTCAGGTTCCCGCAGCGTTCCCCAGCAGCGAGGAAAATAAGTCAGGCTACAACCTACTGTATGGAAAGACAAAGTACCAACATCGTATTCTCCTTTATATATATATAATCCTAATTGTGTACATTCCTGTCAAATACTATTCAATCTAAGAGTAATATTCATTTCAAACCATTTTGTGCAGGCTCTCCCTAATGTTGCTAATTTTCCCAGTAATGCCTTATAACCCAATCCAAACGCACATCAGCCCTGCAAACACGGCAGCATTCTTCCGTCATTTTTATATGGCTCGTTTATACAGCCGCTGACAAAATCAGCAGGCACTATGCAGAATATTGTCTTGAAATTGTAGCTTAAAAACGCTATAAACTATGAAACAAATGGTAGTTATGGTGGGACAGGTGCTACACTCCTGCATGTCTTTTGCTTTATGCTAACTCCAATATGTATTGCTTCGACTGGATCTTTAAAGCAGGATGAGCACCTTCTCGGCTTAGAAGAAGAAGAATGGTGGAGCACAGTCGGAGATAATACACAGGGGGCTAGTAACTAAGCTCCATGAAAAGTTTATTGGCACACGTGGTACAGGGTAAAACACACTCTTACGCGTTTCACGCCGGGTTGCTCTTTATCATCCGGTGTGAAACGCGTAAGAGTGTGTTTTACCCTGTACCACATGTGCCCATAAACTTACTAGCCTTCTGTGTATTATCTCCGACTGTGCACCCCATTCTTCTTCTTCGGCACGGGCGCCGACACAATAAACGCAGCCTTACCGTGTACCATTCCAAAGCCTGAAGTCATTGTCAGTGACACCTCTATCTGTGGAGCCAGTGGCAGTTTTTACATTTCCATGGGGAAAATACTATACCAGAAAGGGATTATGATAAAAAAAAAAATTGGGGGGGAGGGGGGAGAGGGGAGAGGGGAAGGGGGCGGATTGAAAGAGGGTATTTCCTCATCTTAAACCACATTCCCAATGTTAGCTCTATCACCTACAGGTGCTGACATAGAGATTTGTATTATGTCATGCGAGAGTAAGAATAGAAATCAGGTACATTTGGGATTTCACAGAGGGTATCTTTGACCCAGTTTCTAAATGCAGTCTCCCCTATTAGTTTCAGAAGGAGGCACCCCAGTATAACCTTTACAAGTGTTGGGATAGGCTCGTAGACTCTCCCCTCCTATTGTGTAACAGTTACATTATGCAGCATCACAGCGTGACATTCTGGTCAAAAAGTGCTGCCAGCACTCGCAGGGTTAAAAATGTATTGTAGTAACACTACAGCCTTAAAAATGTAGTGTGACTTTGCAGACCCCCAGCCTGCTTCTCCTATGCATGGAGAAATACTAATGCTGTGCTAATAGTTGATATTATTTTTATACTGTAACAGCTTTCTATACTAGCTAACAATTTAGTATAACATTTGCTAGTTTTATTTTTATTTTTAATTTAACCATTTCGAAAAGTTATGAGGAAACAATACAATGATTGTCTCTTGAATTGTCAGACATTATCTTTTTTTCCCTCAGGGAACCTTTCGTAACCTCCTGCATTCCACAGAAACACAGGTTGAAAATATATATTTTTATTTCTTTCTTTCTTTTATTTATAAAATATTTTACCAGGAAGTAATACATTGAGAGTTACCTCTCGTTTTCAAGTATGTCCTGGGCACAGAGTAAAACAAATATTTATATGAAAGCTTCACCTCCATGATTCTGCACAAGCCATAAATATTCACTTCTATTTGTTATGCATTGGCAAGGATCAATATATATGGGCGTGCAATGCATTGTTGAATAAAGCAACATGTTGCATGGGCTTCTTGCCCTGAAACGAATTACAATAGGATTCCGCGGAGCTCGCAAAAGGTGCTAAGCTTAATGCAATGGGAAATGGCTAGACTCCAAGGACCAAAAAAAATTATATTCTTCAGGTCCGATTACAATAACTGAATGGGTCAATTTTTCCCTCACCCTATCTATTGTCAGCCTCCCAGCACAATAGCCGTCTGTTCCAGGAATCTTTGCCCCTGTGCATTCCGCGTCCAGCACACACCGTATGAATAAAAAACATTTTCGATCAGTGGTTGGTTGAACAGTGTTTACCTAACAACAAAATTGATGTTAAACCGCCGGTCATATTTGCTGTCAGCACAGTTACGTTTACAACAAAAGACAGAAAAGCCCAATGCTACATCCAATATGACAAAAATATACAGTGAGATACTTATATATTCTCGTGAAAAGGGGTAATTTAGTTAAACCCTTTGGCCAAAGCATTATAGGCCTGCAAGCCACATCAAGGCATGACCATTGGTCATGGTCCTAACACTACCTGATTAAAATTCTCATTTACCTCTATTTGGGGGGATCAGGTAGTGTTAGGGCCTGCTAATGGTCATGTTTTGATGTGGCTTGCCTGCTTATAACGCTTTGGCCAAAGGGTTTAACTAAATGATCCGTTTTCAAGAGAATATCTAAGTATTTCACTGTGTAATTTTGTCATATTTGATGTAGCATTGGGCTTCTTCGTGTTTTGTTGTATACATTTGGCCACACTCTGTAGCCCTCCTTTTGGACACATATATTATGTTGTGGGTTTTGGGGTTTCTTGAGCTTGCTGGGATTTTGTGTGTTTATTAGCCCAGTTATGTTAACATACATGCAAAGGAGTATGTCAAATATTGTTATCATTTATTTATAAAGCGCCAACATATTCCGCAGTGCGGTACAATGGGAGTACAGAGTTATGTATGTCACATACAAATGAGGACGGACATGTACAAACATATACAAAGAGGTAATGTTTGCCCCGGACATTAGAGATCACATATACTGTATGCGTCAACTAATAACTGTACACTGAACACAAAAGGCTTGCAATTCAATTAATATTACTGTATGTTATTACGGATGCAAATTCTGAGTCTGAATCTGAAATTGAAAAGTTTTAGGGCTTCTTCCTTACCTGCAGTCCTGTTTTTGCTGCTACTTGAGTTGGAGTTTACAGCTTTGAGATTTTTCGAGCATTCTGAAACCTGTAGACTTTTTAATTAACATACTGGACACCTAACATATACATATATATTTAGGCACTGTACCGTGTATGAGTCTCACTGGATGTGCTAAAACTGAGCTTTGTCTATGTTTTATGTTCTGTCTCTGGTTTTAAATATATATTGCCATGCTCAGTAGCACTCCTCTGTGACACTCATATGCTTATATATATATGTTGTGGTTATTTTGGGGGTTTAATAGGAGCTTGTTAGGTGTCCAGTATGTTTTACAATTCTTGTCCAGCTAGTCATGGCTGATTGGAGGGTGGCAACCTCCTTCCTAATTGAAGCTCACCCCCTCCCACATTTAAATGGTTATGGGCTCACTCCATAGCATCTTCCACTCAGGGGAACTTGCCTGCTTGCAGTTTGGCTGTGACATCTCTAATACAGAGTGCTTTTCCTGGTAATGTACAGGTTAATAAAAGCTTCAGTCAGAACTTAGAACTTTGCAACTAATATTGACAGATTTACAATAAATCATTCTTCCTGTTATTACACAGGTTATTAAGAATTTATATTAGCGTTAGGAACCCCTGAAATGTGGTCTGCCGTGCCGTTGGCTCAGGGGCTTACAACAATTTTGGCCAAAAATGTCAAACTAAAAGACCATTTTACTTATTAGATATTTATACATATATATTTAGGCACTGTACCGTGTATGAGTCTCACTGGATGTGCTAAAACTGAGCTTTGTCTGTGTTTTATGTTCTGTCTCTGGTTTTAAAGACTTTTTAATTAAGTAATAAACCCGCAGGACAGAGGTATGCCATTAAAGCCCAGGATGGTGGAGGTTACCGCGGGCATTTAACCAACCCTGGCATTAATGGCCACATCATACCATGTCCGGAAGGAATTATTACTATTATAGGCAACATTTTGTCATTTGTTATAATACAAAAATTACCAAAGCTCTACTCCCCCTCTCTTGTTCTACAAATGGCACACGGCAGACATCTCCATTTCTCTACCAATGGCATAACCCCAGTCACACTCAATCAGACAACCAAAAAAGCCACCACACGCAACTCCTTCAGACGGCTCTCAATCACCCATCCCAGCTCCTCCGAATAGCTCTCTTTCACCTATCCCTTGCGAATTACTCTCTACCACCCATCCCCAGCTCCTCCAAATGGCTCTCTACCACTCATCCCCAGCTCCTCCAAATGGCTCTCTACCACTCACCCCCAGCTCCTCCAAATGGCTCTCTACTACTCATCCCCAGCTCCTCCAAATGGCTCCCTACCACTCACCCCCAGCTCCTTCAAATGGCTCTCTACCACTCATCCCCAACTCCTCCAAATGACTTTCTCCCTTTAGCCCCCTGCCCTGTGGATGGCTCTTTCTCTCCTGCTCCTCCAGTTGAGTGTCTCTCTGTCACCCACCGCTCGCCCCTCACCTCTTCCGGATTGCTCTCTCTCCTGCCCACCCTCTGTTCTTCTGGGTGGCTACCTCCTGTCCTTCCTCCGCCCGGCCCCTGCGCTCCTCAGGATGGCTCTCTCGTGCCTAACCCCCATTTTTCAGTACCCCCCCCCCCCCCCCACTCACACCAGCAAGAAGTTGCTCAACACAAGGTGAGTAACAAAAAGGGAAAAGCCTTCTCTCTGCCGTAGCAAAGTGATACAATTTCCAGACATTACTAACTGTTAATGCACAGATTTAAAAAAATACCAGAAACCTCAAACTATTTATGTTCAACATAAAATAAACTGTTAGCAGGTTTCTCCCGTAGCATAAGTGGTTATTCTCAGAAGCCACATACAGGTTACAGCCAAACGGTAGAACAACGCGACATAATCGCTACGTTAATCCATTTAGTAAAAGGTTAGTTACATCACCCACTTGATCAGTTTCCAAGGTGCCAAGATCCCCTCTCTCGATGCCTTTAAGCGTTTGCTCCAGTGTTATCCAGTCCCCTCTGCTGGCCAGCTGCACGATTTTACTGCCACAATCCAAATTATTGCTGGAATTCCTCTCCAGTTCTGACATCTTCTGGATTTTTTATTTTTTTTACCCTTGTTTTTTTTGTAAAGTATTTTACCCAATTCACCCAGTTGTCCTGGTGGAAAGTGAGATCATGCTGAATTATTGTTCTATACAGTATATATATTTTTGCCCGTCTCTCACTTAAGCTGTTTGCCTGTGTGATTGATGTCAATTCTATCTCCCTCTCTCTTAGTAGGAGGTAGAAACAGCTTTTTTTTTTCTCACTCTATTTACACAGACGTCCAATCAGTGGGGACACATCAGCCCTGGCTCTGGCTAGACTTTTCTAACTCCTCCTTTGTATCCCTGTTTCCTTGGCATCAGCTTCTTGTAATGGGGGGTGGAGGCAATTTGGCATTTTCTTGCACTTTGAAAGGATTTTCTCTTCAGATTCAAAAGGTTAACTCTTGAATATAAAGGAGTTTTCAAACACATTCTTAAGAAATATACCCTACTTAAAATACACTGATGTCTTCATTTTTTCATTTAAAAAATGAGTTTAATTTTATAGCAAAAGAAGAAAATTCACATTGAGATATGACATGCACAATTTGCATTTGAAAGAGAACTAAGAGAAATAGATAGTTTGATACTTTATTGGACCAACAACAAGTTTGTTACTAGTATTCTGTACAAGCATTCCAATATCACTGGTTTCTTTTCTTCAGGCATCATCTTCATACCCAACATGAAGTAGAAATGCAATACAATATGTCTAGTAATGGAACGTTGTGTGAACTAAACAAACCGGTTTAAAAAAAAAAAAGATTAATATTTAGAACATTTTTTGCTGTGATTAGATCACACAGTATTAGGCTCATGTACGAAACTGGTTGCTATGTATTAGAAACAATGTTTTTGTGAGTTACAGTAGAAAGGTGTGTGTGTGTGTGTGTGATTTGCCAAAATGTAATTTGTTTGGTTTTAGTATTGAAAAACGATGAAACTGCTCGGGTTATCTGACTCTGATTTCATGGTCTCCTTAAGCAAATGTAACCATACTTAAAGCAAAAAATTTGACCGATTTGGAAATGAAGTACAAATCCCTTTACTTCCCTTTACTTCTCGGTCTGGGGGAGTGTTTGTCAATGAAGTGTTTTCTTTAACCTTAGCCTGTCCAGATCAGTTAGCCAATAAAGGTAACTCAACATGTCTGCACAAATACTACTTCTTTATAATTTACTGGAGAGGTGTTGAGGTGGGACTAAAGAAGCCAAAAATAGAAGATCAATGCACATACAAAATCATTAATCTGAACTTGACATTCCACTGTATAATTTTTTTTACTGCTTATATCATGCTGCATAAAGACATGCACTTTTTCTGTTATTTCTCATATTTCATGTAAATTGGGGTTTTAGGTTTAGGTAACCTTAAATCAGTCAAGTCCTAACTTATAATTGAATTAGTTTTTCTCACCATGTTCCCTGAAATGAAATACCCCTTTGCTTCTCTATTTCACTTTCATGGCGGAAGACTCTCTGACTTACCAAATGATGTCTCTTTTATACCTTGCTATTAGCAGAATACCCGGAAGTAGATGGGTGGGGAACTTAAACCATTAAAAAGGTGGTCTCCATTCTTCCAAAAATAGTAATCAAGTTCCATGTGTTATTGTAAGGCCTCGGGCATGGTCAGCGCGTAACCGTGCTTCAGGCGTGCTTGTACTTACCTGTGAGCCCCTACAGCCGCAATGAGAGCGGCTTTAGTAGGGGCTCGCCTACGCTTCCGCAAGCGCGCAGAAGCGTAGGTCTTAGGTAAATTTTAAAATCAAGAGGGCAAACCAGCTCCGTGACGTCACTGGCCCGCCCGCCGACACGCCCCTGACACGCCCCCGGACGGCGTGCTGTCTAAGGCCAGGGAAAGCACTCGCTATCCCTGAGCCTCAGCGCGCCTCCGCACACCAGCAGGAACCCTGGCCGAGGCCTTAGAGATCACCCTGCACAAACAGCACTTGCAATTATACACGTTTCTGATTTACTGGAGGGCTGTTGAGAAGTGACCAAAATAGTGATAAAATTTTTTTATAATAAATAAACCCTATCAACACATTCAAATTTACTGAAACCCAACATTTTATCATTACAAAGTTTTCTTGCTATTTCTAAGTAACAAGAAAGGATTTTTTAATGATGAAATGTTGAGTTTCAGGGAATTAGGATGTACTTTGGTCTTGTGTTTTTATTATTAAAGCTAACTTTAAGAAAAATAATTATAAATACATATAGGTATTGGATTTTAGTGTAAAAAAAAAAAAAGGCGTTAATCGCCAAAATTCAACCACTTATACATGTCACTGCCAATAATACACTTTGGTAAACACCCATGACATAATATATTTTCGGAGGCATTGGCAGTGCTAGAATTTTATGACATATTTTACATACAGAAGCAGTGCAGTAGATGTAACTCATTTGAATGTTGCAAAGGCTTTTGATTCAGTGATATAATTAAGATTTTATAAAAAGAGGTTTTACATTAGCCAGGGTGCAAATATTTACACCGTGTTAAGATATGGCTAGGCAAGATAGGTATCAGAAAGTAGTCATTAATGGGCCATATTTAGATTGAGCTACTGTTGTAAATGCGATGGCATACGGTTGTCTACCTTAACTTGTTTGTTAATAACTGAGCATCAAGAACCTTCATCGTTGGCTGATCACACAGTGTAAGGTTATAGAATGAAAGCTAGATGCAATTTCTCTGCAAAAGAATATGAATATGTTAGGATCACTAGGCATATGGATAGAAGGTAGGGTTTATTATAGATACATTTAAGGTTATGCTTATGGGTATTAATAGAAAGCTAGTCTACTTACAGTACATGACGTCTCGAGTTCTCACAGGTCCCTTAACCACCTAATCGGCAACCCAATAAAATGCGCTCGAAAATTGCGATAAAATGGCCACAGCTTTTATTGAATAACATAGCCAAAATAAGAGCAGCGTCAGATTGCACCCACACCTGATAATCCACGTGCGTTGCCTATCACGCACACGAACCCAGCGGCCATACAAGCCTAGCAGGAAATATATATAAATATGACCAGCCAAACCAGAAGGACATTACTAGGCTGGCCGCCTTAGCACAGTCCAGCAACACGCTCCCCACCTTTTTTAAACTGGATCGCTGACCCAGCCTTACCACGTGCAATCTGAGCACTACCCCATCGCCACATGCTGGGAAATTGTAACCCCTACAATTTGCCTGATCCTCCACCAAACCCAAAGCTCTTTCCACCCTATCCTGGAGACCCATATTAAAGATGTCAAGGACTATGTCCGATAGATGAATACCATCCTCCCTGTACAAACCAGACCACTCGCTCTCCAGATTCCTGTGCCTCAAAGAGATTCCCCCCAAACTCCTGACAAAATTGACCACCCCTTTATTCAACTTCCTCCTTCCTTTCTCCACATGCCTGACCTCCCTTGCTCCCTGACACACCTGCCTAGCCACTACTTTAGACCAAACCACCACTGAAGGACTAAACTCCAAATAAATCTGAGCTATGTCCTTCTTTTTTGCGAAAAACAAAATCAACACGTCTGATCCCTGACCAGATCATTTCCCACTGCATGTAATATTAACACAGCTAAATCTGCAAGTGACCTCTTCCTCCTTAGCAGCTCCAGAAACGTTTGAGTCCAATACATACTTTACCCAAAGGCCCAACCATGATACCACAGCCAAAGACCCTGATAGACCAGCTGCTTTCCTTATGGCCTACAAGCCACGCTCTGCTCAGCCAATTTGAAGTAAGAGTCATTGCATACCCAGACTCTACAGGAGAAAAAAACCTAGACAAAGGGACAACATGTTACGAGTATTTAGTACACCTCCCAGTCACCACAAATGTAACTCTTAAGGCACTGCGACTCCCACCTACCACTTTTCCTCATCACTTGGTCCCCTAAAGCCAGCCTAGCCACACCTATCCTAAAAAAGTGAGGCGCAAACCCCGCCAAGTCAATTCCTAACTGCTGCAAACTTTCCTAAAACCTTGGGTGAACTGGAAGCGCGTAAGGAGGGCACCATCATAATTAATAAAAAAACAGACCCTGGAACTGTGACCTACTAACCATAAAATACCTACCAACACTTACTGGACAAATCTTATAGCCGCTAAGAAGACCAAAAAAACAGACCCCAGCTGATCCATCCAATCTGATCTCCAAAAACCTCACAGCTGCTTGCTCAAGCACCACTACATTGCACCACAAACCCCTATGCCTCAATGTTGAAGCCGGAATGAACTCTCCAACCCTCAGTTCCCCAAACAATGCTATCAAGAAGGATGCCCGTCTGTCTTCTACCCCCAGAAAACGTTACCCTTCTCCATTCCAAAAGCATCTGTTTTATAAAAAAATAAATATATATATATATATATATATTACCTGCCATACCTCATATAATTTAAAGAAAAAGAATATATCCACCAATCATGGAGCCGCTAGCCCCCACACATATACCACCATACTCCTAACTTAATCTTCATACACCAGCAGTGCTCCCAAGTATTTAATAAATTCACACCACTCCCCTCAAGCCCCCACGTATCACGTCCAATTTGCTGGGTTCAAAGACTTTCTTATTACATCCATCATTCCTCTAACCCCAGAGTCCATAAATGATCCGGGCACATGCGCCCCTCTGCATCTGCTTTTTGTGCCAACAACCCCACCTTGGCCCTAAAATAGATGTTCCCTGTTAGACAGAGTAGCACTAATCTTCTCAACAAATGCACACCCAGGGGAAAGCTGGCCATCAACCCCTTCCCCGCCTCCACCCTCCAGCCATGTTATCAGATCTTAATAATACCCTTTCATTGCGCAGCAGTGACCCCCACAACTGGGAGAAGAAAACCTTGGAACTCCTGGGCCTACAAAAGGCTCACAAGACAATTGTCCCAGATTGACCCCCACCACCAGAAAAAAACTTCAAATGTCACATTACAGACTAATCCTTCCTCCCCCCACACTTGAGACCAGCTCTCTGCACACCACCAACCATGAAAAAATCCCCCCAAACTCCAAGATCCAGACACATCCGTACAAAGAGTGCTGTTTGGCACTTCTGGCTGCAGCCACAAGGTCCTCCCATTGAATGAGTGAAGAAAAGACTGCCACGCCACCAAATCATTTCATAAGCCTTTTGTCATCCTAATGAATTAATGCAACTTCTTACCCCCGCCCCCTCTCCCGAGGCAAACTGTAAAACTGTAACACTGTAACATGTCACACTGCAATAGTGTAAAAGAGGATATCTGCAGCCAGCTGGCTCACCGTCCCGCAACTCTCCCCACTCGTCTGTCTCTGCCTCCGGTCAGCTGTGACACTGCTCCGCCCGGCGTCTGACGTCAGATCCGGGTCCATCGCTGGGTAAGGGCTGGACCTTCTGGGACTCCTCTTCTGATGGCTCCGCTCAGGTAAGGCTCCCACTCTATGCGTTTCGCCACGTGTTAGCGTCGGCTTCGTCAGGAGTGTGGAGTCTCAGGGTGCAGTTCTAACTTAAATAGCTTGGTTGCCTAATTGGTAATAGGGAACATACTATTCCTTAAAGCGCTACTGGCGTGAATGATAATAAAGGTAATGCTGTGTTTCACTACAATAGGAATACAGGCATTAGTGGGTTAATGTCCCAAATGGACAAACTGGAATAAACAAACAGAGGCAAACACATATATAGAAGCATAGAATTAAAATCAACAAATGTTGAAAGGGGAACCTATTAGAGGGACAATGTATCACCCTGTAATACATATAGAGTACAGGCATTAAGGGATTAGTGTCCCAAATGGACAGATATCAATGAATAATGGGGATATACACATATAAAAATATTAAAAGAAAGACCCATTCAAGGAAAATATACTCAATAACACAGTTCATGATAGACACATGGATGCATACATATGGATATATAAATATATAGTGGGAATGTGATCCAATCTGTCATCGCAAATATCTTATATGGAAACAAACTCAATGGACACACTCACTGGATACTTAATATCTGGTTGTTAATACATGCAACAAATTTGCAGAGAGTTATACAAATTAATTATAAAATACATGCAGCAAACTAGCAGAAAGTTATACAAATTAATTATAAAATCCTATAATTGGATGGTGATAATACCAAAGGATATGGGAGTGAATGTATGACACATGCTGACTGAACTAATTAATAAAGAAAGAATATACCATAAGACCTAAATAGCACAGAATGTAAGGACACTTGCAAAGGAAAGAGAAGTTGGATGAGCAAAGAAAATGCCTAGAGGGGAGACAAAGCCAAAGTTAGGAACAAATTTATTTCAAAAATGGCATAATGTCCAACTCCATATTTAACCCCCTTGGTGTAAGACTCCCTAGACAGTGAATCCAAAAAGATTCCCTCCTAAGTAGCTCATTCTCTCTGTCCCCCCCCCTCTCCAATGTTGTTTGACCTGTTTGATGACTGTATAAGTCAGACCTGTAGGATCTCCTTTATGGAATAATGAGAAATGGTCAGACCCACTATGTGTCTTAATTTTGTCTTTTAATGCTGCTAAGGTGTTCTAGGATCCTGGTTCTGATGGGTCGAGCAGTTTTGCCCACGTATTGTAATTTACATGGGCACTCTAATAAATATATGACGTGGTCTGATCTACAGTTGAGACTAGTTTTTATATTGAAGCTTTCATTTGTGACATTAGAGCTGAAATTCACAGCATTTTGAGATGTAAACTGGCACGCCCCGCCGGTTTTACACCCGTAAAATCCCATATTTTGACTCAGCCAATTATTCTGGCTCGGTTTTCTTTGTCTTAGTGCACTGGGTGCCAGTTTACTTTTCAAATTGTCGGCTTTTCTAAACAATACATTGGGTTTTTCTGGAATTACTTTTCCTAGTATGGAATCATTTCTTAAAATAACCCAGTGTTTATTAAGAATCTTTAAGATCTTTTTTGCCTGTAATAAATGCAAAATCTGACTGATCTTTTTTCTTCTTGATTTTAGGTTTCAGCAGATCACTTCTATTTCTACTATCTGCTTCAGCAATAGCTCTATCCAACAACCTCTCATCATATTCCTTCTCCAAAAATCTATGTTTAATAAAATCTGCCTGTTCCAAAAATTTATCTTGATCTGTGCAATTTCTTTTGAGTCTGCTAAATTGCCCTAGTGGCACATTGTCCATCCATCGGGGTAAATGGCCACTGGTTCTCAAAATATAGTTGTTTTTGTCAATTTCTTTAAAGAAGGTTTTAGTCTTTATTAGATTTTCCTCTATATATATCTCAAGATCTAGAAAATTGATCTTATTTGTACTATAAGTACTTGTAAAGTTCAGATTGCATGTGTTCATGTTAATATACTCAAAAAATAAATTCAAGTCCTGTTCACTTGCCTTCCAAATTAAAAACACATCATCGATGAAACGGTGCCAGAGTACCAGGTCCGCCCCAGGTCCTTCCCCCACAGGCCATGTGTCTATCATGAACTGTGTTATTGAGTATATTTTCCTTGAATGGGTCTTTCTTTTAATATTTTTATATGTGTATATCCCAGTATTCATTGATATCTGTCCATTTGGGACACTAATCCCTTAATGCCTGTACTCTATATGTATTACAGGGTGATACATTGTCCCTCTAATAGGTTCCCCTTTCAACATTTGTTGATTTTGATTCTATGCTTCTATATATGTGTTTGCCTCTGTTTGTTTATTCCAGTTTGTCCATTTGGGACATAAACCCACTAACGCCTGTATTCCTATTGTAGTGAAACACAGCATTACCTTTATTATCATTCACGCCAGTAGCACTTTAAGGAATAGTATGTTCCCTATTACCAATTAGGCAACCAAGCTATTTAAGTTAGAACTGCACCCTGAGACTCCACACTCCTGACGAAGCCGACGCTAACACGTGGCGAAACGCGTAGAGTGGGAGTCTTACCTGAGCGGAGCCATCAGAAGAGGAGTCCCAGGATGTCCAGCCGTTACCCAGCGACGGACCCGGATCTGACGTCAGACGCCGGGCGGAGCAGTGTCACAGCTGACCGGAGGCAGAGACAGACGAGTGGGGAGAGTTGTGGGACGGTGAGCCAGCTTGCTGCAGATATCCTCTTTTACACTATTGCAGTGTGACATGCCCGTTTTTTACTGTTATATTGTGAGTACATTACTTTTATTGTGATAAACTTTTTATACCTTGGTTGATCTGCGCTATGCCAGTTTCTTTCTCTTGTTATCGGGCCAAATCCTTCTGAGAACCTGATCCACCCAGATGACAACTTTACCACTTTTTAAACCACTGACTGTGTGAGTCAACCCCGCTGTTTTGACTCTTACATCCTGTAAGTAGTCATTCTATAAGAGCCTAGTCGTTTGGAGACATTTTTTCCACATTGCTATTCTGCTGCACTTAAATTTATTTCTGTTTCTTCCCCATGCTCCCCCTGGATTTTGTGTTCACATGCAGCCAGACAGCCAGTAGAGTTTGCAGCTTCTCCTGCTGGAGAAAGATACAATGTTGCGCACAGACCATGGCAGTCAGTAGGAGCTGGGACATAGAGAGGGGAGGGTGTGTTTGTGCAGGAAGGAAAGTAGCCTTCTGCACTATGCCAGAAGTTTCCCCCAGGCCCCAGCTAGGCCCTACTCACCTCAGCTTGTGGTTTGCTGCAGGGACTCCCCTTAGGATAGGGACAGGGTCCTTTAGAACCAGCATAGTGTGGGTTACAGCCATGAAGCGTTACATCCTGGCCCTTGGTAGCAATAGTGAATCACTCTCTGCGGCTGCAGAGATAAGAGACTGTCTTAAGGTGGATCACTCCATGTGGGAGCCACCCACCATTGAGGAAAAGGCGGAGGCGTCTTGGATCATCTCCTGAAGCAAGGGATTCCAAGCAAGCATCTGAGCGCCTGGGTGTGGACATACCCGGCAGGTATCTGCATCATACACCAAGTGCACCAACCTCATCTCATCTAGTGGGCAGCGCTGTCTCACACTTGGGTGGGAGGGGACTCTGGGGACACTTGGGACTTTTGGTATATGGCCTGGGGTTATCACCCATGAGGAGCAGTGTTACAGGGTGACACTGAAGTACTGTTGATGACATGTGATGTTATGGTTATGTTTCCTATACAGTAAACTGTTCTTATATATACACTTCGGTGTATGTGCTTACTGTGTATGTGGGTCCTGTGTAGGGAAAATTCTACACTCCTAGAATCCTACACAGGTGGAGGCGCTGTAAGTAAGATCGTTCCAGAGGATTCACCCCAGGCTCTCACTGGCGGAGGCTCAGGCCTCCTGTGAGCCTAATAGGTATATTGCACCACACCTGGTAACATATAGGTTCCCCCTCACATGCACTCTATCTGCGATTGGGGGTGGGGGGAATACCCGTTACATGTGTATACAACGTGAAAAGCCTAAAGCTTTAATATTGTGCCTACAGATGGTGTCTCAGGAAGTCCCAAATGTTTTGAATAAAAAAATTTCCAAAAAGAGTTATCCAATCTTGCAGCCGGAGTTCGAAGGGTTTTCCAAGTCCTTATATTGAAGAAATGCAGAAGATATTCTCTGGTGCATAGATCAGGGGAGAGAAAAAGGAAAAAGAGAAAAAGCCTCTTCGGAGCTAGCAAAGAGAAAAAAAACACCAAGCACCTTTCGTGACACCTAACTTTGAAGTTGAGGGGAGGGGATCAGTGCCCCCAAGACCTGTAGAGGTGGAAAAACGGGACTGATCCATCTACCAACCCCTCATGAACTCCGACATAACGAGGAGGACAAGCAGTGGTTTGCTGAATAGCATTGTATTTACCTGCACATAACTCAAGATAGTTGTTTGTGAGTGCACTCATTTGTTTTACATTTTACATTTTCTGATCAACCCACATTCCATCACAACAACACCAGCTTACCAAACAGAGTCTTTGGAACTGCTTTAATCTATCAGTGAAATGTGGGTTCCCATCTCATAGATCATCTCTAGCAAATTAACCACAGATTCCAGACTATCTGCACTATTTTTGTGTTTTTATATTTTATTTTCCGGTGACATCTGCGCACAAGCAGTCAGCAAGTGTTGAACGTGTATGCGCATAAGCGACCGGAAAGCGCTCATTGTGCATGCGTAGTCGGCACCCGCCGTTCGCATATGCGTAGTTGGCACTTGACGATCATGACTGTGTGGGCGACATTTGTCCCGTTTTTTGATGGGACTTTCCCTGTTCTCCACTCCTCCCCGCCGGCAGCCATGGAGTTAAGCCCAGAGAAGGAGCTAGTGATGTAATAATGGAGGGAGGCTATATGAAGGAGGTTTGCTGGGCAGTGGGCCTCTTTCCACGTGACCCACCGGAGGGTGAAGATCATGCAGAGTTATCAGCGTTTTACTGATGGGGTTAAACATACCTGACGGTTTTTTACCTTTTCTGGTCTCACAGGTCTTTCCCACGTCGCTGGGCATGGACTTAGACGTGTCACTTCAGTGTGTGAGTCCATGGTCTGTACAATGTGGGAATACTAGACCCAGCATTTCTGAGCCCCCTTAGCGATGTCAGAGTCTCAGCCCTGGTTAGCAGGACAAATCCATCTGCTAAGTATAACACAGTTCCCCCCCCCCCCCCCCCGCCCTCTCTGGAAGATGTACTACTGGTTACTGCCGTTTGTGGTGTGGTCATACCTGTGAGCGTCCAGGAAAGCTGAGTGGTCCGTGATGGTGTGGAAAACAGGACAGGCTTTTGATGATCTTGATGTTCAGCGCAAGTTGTCAGTGCCTCTAGCTTCAGTGGGCTCCAGTATTCCCAGAGACAGTCCCCACCAAAGCAGACTTTTTTCACACCCCTGCCCAATAGACTGTAGACTCAGGCAGGAGTATATGAAAAGGGATGCTTTATTTGGCAGTCACTGCAGATGGTGTACAGCGGATGCAGATTGATAACAGAGGGTCCCAGGCCTCTGGATGGTGCTGGGCTCTCTGTTATATTGAGGCCTCTGATCTCTCTTGGCTATGCCAGCCCAGGAGGGACTGACTGGCCTGGCTCACTCCCAGCTGGGAGGAGCAGAACTCACACGTCTCACCCCTTGGAGGGGGAGACCTGGACTCACTACAATTTAGAACTTCCTCTCTGAGACTCCAAAAGGGGAGGGCACAAGGTCTCTACCATGATTGGCTGCACACAGACCCCGAGTCACCACCACTTCGGTAACTCAGAGAGTCAGCATGAGGGGGGAGCAGTGCCCCAGCATAGCCTGCCAGGGTCTGTAGCTAGAAAGGACTTCCATGACAGGGGCAGAGAGGTAGCTGGAGCAGCCATGGATACATAAGAAACAACTTCCAAAAATCACCAACCCCGTGTGTGTGTAATCTTCTTCTGTGCTGTAGCTCCTACCCGATGGGACGGAGCAGTGGACCTGGTTGTGGGAGTCATTTGGTGTGTGCCTCTCAGTGGAGCTCCAGAAGCAAATGGCGGCTGAAATCGCCAGCGAGCAGGGCAGTTGTATCGACTCTTGGTGGCTCATCAGCTAGTGCAGCTGCTCTGTGTGTGAGGTGCCGGTTTCCTATCCTGGGGCAGGTAACTTTTGTGTAGAATTTAATAGGACCCAGCAGCCCAAATAGTGATGGTGATGCAGAGAAGATACTGTAAGTGGACCTTCTATTTGCTCCACAGTGGAGCAATAAGGGGAATAAAGTGCATAGGGGGCTTGGGGGTCCCTCTTAGTGCAGGGGCAGCCCTCAATAATGGAGCACTTTTTAAAATAAATGTAGCCCCAGTCCCCCTTGGGGCTCCTAGTATTTCCCTTATCTCTGCGCCTGTTGCGGGGGCACGTGTGTGCCGGCGCAGGGTGCGCGCGCTTTCGGGAGTGCCAGGCTAGTCGGGCAAGTTTCCAAGAAGTGCAAGGAGCTCTCCGGTGCTCCGTCAGGGCGCCGCCATTTTGGTATGTTGCGCATGCGCAATGGAGATGACTAGCACGGTGGCCATTACAGAGTTCACGCATGTGCAGAAGCAGTTCAAGGCTCTGTTGGGAACTACAGCCCCCAAAGGCATATGGGCAAGAGGTCACATGGCATGTATCAGCCAATAGGGCTGCAGAGATCTCCTGCAAGGAGATAGATACATTTGGCGCACTGGGGAAGCCAAGGCAGTTGGTGCTGGGACACAGGTAGGGTAGGAGGTATGTGCAGGGGTCTGTGACTCCTGCACTAGGCCAGGATCAGCCTGTTAGGCCACAGCTAGGCCCTGACTCCCTCTCAGCTTGTGGTTGCTGTAGGGACCGGCCCATAGTATAGTGACACGGTCCTGTAGTACCAGTCTAAGTGAGAGACACAGACAGGACACAGCGGTCTCCTGTTCACAGGTGATCTGGGACCAGACACCTATTGCAAAGACACTACTAAGGTGGCACCATCCACGCGGGACCCACCTAACGTGGAGGCGGAGGCGTCGCGGGTTATAATACCAGGATCAGTGGATTCCATCATCCCCAAGATAGCATCAGCGCGCCCGGGTGTGGACACACCCGGCAGGTACCTTCATCAAGTGCACCAACACACACTGTACAGGGGCAGTGCTGACCACATATAAAGGGTGGGGGCTAGAACCTTGTGGACACTAAGGTGGTAGAGTGCCCAAGGGCCTCATAAAGTATTGTGGGGACTGTGGACAAGAGTGGGGAAAGTTGGTGGGTGGTTACGGCCATGTGAGGCCAGTGGGTAGCTGTAACCAGTAGCCAGAACATATAATTGCTATAGTAAACTGTTATTTTACTGTATGTTACCAAGAGTGTGGTTATTGTGTGAATATATATATATGTACATACATATGGGTCCTGTAACGGGCAAATCCACATCATAGGATCCGTTACAGGTGGAGGCGCTGACGAACCTTGTTTACAGATTCACCTCAGGCTCCCTGCAGCGAAGGCTCCGATCTCATGTGAGTCACAGGTATTGCACCACACACACTGTAGTCACATCACCTCACGGAGGGTGGAGGATACATGTGTTAAAGTACATAAGATTAAAGAACTGCTGTAGCCAGGATTGATTCTGCACCCAGACAGCATGATCCTTGCTCAGCTGGGGTCCCCACAGGACAGACAGAGAGATATAAGGGATCAAGGACTGAGTGATTCAGATAAGCCTGCTAGTAAGTCATATACCATTTCTGGTTACATATCCAGATATAAGATCATTAAAAGGAGTGAGATAGGCTTCAAATAAATGATACACAAAATCTATGACTTGCCAAATATGACATATGACACAATATACCTCTACAGTTATGGGCTATATGTGTAATATTGCTAAACAAAGAATTAAGGTGCCATATTTTGTACGCTCCGGGGCATGATAGATAAGAAGATTACTAGAATAATTTATTATAGTGCATTATGTGGGGCATATATACTGTAGGCTTCATGCACCGATATGTTGACATGGTAATATGCAGTGGTGTTATATATCAGTGTGGTGCAGTTGCATGCAGAACTTCATTTTGGCTCTGCCCCTTAGTTTAATTTGACCAATCAGAAGTTTATAGGGGTCAGTGTGTAGTTGCGTCACATTTATTTGTAGCCAGGTCCCCTCCGGTCCCCCCGCTCGGACCATGAGGTCCAAGAAGACGAAACCCCTAGGGCCTTTCACCTTCCTGGAGCCCTACCTCCAGGCTGTCCGCTTGTCTAACCTGAAATGTCACTGCCAGTAGCAATTCCTGTCCGTACACACTCATACAAAGTGCCCTCACCAGCAGAAACTCTGAGTTCTTCCCACTTCAAAGGGAAGTATGACGCTCTACTCTCGGGGAGTTCGCTACTCTATTCTGACCCGCTCTTGCCCAGAGTGATTTTCAGCCCTGAGACTCCGCAGCAGCCCCCTCTACGAACTGAGGCTCCACGGTCACTTTACTCTCCTGCAGAGGGTCGGGCCAGGCTAGAACTCATCCCTACGCCTAGACCTGATTCCCACCCCAGTCAACACCCAGGGAATGCAATAGGAGGGTCAACCATGCCTCAATTAGTGGAAGCACTAACCCTGGCCTCACAAGCACAAAAATTATAGGAAGCTGAAGGCCTTTTCAGGAACACTACCTATTCCTGTGGGCGAAGAAGGAATAAAGTCCTGGAGGGAACACACCCTCAAGGTGATTGACGAATGGCCCTGCTCCGAATCAGTAAGACGTCAGTGGATAATGGAAAGTCTTAGACCTCCGGCCTCCACCATGATCAGTGCGCAGCGCGATCAGGACCCTGATCTTTCCGCTCATCAGATAGTGGATCTACTAGTACAGATCTACAGCAAGGATGAAGAAGAAAGTGAGCTGTGGTTCAAGTATTTCGGTCTTAGACAAAAAGATCAGGAAGATGTGTCTGACTTCTTGCAAAGGATTCAATTGGTGCTGTGGAAGATGCGAACACGGGATCTCATCCTCACCTCCACGGTGGGATGAATACCGACGCAAGCAATTTCTCCGAGGGGACATCCCCACTCATCATATCGTGATTATTATCAGGTGCACGCTACTCCAAGGATCTCCATCTACATCCTCTACCCGAGGCAGATGAAGAAAAATCGGAGACCCCCATGGAAGAGGCCCTTCCACCAGATGCCTACAGCAGGGTAGGGCCCACTGCTATAATAAGAGTCGTCGTGGAAGGCGTCTATGCCTCAACTTTGATGGACACTGGGTCTCAGGTAACCATTATTTATCTGACATTCTACAACCACCACCTCAGCCATCTGCCCCTACAGTCGGCTGAAAAGATGAAGTTGTGGGGCCTCAGCAATGAGGATTATCCCATCGACGGAGTGATAGCCGTGCAGATCAACATATCACAGTTGAACACCAATTGGACTCACCCAATGAGTGGAAGCCTTGGTCTGTCCCGAGCCCCAAGAACACCTGAGTTCTCCCATCATATTGGGAGAACTCGGATGTAGTAAGGTCAGTGATCCAAACCTATCTTCAGGAGACAGGTGAATTACCTCTGTCTAAACTGCAGCTCCCTCCAGCCCTCAGGGATGAATGCTTATGAGTCGCTTCCCAGGAAGAAAACAGGGAGATCTTTAATCACGAGAAAGGATTAATAGAGATTCCACAAGGGGGAGTGAGACACATGACCGCCGTGGTCAGATACTGGGGCTGGTATTCCTGAGAAAATCACGGTGTCCATGCAAAACGTCTCCCTACATCTGGTGCCGTTTGAATTTGGACAGAGACTGGGCAGGATATACCCGGTGACAACCATGGAGACAGTAGTGCATGTCAAGGCTGCTACCGCCCAGGAAGAGCCCGAAGGGTTGCCGTTTGATTTTAGAGATTCAACCATCTCTGAAGAGTGGAAGAAGCGGCTGAGTGCCCAGCTGAATGAACGCCGAGAAGTGTTCTCTAATAGTGAGTTGGATGTGAGCTGTAGCCATAATGCTCAACACACGATCAGATTGAATGATGCCACTCCATTCCGAGAGCGGTCCAGGCAAATTGCACCCAGGGACGTGGATGATGTAAGGAATATCATCAACGAGATGGAAACGGCCGGCATAGTGATGTTGTCACGAAGTCCCTACGCTTCTCCAATAGTGATATTAAGGAAGAAGAATGGATCTGTCCGCCTGTGGGTTGACTATCGTACTTTGAATCAACGTACCATCCCCGATCAGTAAACACTACCCCGGATCAAGGAGATCCTTAATGCGCTGTCGGGCAGCCAGTAGTTCAGCGTGTTGGATCTGCGCTCAGGCTACTATCTAGTCCCCATGAGCCCGTCTGACCAAGAAAAAACGGCCTTCATCTGCCCTCTGGGGTTTTACCAGTTCATCTGTATGCCTCAAGGTATTTGTGGTGCTCCTGCGATGTTCCAGAGGCTGATGGAGAAGACGATCGGGGACATGAACCCGCTCGAGTGTCTCGTCTATCTGGATGACATAATCGTGTTTGGGAAGACCCTTGAAGAACACGAGGCCCGTCTTCTGAAGGTTTTGGGTAGGTTGGGTAAGGAAGGCCTGAAGCTATCTATAGATACAGTAAGTGCCGGTTTTGCCGAACCTCCGTCTCCTACATAGGCCACATAGTTTCTGTCGAAGGAGTGGCCACCGATTCTGCCAAGGTAGAAGCCGTGGTTAACTGGCCCAGACCCGACAATGTGATGGAGTTACGATCGTTCTAAGTGTTCTGTGGCTATTACCGAAGATTCGTCAAAGGATACTCTAGCAAAGCCAAGGTTCTCAATAGTCTACTCAAGATCTACCCAGAGGAGCCTCGACAGAAAGCTACGTCTCCCCGAACATCCTTTTGAGATAAATGGACCTACGACTGTGTGAAGGCGTACCTGGGACTGAAGAAAAGTCTGACGGAAGCTCCTGTATTGGCCTATGCTGACCCAGAGAAACCCTACGTCCTGCATGTGGATGCTAGCTTCAGTGGGCTGGGAGCGGTGTTACATCAGAAGTACCCGGCTGGTCTGCATCCAGTGGCATATGTCAGTCAAAGCGTAACTCCTAGTGAGAAGAACTATCCGGTTCACAAATTAGAATTTATCGCCCTCAAGTGGGCAATAGTGGAAAAGCTCCACGATTATCTGTACAGGGTCTCCTTTGAAGTGAGAACAGACAACAAACCATTGACTTACATCCTAACAACTGCCAAGCTGGATGCCTCTGGTCACAGGTGGTTGGCCATATTATGCCACTACCAGTTCATCTTAAAATACAAACCCGGGCCTCTGAACATAGGAGCAGACGCACTATCTAGAAGACCGGGGCTGAGCACCATGTCTGATGATGGACCTTGGGAAGAGATTCCAGGACCAAGAATGAAGGTAATGTGCTCTACCGCAGCGATAGTGGAAGATAAGGTGGCGTTCTCAGAGTTGCGAGTAGTGGATACATTAGGATGCCGACCCCAGGCCCTTCCGGATGCATCCTGCCACCCTGATGGCATGGGTCTTACTCAAAATGTCATCTTCACTTGGAAGGAAATGGTTCTAGCTGAAACCAGTGATCCAGTGGCTAACACGGTCCATGAGGCTCACCACAAAAATGACCCTTCTATGATGAAAACGGTCCCTAAAGACATATTTGCAATCCTCGTGAGAGAATGGGACAAATTTGAAATTGATCGTGGCCTCCTTTATTCCGGATTGTTCCATACCACAATCATCCTGATCAACGACAATTGTTCCTGCCCAGGCACCTACAACTACTTGTCTTACGATCCTTACATGATGATCACGGACACCTGGGGGTAGATAAGACTCTCAGATTAGTAAGAGATCGATTCTTCTGGCCTAAAATGCGAGAGTCAGTGAAACAACATTGCAAGAAGTGCGTACGGTGTATTCAGAGAAAGACACTGCCCACCCGTGCTGCCCCAATGGGCCATCTCAAAAGCTCTGGCCCGATGGATTTAGTCTGCATGGACTTTTTGTGTATAGAGCCAGACTCAAGGCAACGTGCTAGTAGTGACAGACCACTATACACGCTATGCACAAGCATTCCCAACCAAAGATCAGAAAGCTACCACCGTGGCCAAAGTGCTGTGGGAGAAGTATTTTGTGCACTATGGTCTACCAAATAGAATGCACTCTGATCAGGGACGAGATTTCGAGAGCAAGCTTATCAAAGAATTGCTAACGCTTTTAATATTCAGAAATCAAGGACCACCCCTTACCATCCTGAGGGAGATGCGCTCCCTGAAAGATTTAATTGTACATTGCTAGATATGCTAGGCACTCTGAAATATTCCCAAAAAGGAGAATGGAGCAAACATGTGGAGGCCTTGGTGCATGCCTACAATTGCACTATGCACGAGTCCACAGGGTATGCGCCGTACTTCATGATGTTTGGGAGAGAAACCAGATTGCCGGTCGACATCCGCCTGTGGGTATCTACCGATGGGGTACCCAATATAGCTCATTATTGATATGTGAGAAGACTCCAAGATAGTCTGCACCGCGCCTATCAGCAAGCAGAAGGAGCCACAGCTAAACTGAATGCCAAAAACAAGAGGAGATACCACCACAAAGTACGTTATCGAGAGTTCCGACCTGGAGACGCAGTTCTCCTACGCAACTTAGGGATTCCCGGCAAGCACAAGCTGGCTGATCGCTGAAGTGAGGAACCCTTCCAAGTAGAGTCCCACATGCCGGGCCTCCCTGTCTATCGCATACGCGACGTGAATGGCACCGAAACCACTTGTTGCCTATCCCACAACTGGGAGAAAGTGATACAGAAACAGTAGTAAACGATAGTGAGCCTTTAGAGGACAGAGAATTCAGATTCAACAGCTGAGATGATTCAAGATCCTCTGGAAGGAACTTCCAACAGAGATTGGTGGGGACCTCCCGAAGGAGCAACGGGTAAAGGGCCTGCGCCTCAAGTACCGGCAGCAGGCGAGTCACCAAGTCAACCATTAAATCATCATAGCCCGAGTTTTGTGCCAGACAGAGACAATGTTCAGTCACTTAGACTTTCCCCAAAATGGTTCACCCTCTGTCCGAGAGTCCAGGCCCCAAGCCTATGATGGTCTCTCCCAAGATGAAGAGATGGAGACTGATACTCGCAGAAGCCAGAGAGTGAGACGCCCTCCAACTAGATTCATTAGGGGCACCTCATTATGAGTCTCAGCAGCCAGCAAAAGCTAAGCTAGCCTCAGTGATAAATATGTTTGTAGAAATGTACAATCTCGTTTAAAGTTGGTCGTTAAGTTATACATAGAAACTGCATTTTTATTATATACTGTTGTGTGTGCATGTGTTGTTTCAAGCGGGGCGTTGAGGTTTTCACCAGGGGGAGGATGTATCCAGGTCCCCTCCGGTCTCCCCGCTCTCCCGTTTCCCGCTCCTCACCCTTTCTCATGTGGGGATGTTGCAGGCAGGGCGACGGGTTCGCCGGCGGCTCCCTCCGTAGGGTGCCGCCATTTTGGGTTGCACATGCGCTCGCAGGGCTCACATATGCACAGTGGGACTCAGAGCGGCCATTACAGGGTTGCGCAAGAGCTAGGGGCACAGCGGCGGCCATTAGAGGGAGTGCACAAGGCTGCTTATGTTAGAGGGTGCAGACAGGACTACAAACCCCATGATTCTCAGGGGCAGATATATCACCTGACACCAGGGAGCCAGTAGGGCTGCAAGATTCCTCTGGAGGATGAGGCAAGAGTACTGCATGCTGGGACAGGAAGCAGAGAGTCAAGACCTGGACCCTAAAGGTGCAGATTTGTCCACAGAGCAGTGCTCCAGAGGTACTTCCCCCAGGGCCCAGTTAGTTCCCTGAGCCTCTGTAGAAGTGTTCTATGTGCATGATAGGGAAAGGCCTTAAGATAGGAATCTTTTCACTATAGCAACAGAGAGAGAGAGATGTGCTGCAGGACATTGCCTGAATGCCAGTGCAGCTGGTAGTTGAAATGAGATCTGGACTCAAGAGTAGAGACTGTTCTTAAAGGATCATCTGGCTGGGGATCCCTCCCCAGAGGAGTTAGACAGTGGAATCATTCCTGCAAGGAGCAGCGCGTCGCGCAGCTGGACCACATTGCAGTGTTGCTGAGTGTTGCTGATTATCCTGGTCAGGACTATGACCAGGAAGGTATTATAATAAGTGCACCACCGGGCCCCAACACAGGGAAGCGCTGTCCCTCACACTCACACTCACCTTATTGTTTGTGGACACTCAGAGGTTAAGTGCCCAAGCACATTGCTACGGAAAGGACTGAGGGTGTTACAATGATTGATAAGTGGGGTGGTACCATGGTTAACATTATGAATGATGCAATGATGTCTATGTAAAGAGGTTATTATTATTATGCTTAGTAAATACTGTTCTTATTCAACTGCAAGTGTATTTACTGTGTATGTGGGTTCTTGTGAGGAAACACTCCCACCACGTTGGGATCCCTCATCGGTGGAGGAGCTGCACCGTGTATAAGTATACCCCAGGCTCCCAGTGGCGGAGGTTCAGGCCTCCTGTTAGCCTCACAGGTGACAGCAGCACGCGTAGTTGTAGTACCCCATTTTGTTTTAAGCACACACATTAATGCCACTCCATGTCTGACAGGGAGAGGAAGGGATCCCTTGGATAAAGGTGGGAGTTATAGCTGGTAGCAATGCAGCGCAATGCTGCCATAAAATTCTATATACAGATGTAATGGGTGTTAAATGTATGTGTGATCCATGGGATCAGCTGGCAGACTGGACTATACTTCAACCAGAGGTATATTCCATCCCTCAATGAGCAGCCATTTTACCAATTTTGTTGTGCTTCATTGCACTGACATGAGGCATGTATCCTGCAATATGCCACAGCCCTAATTTATAGTGAAGGAATGGGATATTAATAAGGTCACCCGCCTGAAAAGCAGCGGCGGTGCTATAGAGCTAAATTGCTCAGAATGTATTAGCTTATGACCCCCTTTTTATAATATCCAAATACAATTTTACTAAACGCCAGGTTGGATTTTCAGAGAATGAAGGATCTGGCAAATCTATTTTGAGGGGAAGCCGTATGCTAAGAGCTGGTGATGTTAATGGTTATTAAATTAGCCGAGGTTCGTAAACGATGGATGGTGAAAGTGGCCATTGTGGTTTTCAGGGGGCATTTTGTTCCAGGTCAGTGCCGGGTGCCGACCTGAGCGATGAGATACCTGGTAAGGAAGTAAATCCTATTTCGAGTACAGATGATAGTGATTCGGCCAGTGACAGTGATATTTCGGAGTCAGAGAGCAAGGCGCAATTACACAAAACCCACTATATACATTCCTAAAGAAACAGCAAGCATTGATTAACCTACAGTTAAAGCTAGGCCAAGCGGGGTAACGTGGGAGGCAGCAGCAGAGAGTAAGGGCCCAACTATAAAGGCCGACAGCATCAGCGCCAGCGTGACGATGAAAGGGAAGGACACGTACGCCTGCACTATGACCTCTCTCTCCAGTCGGGTGACGTCCACAGTGAGAAAAGCAATAATAAAAGGAAAGTTCACGGACGTAAACGACCTTTCTACTGAAGGGTCACTGGCGAAGAAAGAAGCAAAGGCTGCAGGTGACATCCCAGTTGAGTCCAATTTGGACGGGCGGGTCACAATCTTAAGTCAGCCATTACCTACTCGCACGTCGTTCGGGAAAAAATCCACAAGGAGGTAAGCCTGGGACGCATGGCAGGGCCATTTCACTCACTGCCCATACACAATCTGATCATAAAGCTTTCCCCACCATAGTGTCAGTAGATCTTTTGGCTAAGGAGCTCAGTAACAAGCACATAATATTCTGGTCTGACAACCTGGGGGTGGTAAGAGCAGTGAACAGCCTCTGAGCAACATCAAGCCCGGTGATACGGCTGTTGTGGAGGCTGGTGCTGTTCTGCATGTGCAGCAGCATAAACATTAAAGCCAAACATGTTCCAGGGAGATTAAAAGTGATAGTGGACGCCGTATCGCATTTCAATTGGACAGCGTTTAGGCGAGACGTGCCTAAGGCAAATGCCACAGGTCTAACGTGCCCACGTCGCCTTAGGTAGGGATAGCGCCAGATATGGTTAGTGGACTAATGGAGTCACGCCATTGGTGTGCGGAACGCTAGCATGGGAGGGGCTTGCTCTCCCCATACTCTCTTTTTTTATTAAGGCAACATGGTATGTGAACTGGCTGGGGTTTTTTGGCCATCGACATAACGGGCATCAGATAACAGGCACGGGTTTGTGTTAACTGTTATTTCTTTAGTTCTAGTAGGGAGTGGAGCGGCATGCCGCGGCATTGTCTAGCCTTCTGGGCCAGTCACAGGAGCGACTATATCACTGTTGGCTCAGATTCCACACAGGGCAAGTTGGTCAACAACGTTTGGTGTCAGAGCCAAGGGATGCCGAAACTGGTAAGATAACTGAAGGTACGTTGCAAGACAGATGGGGCGATCATACACGTGGCGGAAATTATTCTGTGGTGGGGTAAGGCACTTTGAGTTACATAAGGAACTACCAGATTGGTTTTAGAAAAGTTGGATACACCTGTCGGATATCAGGCAACGATATATATTTAACATGAACAAGCAGAAGGACATAGAGCAGGCTATTGCTATGGTGGTGCCCAGGACAATTTAGGGAGTAGATGTCCTTGGGCGTGGCCGGTGGTGGGCCTGCCAGGCTTGGAGAGACTAAGAGGTATAAGGATACCTGCTATAATGATGTCCTCATTGGGGCTAGTTGGAACAACTATGGATATGGGTAGTAGTGGAAGTCACGAGCCACAGCGATGCTGTTGGGGGCTCTGGTAAACAGCGGCACTTACAGATTGTGATTTATTATTATGCTGCAGGCAGAAATCCTTCCCCTATCTACTTTTATAACCCCTAACTATAGTATTGCTTCTCCCGACTGCTCCTATAGCTACTCTCTATAACTTGCTAACTGCTCCTATAGTCCCCAAACTGTTGGGCACTGAGGGGTCTTCTTCACTAGAAAATCCACCTGATGCAGCCATAGTTCTCGCCATCCCTACTGTACTGTACTTCCTTTACTGAACAACTGTCCAGGCCTAGGCCATAGCCCTGCCATCCCCTCCTCAACACTCAACAATGGAAACAGAAAATGAAACAAACAACAACTGAAATTACAGATGTAAACTGTGATACATTATAATATTGCACCAAACAATCTCTCCCTTATCTACTCCTACAACCACAGCCAACACCTCCACAGAGAACCTTGCTGTATAAGAGCCAGTTCAGCATTCCTCCCTGAACGTTTTGCTGAGAAATATGTCCTTGACTTTGACCCTTCCCTCACAACTTGTTCTGCCAGTGCCCTTGCACACCCAGAGCTTGACACCTGTCCAGATTTAGAAAAATACTCGTCACGAGAGTCCTCTTTCTCTCAGTCAGCAGAGGTAGCTCAGCTTGTAAGTCTGTGCCTGGCTTTTACTTCTCTCACTGCAGGAGCTGTTGTAGCAGCAGCGGTGGCAGATATTAGTGGGTGGTGGTAATATGCCACGGCTGGGAAGGTACTGGTAGCCTGTCACTTCAGTAAGCTCAGCACACCACCAGCCAGGTATTCAATTCTAATTCCATTTGGAATCTACTTACAGTAGTCCAAAACAGCAATTACACATAACGTGTGATTTAATTTGCTTCCTTCTCGGAAGCCGGTGACATGGAGACCGGCATAACATAGTCTTGGCAAATAAGGTGTTCATTCATTTTAATGAATGTGCTGTAAGCCTTTTCTAAACTGCTACAATACCGATTTATTCTACGACCTATTATGATGGATCCAGCGGTGCTGAAACTCGTTTAGATAGAATGCTGGGTGATGGCCAGCTAATGTATTGTGATGCCCCGAATGCCTGCTCAGGCATTATTTCTTTATTTTGTTCACCCAGTAATTTAGACGGTCAGAGTTAGGGCAGTCATAAGTTGTCATTCACTTTTGCCCACACCATGTTAGCTTATCTTGCTTCACCTCCTCTCTTAAACCTCTCTTGCACCAAACCATAATGTGGCAACATGTCCCGGAGAGACCTACCTTAGCTTCTAGTAACACCACCATCATGGCCTTTCCACATGCCTTGGCTTGAGTTAGAATTAATACCCTCTCTTAATAGACGCATAACTGCATCTTCTACTATTATCAGGAGTTCCGCTTTGCAACAAGTATGGCCCCTCTAAAAGGTTGGAGTTCAGGGCCCCTAACAGCAGAGGACAGCCAGGATTACTGTCCCTGCTTTAACAGGTGCTCACCACAAACAGGACAGGACCGCGAGGCTGTGGTGGGGATGATGGTAACCACCCACCTGCAACCGAGCAACCAAGTCCCGAGTGCAGAGTGAAGGTCGTGTAGCCAGGTCAGGGTAGGAGATGTCGGGATGGTCGTGGAACTTGCCGTGGTCTAGGGTTGGAGAAATTGGATAGTCATAGTGTAGAGACGGGGTCCAGGAGTAGAGAACATAGAATTCCGGAACAAGGAAGGCAAGGGTTAACAAGGCAATAGCAAAGCAGCAGGATGCTTCGGGCAAGCACTTCATCACATACTCAGCCAATTTGCAGCAGGGTTGACTGAGCATTTAAGGAACAGGTAGCCAATAGCTGGTTAGTACAAGGTTGCAGGGTGAGGAATGAGAACCGCCCCCTCAGACATATTCAGTCCACTGATAGGCAGTGGCGGGGAGAAGGGCAGGTGAGGAATAATTATTTAGAGCCAGACTTCTCAGAGCCGTGCGGCGCCTGTGCGTAGCCTGCGTCTGACGCACATCACCCGTGACATCACAGGGGTGGAGCCTATGTGCAGTGCGCATGGTGTCCCCCAGCCTGGTAGTGTGGCATACGTCAGCCGTCTCGTCACAGTACGCTTCACGGGGGCGGGGCAAAGCCCAATCCTCACACTGGCACTCTGCCCGCACATTAATTCTCTGGGGGGCTCTGAAATGCAGGAAGCAGGCAGAGGGAAATCCCTTCCTCTGCAGGTGGGGGCAGGGGCATCAAGGAGAGCAACGTGGGGCTGGAGCTGCAGCATGTGATGGAGACAGGCTGAGAAAGGGGAGAGGGAAGGGTTAAATCATGGGGATAAAAAAATGACATGAAAGGGAAGAAGACATAGAAAGGAAGATAGAGGAACACAAAGAGAAAATAAAGTACAAGAGAGAAAAACATATAAGAGGGACAAGAAAGACCTGAGAGGGGAGAAGAGAAAGAAATAAGGGGAGAAAAGAGGAAAAGACACGGGTCGAGGGAAAGAGAGACAGACATGAGGGGGAGAAAAGAGAGAAAGACAAGAGGGGAGAAAAGAGGGAAAGACATGGGTCGGGGGAAAGAGAGAAAGACACGAGGGGGAGAAAAGAGAGACAGACATGAGGGGGAGAAAAGAGAGAAAGACAAGAGGGGGAGAAAAGAGGGAAAGACATGGGTCGGGGGAAAGAGAGAAAGACATGAGGGGGAGAAAAGAGAGACAGACATGAGGGGGAGAAAAGAGAGAAAGAAAAGAGGGGGAGAAAAGAGGGAAAGACATGGGTCGGGGGAAAGAGGGAAAGACATGAGAGGGAGAAATGAGAGAAAGACAAGAGGGGGAGAAAAGAGGGAAAGACATGAGGGGGAGAAAAGAAGGAAAGACATGAGGGGGAGAAAAGAGAGAAAGACATAAGGGGGAGAGATGAGTGTAAGACATGAGGGGGAGAGATGAGTGAAAGATATGAGGGGGAGAAAAGAGAGAAAGACAAGAGGGGGAGAAAAGAAGGAAAGACATGAGGGGGAGAAAAGAAGGAAAGACATGAGGGGGAGAAAAGAGAGCATGACATGATAGATAGAGATGACATGCAAGGGGGATGAGAGAAAGACATGAGGGGGAGAGATGAGTGAAAGACATGAGGGGGAGAGATGAGTGAAAGACATGAGGGGGAGAGAGGAGTGAAAGACATGAGGGGGAGAGATGAGAGAAAGACATGAGGGGGAGAGATGAGTGAAAGACATGAGGGGGAGAGATGAGAGAAAGACATGAGGGGGAGAGATGAGTGAAAGACATGAGGGGGAGAGATGAGTGAAAGACATGAGGGGGAGAGAGGAGTGAAAGACATGAGGGGGAGAGATGAGAGAAAGACATGAGGGGGAGAGATGAGTGAAAGACATGGGGGGAGAGATGACTGAAAGACATGAGGGGGAGAGATGAGTGAAAGACATGAGGGGGAGAGATGAGAGAAAGACATGAGGGGGAGAGATGAGTGAAAGACATGGGGGGAGAGATGACTGAAAGACATGAGGGGGAGAGATGAGTGAAAGGCATGAGGGGGAGAGATGAGTGAAAGATATGAGGGGGAGAGATGAGTGAAAGACATGAGGGGGAGAGATGAGTGAAAGACATGAGGGGGAGAGATGAGTGAAAGACATGAGGGGGAGAGATGAGTGAAAGACATGAGGGGGAGAGATGAGTGAAAGACATGAGGGGGAGAGATGAGTGAAAGACATGAGGGGGAGGGATGAGTGAAAGACATGAGGGGGAGAGATGAGTGAAAGACATGAGGGGGAGAGATGAGTGAAAGACATGAGGGGGAGAGATGAGTGAAAGACATGAGGGGGAGAGATGAGTGAAAGACATGAGGGGGAGAGATGAGTGAAAGACATGAGGGGGAGAGATGAGTGAAAGACATGAGGGGGAGGGATGAGTGAAAGACATGAGGGGGAGAGATGAGTGAAAGACATGAGGGGGAGAGATGAGTGAAAGACATGAGGGGGAGAGATGAGTGAAAGACATGAGGGGGAGAGATGAGTGAAAGACATGAGGGGGAGGGATGAGTGAAAGACATGAGGGGGAGAGATGAGTGAAAGACATGAGGGGGAGAGATGAGTGAAAGACATGAGGGGGAGAGATGAGTGAAAGACATGAGGGGGAAATAGTGACAAAGGGAAAGGAAAAGAGAAAAAGATGCTGGGGAGAAGATACATCAGATTGTTAGAGAGAGGCTGACACATGGGAAAATACACGGGGGAGAGGGGAGAGAAACATGGGGGGTCTAGTAAAGAGAATGGCATGTGAGAGAAAAGAGGGAGGAAAAGAGACATAAAGGGGAAATAAGATAAATACATGAGGGGAGAACAGAGAGAAAGAATGAGATGAACAGTGTAAGAAGAGAGAGGCATGCTGAGGGGGAGAGATGCTGGGGGGGAGGGAAAGACATGCAGTGTGGGAGAGGAGAGAGACATGGTGGGGGGAGAGGAGAGATATGCTGGATGAGAGGAGAGATATGCTTGGGGGCAAAGATAAAGACGTGCTGGGGAAGAGTGAAAGACATGTTGGGGGGAAAGAGAGAGAGACATGCTCTGGGGTGATGAGAAAGAGACATGCAAGGGGGAGGAGAAAGATGCTTGGAGGAGAAGAGAGAGAGATACATGTGGGGGAGGGAGAGGAGAGAGAGAAAGACATACTGGGGGAGGAGAAGTGAGACAAGCTGGATGGGACAGAGAAATGCAGGGGAGGGGGAGAGACACGCTGGAGGGGATTGGAGAGAGAGACATGCTGTGGGGGAGAGGAGAAAGAGAGACCTACTGGGGGGGGGAGAGAGAGCAATACATGCTGGGAGGGAGAAGAAACGGACATGCTGGGGTAGAGGAGAAAGAGATATGCTGGGGTGAGAGAGAGAGACATGCTGGGGGAGAGGAGCGAGATATGCTGGAGGGGTGGGTAGAGAGAAAGACATGCTGTTGGAGAGAAGAAAAAACATGCAGTGGAAAGGGGAGTTAGACATGCTTAGGGAAGAGGAGATAGATGTGCGGGGGGAGTGGAGAGAGACATGTTGGGGGAGAGGAGAGAGATTTGAGATAGAGAAACTTGAAGGTTAAAGAGAATGACATGAAGGGGAAAATAAGAGAGTCGAGGGGGAGATAAAGTCATTGGAGAAAAGAAATAGATAAGAGGGAAATGAAATCGATAAACACATTCAAGTAGGGAAGAAGTAAAGATGCTGGGGAAAGGAGAGAGAGACATGGGCGGAGAGGGGGAGACATGCAGAGGGGATATGAGAGAGACATGCAGAGGGAGATGAGACTCTGGGGGAGAGGGGAGAGATAGAAAGACATTCAGGGGGAGGGGGAGAGGAGGATGAGACCTGCTGGTGGGAGAGGAGGGAGAGACATGCAGGAGGGGTGAGGGGAGTTAAGAAGTGAGGGAGAGACATGATGGGGGAGGATAGAGACATGCAGGGGTGAGATGACACATGCTTGGGGAGAGGGAAGAGATAGAAAGACATGCTGGGAGGGAGAGGAGAGAGAGACCTCCTGGTTGGAGAGGAGGGAGAGACATGCAGTGGGGAGGAGAGAGACATGTGGGGAAGATGAGAAAGAGAGAGACATGCTCTGGGGAGAGGAGCGAAAGAGACACTCTGATTCAGTCAGTCAGCTCAGCTACCCACAGATTAGCGCGTAAGTCTCCATCAGACTCTCACTTCTAATTTAATTTCCCCCACCAGGCCCTGCTGCATTGACAACAGTCACACAAAACATAGTACCCTGTACAATGACAAGTTATTTACAGGGGAAAAATGTCAATCAAATAAATACTGTATATCGATGGGCTCTCTCTCACACACTTGTGTCACAGATAAAACAGGACATACATGGAACACGCCCAGAACTGTACCAACATGGATGTCACATCTGTGGCTTGCAATGCTGTATGAGAGCTGGCTTGTTTGGGCTTCCACAAACTGTCTTCGGTGCCAGGCCCAACCGCGATTATCTGACCACGAGTGGGCATGGCAAGAGAGGATTAATGCTCTAGTGGGTCCAATACGGAAACATTGACCACCTGCACATGAAGTGGTTGCAGACGTGTCATTTACGGACAAATGTTTGAACTAAATGACCCATACTTATCAAGAAAAAAATACATGGCACTGTACTAAATTATTTGCCATATTGGATGTGCACTGGGGTTTCTTTGTTCATTGTAGTACAGCAGGGCACCGCTTCTCGCCGCTTCGCTTATCGTCGATCCGCCGGCACCGAGAAGGGGGCCGCCATGTTGGATAATACGCCGCGCATGAGCAGAACGGGCGGGTGCACCCAGCGCACATGCGCAGACCATAGTCTGCGCGCGCATACTGTAGCCTGCATGCGCAGACCATAGGCCGCGCATGCGCAGAAAGGCGAGACCGCCGGTCTGCGCATGCACATAACATGAAAATCGCCGGATCCGCTATCCGCCGATTTTCACTATACGGCGGGCCCCTGGAACGGAACCCGCCGTATACCGTTATGGGCTATAGCTTCTCTGTGTGAGGCTGACCCGTTTGCCCGGGGACAGTCCTGGTCTGACAGTATGTTCTGATGTCCCAAATATCTGCTGCATTCTCTCATGTCAACCTCACCCACTCCAGCGTACATCTGCGTTGCCCGGAAGGCACACAGCCTGATGGGGCCCCTCCAAGAACTGCTCCCCTCTGTACAGGACCAGCGTGCTAAGGGTTAACATGTGCTTGTTCTTTGTTGAATTGGCAATTTTCCCACTGGAATTTTAATGAGCCATGGGGACACAAAGGAAAGATCTTTTTGTTCACAGATGCATCAGATTCAACCTCACCCACTCCAGCGTACATCTGTGTTGCCCCAAAGGCGCACAGCCTTTGGCGCAGCCAAAGGGCGTGAGCCGTTTGCTGCCCTTCGCTTATGTTAGTTGATGTTAAAGCTGCTCTATTTCTATCTGAAACTCACAAGCCCTTTATCCCCTGTACCCAATTTTCCTACTTTATCTGTCCATGAAATGTCTGTGAATTCCCTGTATAACCCTGTTCTTTTATTGTAACCATGTATTTTTTATAACTCTGTGCCCAGGACATACTTGAAAACGAGAGGTATCTCTCAGTGTATTACTTCCTGGTAAAACACTTTTATAAATAAATAAACAAAAAATACCCGGGCCCTCCTGTATACAGAACGTGGTCACTTTCCCAGTGGTCCTCCTAACTGACACGAACAAATATATAAATATATAATATTGCGGGTCTGGGTTTTGATCTTGCCAAGATTGTATATGTTTAATTGTGTTGTGAATGTTGTCTGCTTTTGTATTCGTTTCTTTTTTTTAACGTGTTCGTTACAGATGTGTTGATAAGACTTTCTAAACAATATTACTTTATAATAACAGACTACGTATACTGAGATTAGGTCAAGTTGCTGTTTACTAGATGTTGGACCAATTTGTCACTGAACGTAGCAAATAAAAATATCACTTGTGAGCACAGGCCTGCAACCCGGCTTTTCACCGTTATCTCCTAGCATACAGTGCTTCCACTGCAGCAAGGGATTCTGGGAAATGACAAGCAAAGGAGCACACAGGGCCACCTTTTGATTCATATCCATTTTGACTGAAGATTCAAAGAATGCAACTTCAAGAAAGTATGTGATGTGGCAACTTTCTACCAAGATAAAGTGACTTCAACAATAGAAATTCGACCCCGTTAATCAGGAAAATCAACCCGGCAAATGGGCTGGTAATGCATTGCAGGCCACTTTGGCACTGAAGAGGTTAACCGTGGGGTCTCAAAGAGACAATACATCCTAGTACCAAAGTAAAATGATTCCTGTGCTTTTTAAGGGGTTCTCATCTGGGCAATGGTTGAAACATTTTACCAAAATCTGACCCAAATAAAAAATGAAAGTTAGACTTGGGAGGGGTTTCATTCGCTCTGGCTGCTCCCTTTTGTGTATGATGTCACTGTGTGTACAGCCAGAGACCCCTCTCCCTACCTACCTCCCATTATCTTGGTTAGTTCTCTTCTAAGGACAGGCTGGGATAATGGAAAGGAAAATACTTGATTGACAAACACTTACCCATTCAGATGCCCCCAAGAAATGTCACTTGGCAACTACATGGGATTGCTCCTTTAAACCCCCGTTACATAAATAAAACAGATGACAGATCATGACCTTTTTAGACCGAAAACCACAACTGCTCTGACTTGCCAAGAATCCAACGTGTTATCCCCACAGACGGGAGGTTCCCTTGCTGCCTACGTGGATAATGTTTTCTTGAAAGGAAGATTGAGGTCAGGTCGCCCTCAGTCACAGGCGCTTCTGTTCGGTCTGGTTATTTTCCCATGAGAAGGGCGAGGCTCGTTTTCTTTGCTCGCATCCTAATACAGAGATGGCTCCCATCAGTATGGGAACCTGTTATGTAGTATTCCGTTATTTGCGTATTATACACTTTAAATCCCACATAAAGCATCCTGACCATGACGGAAAGGATGGAGTTCGCTTGCCTGTAAATGGAATCCTTTCACTGTCAGAGCCGTCTGTATTACAGTGAACATCTTGCCCTCTCCATATGGTCCATGGGAATTAAGGTTCGAAGGACCCACCTTCAAGACCCACTTGCTTAAAGAAGCATGTGAGTAGGACCGTGGCTAATACTATACACGATACATGAAGCTTGGACCCCTGCAGACGCACTTACCCTCCTACTGTCTCTGTACGTTCTTCCTACCTACCAATTCGATTGCAAGCTCTTCGGAGCAGGGACTCCTCTTCCTAAATGTTACTTTAATGTCTGAAGCATTTATACCCATTATCTGTTATTTGTATTATTTGTTATTTATATGATTGTCACATGTATCACTGCTGTGAAGCACTATGTACATGTAAGGAATTGGGGGCCACGTCCCTTGCGGCGTGACCCCTCCTTACCCACTACCAGTACTGCAGCGGCTGCTGTCCCCGCCCCCCATCGCTACCCATGCCGCCGCCCAGCGCATACTTTGAACTCCGCCGCAGCCGCCATCTTGGATTCTGGCGCTGGTGTTACAGAGCGTGCGCTTCCTTCTAGGATTTATAGCGCACGCATTCTGCCTGTCTCCGCTCCCCGCTCGGCGTGGGAGTCTTCACCACGTCTCCAGCACTCTCAGCTGTGCCCTACTACTTCCTGGTCTCTCAGCCACTCACAAGCAGCTCCTCGACACGTCTCCGCCATGCCCCTCATCCGGATTGGTCACTGCCGCTTTAAATATCCTGCTTTGCTTTCACTTCCTTGCTTTGCATAACTCCGTGCTACCTGTGTTGCCTGGAACCTGTGTCGTGCTCTCTTTGTGTTTATTTCCTACAGCTATTGACCCGGCTCGTCTGAATACCCCATCTGGCTCCTGAACTCGGCTTTCCTACAGGCTACTCTAACCTCTAAGACCCTCGGACTAAGCTACGAATTTTGATTACGGAACTTTCTATATCCTCGGACTCGGCAAGTACTTGACCATTCTTTATCTACATCCAGGCCTGGCCACGCTACTTTGCCACATCCCGGACACGCCCCCTCTGCTGTCGGTGCGTATACTCTACATCCCACCTCAGTACAGGGGACTGGTCTGGTCTGCGGGCTGCACAGCGTGACAGTACATTAATGGCGCTATATAAATAAAGGCATACATACATATTTATGACCAAAGCGAAATAATGACCGAAAAATATTGCATGGGTTATATTAACATATTAAGGTGCCTAAAGTTGTTTCATTTTAAAAGATACTTTGTCTTATTTTTACACTTAACTCCTAGGGCGCGCTCTCACTAACTCAATAACTATGTGTGCTACACGATTATATATACCCTTTAACAAATGGACATTATTTTCTTAATAAAAGTATGGGCAATCACCTGGCCCGACAACTACAACATTATCCTGGTCCTGAGATGGGTTACTCATGATGAGGAAAGTGTATATATACCCACCCTTCTCTCCATACTATATGAATATCTTTTTAAATAAGGAATGGACCCTATATTGCCAGGCAATAACAGATCAGCTTGTTGCCGATGTGGGACACATATTGAGAAGAATACCTCTTATATACACGTCATTGTGTTGTTATTATTATTATTATGTGATTTTATTCTCACTGATTGGATGATGTACCTTTTATAAGTTTGAACTTAGCAGTTCTCCTTATTGTTATACTATATACCTCGTACAGTACTCTATGTGGGATATTGCTTACTTTGTACAGTATACAGTATAATACAGGGAGTAATCTGATTGCCAATTCTTGGAGTCAGGTAGGAATTTATTCTTCCCTTTATGAGATATCATTGGATGATATGTCACAGGATTTTTGTTTGCCTTCCTCTGGATCAATATACTGTAAGTACGTGTAACATAGCCTCCCGGCAGTTACTTCTTTTTCTGGGCTTTTCCTCTGTCAGTCCTGTTAGAGATGGCAGTGGAAAGGTTAATTCATTCAAGAGGTCTGTATGTGTATTTCAGCCTTGAATGTTGTAGCAATATTCGAGGGCGGGCCTTGCAACTCTGAGGTTGTCAATCAAAGGGGTGGATATTGGTTGGAACGCCCCCTGCAGTGTGTGGGCCAATCTGTATCCGGCTTTGGCTTGTAATGAGTCAGAGTTAGAGACACTCCCCTGAGATGTTCAAATTGGGACATGCCTCCCCAATGATCTTCCTGGTATAGTGGTTGCAGCCTCTCTTCTCCACATTGTTCCAACAAATGTTCTGGTTCATCCTCCCATCTTACTTTTTCCCATTGTCTCTGGTCTTTTAATCAGCCTTGGAATTCAGTTGAGGTGCATCTTAATCCAACGATGGTCCTTTCTTCTTGCAATATGTCTGATTTATTTTTTTTGCTTTCAACCCCATTTATTCTTTTTCCTGTCTTTTGTGCGTGCACGCGCGTACACACACACACACACACACACACACACTTCCCCTGCTTTTCAAATCCCAGTCTCTGCTCCTTGTGATATTGGGCAATTTTCTTAAATTCCCTGTGCCACAGGCATTACAATTAGATTCAAACTAAATACAAGAAACCCTAATGTAACGTCCAATATGACAAATGATATAGTTAAATAGTTATCTTTCTTCTAATAAGTAAGGGTCATTAAGCCAAATTCTTTGGCCAAAGTATTTTTAAGCCTGTAATCACGCCAAGGTGAACCATTTTTACAGGCCCTAACACTATCTCTAAACGTTCTCCTCACGTCTCTGATGGAGGAAGAAGTCTTAATAGACTGGCATTCATAGGTGCATCACAAGACATACTATTTAAAAGTGGGCTGGGCGAACTTAACCCCAGGGAGGAGGTGTCACAAACTTCCAAATTGTTTACCAATTGAAATTGACAGTGTTAGGACCTGCAAAAATGGTACACTTTGGCGGGGTTACAGGCATAAAAATACTTTGGCCAAAAAATCTGGCTAAATGACCATCAGTTATGAAAAGACAGAGAAGTATTTAACTTGTCATATTGGATGTAGCTTTTTGTCTCTTGATGTATAAATGAGGTCACACACCCAGTAGCACTCCTTATGGTGTGTGTATGTAACGCTTGCGCTGCCCACGAGCAAGACAGGTCCCCGGTACTGAGATGGGCAAGAAGTAAACCACGCACCCACAGCAGCGGAAGCATTCCTGGCGGGCGGATTGTCAAACGTAGCCGGGTCTGGGTTGGAGAGAGTGGGTTAGTCGATACTTGCCGAGGTCTTGGAGTATAGAGTTAAGAATAGTCAAAGTCCGTTAGCCGTGGTCTGGGGTTGGAGAGATCAGAATCGTGGAAGTCTGTATAGCCGTGGTCTGCGGTTGGGGAGATCAGAATCGTGGAGTCCGTATAGCCGTGGTCTGAGGTTGGAGAGGTCAGAATAGTAGATGTCCGTATAGCCGTAGTCTGGGTTGGAGAAATCAGCAGAGTCAAGGGTAAGCCGGGGTCAATAGCCAGAGAGATTCCAAAGATAAGCCGAGTCGGTACACGAAGGGTTAACTGCAAGAAAACACAGGACCAGGAGCAAGGCACAACAGACGTAGGAGCTCAAGACTACAATAAGTTATGCTCAGCAAGGTATGAGAGGAACTAAAGGGTATTTAACAGGAACAGGAAGCGGAGCAGAGGTGCGGCCTCCGCGGAGGCAAGGATTGGCTGCAGGAGACAAGTGGGCTAAACAAGTACTTGCCACGCAGCTGGGGAGCTGTGCACGTCTTCACGTGTGTGCGCCGCACACGAGAAGCGCGGCGCGTCCGAGTGGGCAGAGCTAAGCTCCGTGGCACACTAGAAGAGCTGCATGTGCGTGCACGCGCGCTCTGTAAGCAGAGCGGGGGTGCGGGCACGCGCTGGTGCCAGAGTGGAGGTCTGAGATATGACAGGTAAGGAGGGAACACGTCGCAAGGAAGTGTTCCCCAATTCCTTACAGTATATATATATATATATATATTAGTGGTGGATTTGAGTTCTGAGATTGCTGGGGTTGTGAGTGATACCAAAATTTTAATTCTAATTGTAACACATGTATCCCCCCCTGATCTCATCTAGGGACCTTTGTGTGAGTACTACACATATTACCAGTTGTGGTGAAATACCTTAACACAACTGTTATGGAACAAGAGCCACATTTCTGACTCACCCCCCTCTCTCCTTTGCAGCTTCTGCCTGTCAGATTTTATTCCCAGCTGCATGGAGCTTGCACACACATACTGTGCCTGTGTGGCTTGCAACAATGTTGCATTCCTTGCCTGCGAGCATGGAATCAGTGAGCTGCTACAGCAGTTTCTGAGATCCTCACCAGAATGGGCTAGTCTGCCCCCCCTCCTGTTTGTTCAGACATGGTCTGCCCCTAGACTATTCCTTTGCCCACACAGCACCTCACTTCCTTTTCAACCCTGGAGACAGTGAGTAAAGAACCCCTTCTCTGTTTATCCCCCTTGGTGAGGCCATCTCTTTTTACCGGTTCCTAACTAATAATCACCAATACACACCATCCACAAGCATCTGTACCCTGCTACCTTTTCCCAATAAAGTGGAGGAAATATTACAGGACTTGGAGTGATTTAAAAGGGAACTGTGTTAATGCTATCGGGAGCCATTCATACCAACGTGACCCTGGCTTCAGAATAGTAAAAAGAGGACCGTGTGCCTTGGGAAATACACACAGAGGAGCTGCTACCCACAGCCTTTATGCTAAAGAAACAAGCAAGCAGCTTACATAGCAAATAATCAGCAGTCTCTCACCACATTGCACAAGCACATTGCTACACAGAGCCACAAGCCTCTACACAGCAAACTACCACAGCTTTATGCAAAGACAGTGAGCAGCCTTACTTTGCTAATAGTACACAAAGGAAGCACCAAGTAGCTAAAACTGCGAACAGTCTGCAGCTTTCACAGACAACCAGTAGCTCAAACTGCACAGCAGCCTTGCAACAAACAGTGCTTCTCTCACAATTACTAACTGCCTTTTTCTCTGTCTGAGTCCACCCGCTGCTCAGCCCCACAGTGAGGAGCCCACGGACACCTGTAAGTACAGCTACCCCAACGCTGCACGCTGCAGGACACCGCTCGGCACCATCAGAGACAGACGCCCTTCGCTGACAAGGTAAAAGACCGCACGCCACACGCACTGGCAAAGGCCTACACACACCTACAGCATGGCAGAACTCAGAACCTCACCAGACATCACGCAGGAGAGCGATCACTCAGACACAGAGACCGCCGCGCAACTGCAACAGGCGCAGGCAGGCACAAGGCCCAAACGGGCAGTCGCACTGACACAAAAGGCCCGCGAAAAATACGAAACTGACGTTGAAGTGCACCGCGCTAAATTAGAGAAGGCCTGGGAGGACACTGATCGTGAGATAAGTAATGTCGCAAGTGCTAGCAATCAAGAAACCCAGATTAAGCAAGCTATCACTCAGATTAAGTCAAGCCATAGACGTTACGTAACGCTGTCACAGGCATATTTCACCTATCTGACAAGAACTAACACAGAAGACAGCACGCGGGAACGCGATCTGCAAAAGGCGATTGACCTGGAGCGCGATGGCGTCGTGCAGACCGCCATCTCAGACGCCCAAAGCGAGAGAAAAGAGCTCCTCCTGGAGACTGCATCGCAGCGCTCAAGCACATCCAGGCACTCATCAAGGTCAGCAAAATCAGCGCAATCCAACGTGTCCAGCGCAAGCTCAAACGCTACTAAGGCGCGAGCCACCGCAGAGGCCGCACGTGCCAGGGCCGAATATAGTCGCAGAGAGGCAGCCATAAAAGCAGGAAGAGCGCGCATAGAGGAGGAGGAACAGACAGCCGCCGCTAATGCCGCCGCCGCCACTGCTACCGCCGCTACTGCCGCAGCCACTGCGCGTAGGAAAGCCGAATTTGATGCGGAACTAGAGGCGCTTAATCAAGAGAAGGAAGCCGCCGCCGCCATAGCCCAAGCTGAAGTCCTAGAAGCAGCCGCGCAACAGGACGGCGGGGAGCAACCGTACAGACGGATTGCCTCAGAGGATCCAGCCCAACGCACCGAAGACTACGTAAGGAGCCTCTTCAGTGCAAACACCAGTGCACCATCGCAACACGGATGGAGCGACTCCACAGACAACGAAGACTTGCTAGGCCCACGAGGATAAAATGCCGTTCCTGCAATGGTACATGCTGCCTGGGATAGCCACAGCCACAATAGTGATCCACACGCCAGCGCGCACACGGAAGCACCACAGGCTCGCAATCCAGGTACACCCACGCGGGAGAAAACAGCCCCTCACACAGGCCAGCAGTCATCACACGTCCACGCCAAGGAAGAGGCGACCGCACGGACCCTCCCAGCAACTACTTCAGAACGGGACAAACGCGGCGATGTCTCAGGTCTGACAGACATAGCCAAGTACATGATCCGGCGCGACTTGATGCACGCAGGACTCATCAGCTTCGACGACCGCCCTGAGAACTACCGGACATGGAAGTTCACGTTCAAAGACGCAATCGACAGCTTGGACTTCTCAGCAAGGGAAGAGCTCAACCTGTTAGTCAAGTTCCTGGGGAACGTATCCAGGGAGCAAGCGCAGAGACTTCGGACGGCAAACGCGCATCAACCCCAAGTAGGTCTTGACCTAGTGTGGGAAAGGCTAGAACAGTCCTATGGCAGCCCCGAAGCAGTCGAGGATTCACTCTTCAAAAGAATCGAGAGCTTCCCCAAGATCACGAATAAAGACTACTCGAAGTTACGAGATTTTGGAGACCTGCTGCAAGAACTGGAGTTCGCAAGGAAAGACCACTCCTTAATAGGTCTCAATGCCCTAGATTCAGCTCGTGGAGTGAGACCCATCCTGGAGAAGCTACCCTTCAACCTCCAAGAAAGGTGGCTTTCACAAGGTTCCAAATACAAAAGGGAGAAGCAGGTTGTCTTCCCCCCATTCTCATTCTTCGTGAGCTTCATCCGCGAAGCGGCAAGGACAAGAAACGACCCCAGCTTCATCTTAGGGGCACAAACCACATCCAGCGCCAGCCACCCGAGGAACGAAAGGCCAACAGCAAGGCACAAGGACTCCAGAACACCCATCTCGGTCCACAGGACGGACGTGCCCCCTACGACGCACGCGAGTCCCAGCCAGACGGCCGACAGGGACAAAAAACCAAGGGACCTTAACAAAGAATGCCCTATCCACAAAAAGCCGCATCCACTTAACAAGTGCTTCGGATTCAGGATGAAACCCATAGAGGAGCGAAAGAACCTACTCAGGGAATGGGGAGCCTGTTTCAAATGTTGTGCTTCCACAACTCATTTATTCAAGGACTGCAAAGAAGCTATGAAATGCACAGAGTGCGATAGCGACAGGCACATAGCCGCTCTACACCCGGAAGCTATGAAGCCCAAAGCAAGCAAAGCCCCTAACCCTCCGACAAAGCAGGGCGGGGAGGAAGAAGTGGGAGACACACCCCCCCCGACGTCAGTAGCATCCAAATGCACAGAAGTATGCGGAGAAGGAAACGACGGTAGATCTTGCTCTAAAATATGTCTGGTAGCAGTGCACCCAGAGGGACAACCCCAGAGAGCCAAACGGATGTATGCAATCATCGACGACCAGAGCAACCGATCGCTGGTCAGGTCAGAATTCTTCGATATGTTCGGCATACAAGACAGTACTTCTCCTTACACTCTCAGAACGTGCGCAGGGCGAATGGAGACTACAGGGAGAAGAGTGAATGGCTACACCATATGCTCAATAGACGGCAAAGTGAGCATGCCCCTTCCCACACTCATCGAGTGCAATCACATGGCAGAAGATAGGACTGAGATCCCCACGCCAGACGTGGCGCGACACCATCCCCATCTAAAAACCATTGCCGATCATATCCCACCACTAGACGAAGATGCCCAGATCCTGCTGCTACTTGGCAGAGACATCATGAGAGCACACAAGATCCGCGAACAGCGAAATGGGGACCACAACGGCCCAAGCGCTCAAAGGCTCGATCTAGGATGGGTGGTAGTTGGAGAAGTATGCATAGACAGGATACGAGGACCCGACAACGTAGGCGCCCTACGGACAAACTCGTTGGAGAACGGTCGTATATCCCACTTCAAACTATGGAGACGTGCCTGTGGCAAGAAAATACCCCAACAACCTAGGGAGTACAGTGTTCCAGACAACAAAGGACGACGACAAACAGGCGCCATCAATGGAAGACAAAGAATTCTTGAGGTTAATGGATAAGGAGCTCTTCAAGGACGAATTGGGCAGTTGGGTGGCCCCACTACCTTTCCGCTCGCCAAGAAGACGCCTCCCAAACAACAGAGACCATGCTATGTCTAGGCTCGCTTCGCTCCGCCGTAACCTACAAAGGAAACCGGAGACCAAGGAACACTTTGTGGCCTTCATGCAAAAAATCTTCCACAGTGGCCATGCAGAGTCGGCGCCCCCACTGAAAGAAGGCGAAGAATTCTGGTACCTCCCGTCGTTTGGCATCTACCACCCCCAGAAACCTGGCCAAATCCGAGTGGTATTCGACTCCAGCGCTCAGCATCAGGGAGTCTCCCTAAACGATGTTCTCCTCACCGGGCCGGATCTGACAAACAGTCTTCTGGGAGTGCTGATCCGCTTCCGCAAGGAACCTATCGCCGTAACCGCAGACATTCAACAGATGTTCCACTGCTTCCTTGTGCGAGAAGACAACCGTAACTACCTAAGATTCCTGTGGTACCAAGATGACGACATAGAAAAGGAAATCACGGAGTACCGCATGAAAGTACATGTCTTCGGGAACAGCCCATCACCTGCAGTGGCAGCCTACGGCCTCAGAAGAACGGCCCAAGACGGAGAAGCAGAGTTCGGGAAAGACGCCAGGAGCTTCGTCGAAAGAGACTTCTATGTGGATGACGGATTAAAATCAGTTCCCACCGAAGAAGAAGCCGTAGATCTACTCAAGAGGACACAAAAGATGTTAGCAAAGGCCAACCTAAGGTTGCACAAAATAGCTTCCAACAGTGCCACAGTGATGAAGGCGTTCCACGCAGATGATCAAGCACCAGATCTCAAGAATTTGGATCTGAGGACCGACACGCCTCCCATACAGCGGAGCCTAGGGATAAGCTGGAACCTTAAAACAGACACCTTTACGTTCCAGGTAGCCATCGAAGAAAAACCCTTCACACGTCGCAGAGTCCTGTCCACCGTTAACAGTCTCTACGACCCGCTAGGATTCGTGGCCCCTGTCACTATACAAGGGAAGTCTCTCCTCAGAGAAATGTCCTTCGAAAAACAGGAATGGGACACCCTACTACCTCCAGAAAAACGGAAAGAGTGGGAAACGTGGAAACACTCCTTGAAGGCCCTCGAGCAACTTCAAATCCCACGCCCCTATTCACCTATATCTCTCACCGCCGCACACAGCAAAGAGCTTTGCGTGTTCTCAGATGCCTCCACCAAAGCTATAGCAGCGGTGGCCTACCTAAAAACCACGAACGTGGATGGAAGTTGCCACATCAGGTTCATCCTTGGCAAAGCTAAGCTGGCGCCACAACCCGACCATACTATACCCAGACTAGAGCTGTGTGGTGCAGTGTTAGCAGTAGAACTGGTGGAGCTTATCGAGAATGAGATGGACAGCAAACCAGATGCCGTCAAACTCTACACAGATAGCAAGGTGGTGCTGGGATACATATACAACAAGAAGAGGAGATTCTACGTATACGTAGCTAACCGTGTAGAAAGAATCAGGAAATCAACTCAACCAGAACAATGGCACCACGTGCCCACAGATCAAAATCCCGCAGATCATGCTACCAGATCAGTACCCGCATCTCAACTGCAGAATACGTCGTGGCTCACAGGACCAACGTTTCTTGCGCAGCCTGCGGAAACGCTACCAACCCCAGTTGGCGATTTTGAACTCGTGGATCCCGAAAAGGATACGGAGATAAGGCCCCCACAAGTATCCGTGGTACTCACCAATGTATCGCACAAAAACGCATTCGGATCACACCGATTCCAACGCTTCTCAAGATGGACGGCCCTTCTGCGGGCAGTAGCCCATCTCGGGCATATAGCCTCCACCTTCCGCCAGACACCAGATGGTAAAACTACCGGCTGCCACGGCTGGCACATCTGTAGAGAGCTGCGCACCGTAGAGGAAATTACAAAGGCTAAGGAAACTGTTCTCAGTCATGTTCAAAGAGAAACGTATGCGGAAGAGATCAATTGCATTCGCGGAAAGAAGAGTGTTCACAAAAACAGTCCACTCTGGAAGTTGAATCCCTTCATCGACAACGACGGCCTCATGAGAGTAGGAGGCCGTCTCAATAAGTCCCAACTGAGCAGGGAGGAAAGCAACCCTCTCATCATCCCTGGCCGGCATCACATCGCTACTTTGTTGGTGCGCCACTACCACGAACAAGTCATGCATCAGGGGTGACACTTCACCGAAGGCGCTATTAGGGCAGTGGGCATTTGGGTCGTTGGCATGAAAAGGTGAGTGGCCAGTAATCTCCACAAATGTGTTAGGTGCCGAATGCTGAGAGGCAAAAGCCAAGATCAAAGGATGGCGGATCTACCTGTCGACAGACTTAATACAGAACCCCCCTTTACCTATGTAGGACTTGATGTATTTGGGCCCTGGATGGTCATCTCGCGTAGAACTAGGGGCGGACTAGCAAATAGCAAACGATGGGCGGTACTCTTCACCTGCATGAGTATGCGAGCGATACACATCGAGGTTATAGAATCTATGGATGCTTCAAGCTTCATAAATGCCCTCAGAAGGTTCTTTGCAGTCAGAGGACCAGTTAAACAAATACGCTCCGATTGTGGTACCAATTTCGTTGGAGCATGCAAGGAAATACAAATAAACACTAAGGACAATAGAGACAATAGTATCCAAAGATACCTGCGCGACCAAGAGTGCACGTGGACATTCAACCCTCCTCACTCCTCTCACATGGGCGGAGCATGGGAACGCATGATCGGAGTGGTTAGGCGTATCTTGGATTCTATAATGCTAAAAACCGACCTGACTCGACTCACTCACGAAGTGCTAACCACATTCATGGCCGAAATATCAGCAATAGTCAATGCTAGGCCCTTAATCCCAGTGTCAACAGATCCAGAATCGCCAAGCGTTTTGACACCAGCAATGCTGCTGACCCAGAAAGTAGGGAACGTCCCCACCCCTGTCGAAGGCTTCCACTCTAAGGATATGCACAAACGACAGTGGAGACAGGTGCAGTACTTGGCCAACACATTTTGGGATCGCTGGAGACGTGAGTATCTGGTGACACTCCAAGAACGCCACAAATGGCAAACAGTGAAAGCAAATATCCAAGTGGGGGATGTGGTCTTGTTGAAAGATAAACAGGTGGCAAGAAATGAATGGCCCATGGGACTTATAATCAGAACTATCCCAAGCGAAGACGAAAAGGTTCGCAAAGTGGAAGTACGAGTGGCCCAGAATGGGATCGTTAAAACCTTCCTAAGACCCATTACAGAGACTATCCTTCTAATGCCCAAATCGGACTGTGATGGGGAAAAACTGGTTACCAGTGCCGTGGTCTTTTAAGAGACATTGTGGTGCGTCATGCTAACCAAGAGCTGTGCACCCACCTGGCTTCCCTTACTGGAAAGCCTGGCCAAAGGACTTTGATGCCAGTGGTACCGGCCGGTATCACGTTGCTATGGAAATATGGACCTTTGCAGTATATCGTTATGTTGTATGTATTGCACATATGTTCCACATAGCTTGTTATATAGTGGTATCTACAGATACCAGACGGGGAGTGTTATGGAACAAGAGCCACATTTCTGACTCACCCCCCTCTCTCCTTTGCAGTTTCTGCCTGTCAGATTTTATTCCCAGCTGCATGGAGTCTGCAGACACATACTGTGCCTGTGTGGCTTGCAACAATGTTGCATTCCTTGCCTGCGAGCATGACATCAGTGAGCTGCTACAGCAGTTTCTGAGATCCTCACCAGAATGGGCTAGTCTGCCCCCCTCCTGTTTGTTCAGACATGGTCTGCCCCTAGACTATTCCTTTGCCCACACAGCACCTCACTTCCTTTTCAACCCTGGAGACAGTGAGTAAAGAACCCTTCTCTGTTTATCCCCCTTGGTGAGGCCATCTCTTTTTACCGGTTCCTAACTAATAATCACCAATACACACCATCCACAAGCATCTGTACCCTGCTACCTTTTCCCAATAAAGTGGAGGAAATATTACAGGACTTGGAGTGATTTAAAAGGGAACTGTGTTAATGCTATCGGGAGCCATTCATACCAACGTGACCCTGGCTTCAGAATAACAACAAAAAAACCCTGCAAGCTCTTTTTGAGAACTCTTGAGCCCCCACAAAATATATATATTGTGGCAGGACGGCCTCGCGGCGGGGTCAGTAAGACGCTTGACACGATGGGAAACTTTCAACTATAGTGGTTTATTAGCCACAACCAAAATAAAGTACGGGTGCACTGTCCCTTTAAGAAACTACTTTCTTGAAATTTAAAGCCTGTTCCCTTTAGGGAAACTAACTCACTTCTTGAGCCCTTACTAACAAGACAGCCAGCTTATCTGGTCATGCCCAAAACATGCTACACAAAGGTTAACCGATACGTATAAGAATAAAGTCTTATCTGTATAGCAGCTCCAGCAGCAAACAGGAACACGGTTCCGGGGAGCAGGCTTTGTCCAGCCTCGCAGCAATCTGTATCTTTACCCTGGGTTGGGGTCCCAGCTGGTCCCAGCAGCAGAGCTCCTCGCAGGACTGCGGGACCAGAGAAGCAGCAGCTGCTACGGCTTCCAAGCCGGGAGAGTTCTCTCCACCTTCCTGTGGAAAAACAAGCTCACCTTGTGTGAGCAACTTCCTGCTTTTTAAAGCACTTGTTTCACTGATAGTTCAGCCCCTTTTTAATTAGACTGCAGCTGTGCTTTCTCTGTCTGAGGAGATTAACACTCAGTGATCTGGCTGCAGCATCTCTCCATTCACTGTCACAGCCTACTGAGTCAGTGACTCTGTCACAATATATGTGTATATGTGTCAAAAAGGAGTGAAACAGACGACAGAGAAGCCCAATGCTACATCCAACATGACAAAAATACACAGTAAAATACTTATATATTCTCTTTAATAATAATGACCCTTTTTCAAGAGAATATATAAGTATTTTACTGTGTATTTTTGTCATGTTGGATGTAGCATTGGGCTTCTCTGTCGTCTGTGGTGCAAAACCTGTCAGGCTCACAGGAGGCCTGAGCCTCCGCTGATGGGAACCTGGGGTGTATCCTGGAACGATCTTCACAATAACAGTGCCTCCACCTGTGCAGGATTCTAAGTGTAGAATAACTCCTGAGACAGGACCTCATACACAGTAACTACATACACCAGAGTGTATTATATATATATAGTATATAGTTATCCTTGCTTCATTCATTGTAACATCGCCGGAAGAAGAGATCAGTGTATCTCGAAAGCTCGCACAAATAAAAGCATTTCGTTAGCCACAGAACGGTATCATCTATTTATTTTTTGATTATTGAAGCTCGGCTAACACGGTACTGATACCTCTACATATATATATATATATATATATATATATATATATATATATATATATATATATATATATATATAACTGCTCGATCGCCCACCTTATTCCCCCAAAACCGTGTACCAAGAGTCCCCCACCCACGTGTGAGACAGGGCTGCCCACTAGGTGAGGTGTACTGGTTGGTGACAGCGAGAGAGGGAGTGAGAGAGAGAGTGACAGAGGGAGAGAGAGAGTGACAGAGGGAGAGAGAGAGTGACAGAGGGAGAGAGAGAGTGACAGAGGGAGAGAGAGAGTGACAGAGGGAGAGTGACAGAGAGAGAGAGAGAGAGAGAGAGAGTGACAGAGAGACAGAGAGAGAGAGAGTGACAGAGAGTGACAGAGAGAGTCTTTCAAAGTGTGTGTCTGAGTAAGTCAGTCAAAATTTGTGTGTGCCAGTCAGAGAGAGAGAGAGAGAGAGAGTGTGTGTGTGTGCCAGTCAGAGAGAGTGAGAGAGAGAAAGAGAGTGTGTGTGCACCAGTCAGAGAGAGTGTGTGTGCGCCAGTCAGATTGTGTGTGTGCGCCAGTCAGAGAGAGAGTGTGGGTGCGCACGCGCACCAGTCAGAGAGAGAGTGCGTGCACCAGAGAGTGTGTGTGTGCGCCAGTCAGAGATAGTGTGTGTGTGCGCCAGTCAGAGTGTGTGTGCGCCAGTCAGAGAGAGTGTGTGGGTGCGCGCGCGCACCAGTCAGAGAGAGAGAGAGTGTGTATGTGTGTGCGCCAGTCAGAGAGTGTGTGTAAGGAATCTGGTGTCTAAGCGTCATCAGCGCGACCATTACTCACCTCCCGTCGGTACTCAGGCGTCCAAGCATCTGCAGCGCAATTTCCACATACCTCCGTTGTCTGCCACTGGCACTCTGGCCCCTCCCCATCACAGGATTGCACCAACCGAAGAGGTGCCTGTTGAACCGCAGCCTCTGCGTGTGTCCCCAGCTCCGCGCTCTATGCGCACACGTGCGTCTGTCTCTGTCCCCATGCGCATACGCGCATCAGTCACCGAATCCACGCGCACACGCACGCCAGCCCCAGACGTTATGTGCAAGCATTCCCAGCTTACAGAGCACACGCCTAACAGAGCACTTTTAACCACTGCTCCTGCAGTGAGGCGTCGCCCCCAAGCATCACACAGTTCCATGCAAATCAATGATTACACTCAGCTGGGCTGTAACACCTCCCTCCTATCAGGGAGGACTCCTTGCAGTCCTCCAGGCCTGCACCCTTTTCCCATTGGCCTGCCCAGCTTTATTATGCGTGTGCTTCCCATCACTCGTCACTCGACATAGTTCTGTATGGAAGCATTTGACTACTCTCTCAGTGACTCCTCAGGTATTGACGCGGATTGGACGACTACCCCCTCTGGCTCTCGACTTCGGCTCTACTTGGACTTCGTGACTTCTGGCATCCCTGTAACACGGCTTATACCTTCGACCATCCGCAACTCTCCAATCCCTGATCTTGGCAACGGCAATAACTACTCCTCCTCTACTACCGGTACCGGCAAGTATTGTCTTCCTTACTATACCTGGCCTGGCAACACTAACACCACACTCCGGACGTGCTCCCTTTGCTGTGGGTGCGTGTATCCCTACGTCCCACCTCAGCACAGGGGACAGGTCTGGTCTGCGGGCAGCACCGGCATAACATTATGTCGAGCCCACAAGACGCAGACCAGACTGAATTAGATATGAGGATTCCTAATCCCAAACCTTACGCAGGTGAATCTCAAGATTTTCGGGGCTTCATTAATCAATGTGAAGTACAATTTGAAATGGCCCCCCACCAGTTTTCTACTGGCCGAAAGAAGGTGGCCTACGTTTATAATCTGTTGATGGGTAGCGCACTGGCTTGGGCCTCCCCCATCTGGGAGCGGCGAGATGACCTTACCCAGAATTACTCAGCCTTCAAGACGGAATTCAGGCAAGTGTTTGATTCCCCCGCACGTCGGGAGGTGGCGTCTTCTTCTCTTTTACAGATTACTCAAGGGCGAAGACTGGTGACTGAATATGCCATAGAGTTCCGGACCCTTGTAGCAGAGACCAACTGGGAACAGGAGGCCTACGTCGCCGTATTCTGGCAAGGACTGTCAGACAGCATCAAGGATGTACTTGCTCTCCAACCCAGGCCAGGTCTTTTGGAGGATCTCATCACTCTGACGATTAGAGTGGACCAACGTATTCAGGTACGTCGCACGGAGCGCCAGCGCACTCGCTCGGTAACCTCTTTGTCTCTCTCTCTCAGCACTACTACAGTCCCCAGGTCCACTTCACCGCTCCGTCCTTCCTTGGACTCGTCCGAAGCGATGCTGTTGGGGGTTCAACGGGTTCGCACACCAATACGGCAATTCCGCCTCGCCGGGGAATTGTGCTATTATTGCGGACCTGCAAAAACATCTGACCCAAGAATGTCCTCCATCTCAGGAAAACGGGAACACCCAGTGAGTATGAAGGGGCTCTTTGTGGGTGTCCTCGTCCCCTTCCCCAAAAAGGATTCCCTAAGAAACTCACTATACCCGTGTGCCTCTCAGGCCGTAAGTTCCGCGTCTCCACAGTAGCCTTCATAGACTCCGGAGTCGGAGGCAATTTCGTGGATCAAGAGTTCGCCAAACACTACCAGATACCGCTCGTGGAGAAAAAGATCCCCATCGCCTTGGTCGGAATTGATGGGCATCCACTCACGCCGGCATTTATCTCATTAGAGACGGTTCCGGTTGTACTTTCCTCTGATAATCACAAGGAAACCCTGACCCTCGACGTAATTCAGGCTCCGGGAACACCCATAACCCTAGGTTTGCCATGGTTACAACTACACAACCCACGGATCAATTGGACATCCACCAACCCCATCACTTGGGAACCAAGGTCAGGTGAACCACAGCGACTCCTAGCGAATACCACCGTTCCTGAGACGAACCTCCCTACGGTTTACCACCAGTTTCTGGACGTATTTAATAAGGTACAATCTGACCTTCTACCCCCACACATGTCATATGACTGTCCTATTGACCTGATTCCTGGTTACACATTACCTAAGTCCAAGACTTATCATCTGTCTCTCCCCAAAACTAAGGCTATGGACGAGTACATCCAGGAGAACCTGAAGAAAGGTTTTATTCGTCCATCTACTTCACCAGCTGGAGCAGGGTTCTTCTTCGTAAAGAAGAAGGATGGAACTTTAAGACCTTGTATTGATTATAGAGGGCTTAACCGCATCACCGTAAAGAATCGCTACCCACTCCCCCTTATCACTGAACTTTTTGATAGGTTGCAAGGTGCCAAAGTCTTCTCCAAGCTGGACCTCAGGGGAGCTTATAATCTTGTATGCATACATCAAGGAGACGAATGGAAAACGGCCTTCAACACGCGTAGTGGCCACTACGAATACCTTGTGATGCCTTTCGGACTGTGTAATGCTCCAGCCGTTTTTCAAGATTTCATTAACGATGTCTTCCGCAAAGTACTCAACGACTTCGTCATAGTCTATCTGGATGATATCCTGATTTTTTGGAAGAATTTACAGGACCACATCTTTCATACATCTTACGTGCTCTCTCGCCTTCGTGAACATCGCTTATATGCCAAGATGGAGAAATGTACCTTCCATCAGACTTCGACCCAGTTTCTAGGCTACATTATTTCCAGCGATGGTTTCATGATGGATCCGGACAAATTAAAAGCCGTTACTAACTGGCCTAGACCCGACTCTCTTAAATCCGTCCAGCGCTTTCTGGGATTTGCGAACCACTACCGCAAGTTTATCCGTGATTTCTCCAGAATTGTTGCACCTATCACAGTCCTTACGAAGAAGGGGCCGATCCGTCGGTTTGGTCAACAGAGGCCAATACCACCTTCAACACACTTAAGGAGGCTTTTGTGTCCGCACCGGTTCTCCATTACCCCAACACTGATCTCCCTTTCGTGTTGGAGGTGCACGCCTCTGATTCTGGCGCCGGTGCCATTCTATCCCAGAGACCTTCACCCCAAGAAAAATTGCATCCCTGCGCATTCTTTTCGAAGAGATTTACCTCAGCGGAGAGGAATTACGACGTGGGGAACAGAGAGTTACTGGCCGTTAAAATGGCACTTCAAGAATGGAGGCATCTCCTGGAAGGGTCGAGGGAACCGTTCACCATCCTCACAGACCATAAGAATTTATTATATATAGAGAACGCTCGCCATCTGAGTCCACGGCAAGCCCGCTGGTCTTTGTTCTTTTCCAGATTTAATTTCCAACTGTCATATATTCCTGGGACTAAAACTGTCAAAGCCGATGCTCTCTCAAGACAACATTCTTCCGAAGAGAGACCAGAAGATTCCATGGAGACCATTTTACCTCACGAGAAGATTTTCGCCGCATCTTCCTTCAGAAGCTTTGACAAGATCGTCAAGTCACAAAGGTCCATTCCAAAAAACCTGAAGGTCCCCAGGGGCAAGCTCTTCGTGAGACCTAATTTCATACCCGAGGTTCTGGATTGGGGACATGCCTCGAGAGCAGCTGGTCATCCTGGCTACAAAAAGACTTTGGACCTTATACGTCGCAACTTTTGGTGGCCCAAGATGTCCAAAGACATTTTCGAATATACGCACGCTTGTCCGGTCTGTGTGCAAAACAAGACAATTCATCAAAGGCCTCACGGTCTTCTCCTTCCTCTGCCCATCCCAGAACGTCCGTGGTCACACATATCAATGGATTTTATTGTGGAGTTGCCAAGGTCCAAAGGGATGAATAAGATTTTAGTAGTGGTGGATCGTTTTTCTAAGATGGCTCACTTTATCCCGCTCAAAGGACTTCTCACCTCACCCGCCCTTGCTGATATCTTCACTGATCACATCTTTTGCATTCATGGTATTCCTTCGTCCATCGTGTCTGACAGAGGGTCACAGTTCGTATCCAGATTTTGGAGAACTTTTACCAAAAGACTAGGGATCTCTTCTTCTTTTTCCTCAGCTTACCATCCTCAGTCCAATGGTCAAACAGAAAGGGTCAATCAGTCCCTGGAAAAATACCTGAGGTGTTTCATTTCCAATTCTCAGGATGATTGGGCACAACTTTTGCTATGGGCCGAATATGCTTTTAACTCCGCTACCAACGAGTCCACCCGAGAGTCGCCATTTTTCATCAATTACGGTTTTCATCCCCCATGTCTTCCCGTCTCCAACATTCCTTCCGGAGTCCCGGCTGTAGACGACCGTGTCAAATCTCTGCAATCAGCATGGCCCAAGATTCAGTCTGCTCTTCTTACCGCCTCTCAACGGGCCAAACATCAGGCAGATCGCCACCGCCGTCCGGCACCCAGATACAAGCCAAGGGATATGGTATGGCTGTCCTCAAGAAACATTTATTTGAAGGTACCTTCCCCAAAATTGGCGCCGAGGTTCCTGGGCCCTTTTCCGATAACTGAACAGATTAATCCGGTAGCATTCCAGCTTCAACTTCCCGACAGCATGAAGATACCAAACGTGTTTCACACATCTCTACTCAAGCCATTCGTATCCAGTCATTTCTTCCCCAACCATAACCGTAGGCCTGATCCGGTTATTACCCAGAATAGGGAAGAATATGAGGTCCAGTCCCTGTTCGATTCTCGCATATCCAGGGGTCAACTGCAGTTCCTCGTGCACTGGAAGGGTTTCGGCCTAGAAGAAAGGTCTTGGGTTCCACTTCGTGATATCCACGCTCCGGTTCTTCTGAAGACTTTCAGGAAGAAGTTTCCAAACCAACCATTTAAGGACCATCCTGAGGCCGTTCCTGAAGGGGGGGGTACTGTAAGGAATCTGGTGTCTAAGTGCCGTCAGCGCGACCATTACTCACCTCCCGTCGGTACTCAGGCGTCCAAGCGTCTGCAGCGCAATTCCCACATACCTCCGTTGTCTGCCACTGGCACTCTGGCTCCTCGCCATCACAGGATTGCACCAACCGAAGAGGTGCCTGTTGAACCGCAGCCTCTGCGTGTGTCCCCAGCTCCGCGCTGTATGTGCACACGTGCATCTGTCTCTGTCCCCATGCGCATACGCGCATCAGTCACCGAATCCACGCACACACGCACGCCAGCCCCAGACGTTATGTGCATGCATTCCCAGCTTACAGAGCACACGCCTAACAGAGCACTTTTAACCACTGCTCCTGCAGTGAGGCGTCGCCCCCAAGCATCACACAGTTCCATGCAAATCAATGATTACACTCAGCTGGGCTGTAACACCTCCCTCCTATCAGGGAGGACTCCTTGCAGTCCTCCAGGCCTGCCCCCTTTTCCCATTGGCCTGCCCAGCTTTATTATGCCTGTGCTTCCCATCACTTGTCGCTCGACATAGTTCTGTATGGAAGCATTTGACTACTCTCTCAGTGACTCCTCAGGTATTGACGCGGATTGGACGACTACCCCCTCTGGCTCTCGACTTCGGCTCTACTTGGACTTTGTGACTTCTGGCATCCCTGTAACACGGCTTATACCTTCGACCATCCGCAACTCTCCAATCCCTGATCTTGGCAACGGCAATAACTACTCCTCCTCTACTACCGGTACCGGCAAGTATTGTCTTCCTTACTATACCTGGCCTGGCAACACTAACACCACACTCTGGACGCACTCCCTTTGCTGCGGGTGCGTGTATCCCTACGTCCCACCTCAGCACAGGGGACGGGTCTGGTCTGCGGGCAGCACCGGCGTAACAGGGTGTGTGTGCGCCAGTCAGAGAGTGAGTGTTTGTGCAGTCAGAGAGAGAGTGTGTGTGCGCCAGAGAGAGAGAGTGCCAGTGAGAGAGAGAGTGCGTGTGTGCCAGTCAGAGAGAGCGTGTGTGTGTGTGTGTGCCAGTCAGAGAGAGTGACAGTCAGAGAGATAGAGGGTGTGTGTGTGTGTGCTAGTCAGAGAGAGAGAGTGAGTGTGTGCCAGTCAGAGAGCACGTGTGTGTGTGCCAGTCAGAGAGTGAGTGTGCAAGAGAGAGAGAGTGTGCATGAGTGTGTGTGCATGTCTGTGAGAGAGTGTTTGTGTGTGTGTGCCAGTAAGAGAGTGTGCCAGTCAGAGTGAGTGTGTGCCAGAGAGTGAGTGAATGCCAGTCAGACAGTGAGTGGGTGCCGGTGTCAGTCAGAGAGAATGTGAGAGTGTGAGTTTCCAGAGAGAGAGAGAGAGAGAGAGTGTGTCAACACTGAGGAAGGGGTTGTGTGTATTTCCAAAACATTGTGCACCTGGTTTCTTGTTAACAATACATGGTCTAAGTTATACATTTTTTCATTCATAGTATGTGTTTACAAAGAGTGTGTTTAACCTCATTCTGTTTTTAATGCCTTGCACATAAGACTGCAGTTGTTCCATTTTCCTTTGTGAGGCAGAGTTCCACCACTAATGGCAAAACATTGCAAGACTACAGCAGCCTCCCTCCCGGCTCTCCGGGTCATGCACTGACATGCAGCGTGACACTGGCCTTGAGGACAGGAAGGATATAGAAATACAAATAGGGAAATGGTGATGCGGTTATGTGAATGCAGCCGACAAAGCCATTTGAAAGAAAAAAATGGAAATGACTAGTACAAAGCAAGAAAAGACCATAAGAAAATGAGAATACATCCCTCCTGGACAACGAGTGAGTGTGTGTGTGTGTGTGTGTCACTCCATCAGCAGTATAAACCGTAGCTTGACTGGAACGATTTTCATGGGTATGTGGCCCCTTCAGTTAAAGAAGAAAGGTAGGTAGAGTCACAATTCCAGTGAAGAGCTGCCCCAGGTGCTCAGAAAGCCCCTGTGAGTTGGGCGTATAGCAGATCCTGGGAAGAAAGAAGATGCTGCTCCAGTGGTCAAGGCAAAAAAATGTTTTAGTGCAAAAGTTCAAAAATCAACGTTTCGGTCCTAGTGTGGACATATCAAGACAAAGGTCTACACAAGCACCGAAATGTTGATCTGTGTACTTCTGTTCTACTTAAACCTTTTTTTTTGCAAGACCACCTTCTTTCTTCCCAGGATTTCCCCTTTAATTATTAGAAACCCTACTCTATTGTGAATTGGTACAGATCACGGCGCTGTTTTCGTGTGCGCTGCTATACTCCACGCGGCATTAACGCCGCCAATCACCCCAGGCACACATGTTTATCGCAGTTGCTTTGTTTGAATTTCATGGACTGTGTGCAATTAAATGCAATGCAATGAATGAATTGCAATGTGTACTGTACTGTGCTACTGTGTCAATTCCAGGTGTTTAAAAGCCAGAACACTAAAATGCCATTTTCTGCACTCGCCTGCACTCGCGTCTAAAGGTGGTACGGTTGGAAGAAATCCCGCGCCACGACATGGGTATTCCGAGGTATACAACGGGTGACCAGATGTCCCGTTTTTTTCCGGACCGGAAATGTCCCGGTTGCTGGTCCATCCTGGAAATGTCCCGGTTTGTGCACCATGCCCCGTGCGCGAGTCGGCTGCGGTGCGTAGGGGAGGCGGCGGCGTGGTGAGGAGGATGCGGCAGCCGCTGAGTATTTTTTTCAATGGTAGAATGCCGGGGGGTTGGGCTTTAGAGTAGAAGCAGGGGATTGGTTGGAAGTCAGAGGATGCTTGGGGGAGGGGGGGGCGGATGTTGTGAGCTGAGCTGCTTCTCAGAGTTTTTGTGTGTGTGTGTGTCCTGTCAATGTGTCATAGGAGGAGAGGAGGGGGAGGTATGAGGAGGGGGAGATGTGAGGAGGGAAGGTATGAGGAGGGGAGGTAAGGTATGAGGAGGGGAGGGTATGAGGAGGGGAGGGGAAAGTATGAGGGGAGGGGAGGGGAAAGTATGAGGGGAGGGGAGGTATTGAGAGGGGAGGGGTGGGAGAGGGGGAAGTAAAGGTATGAGAAGGGGAGGGGAAGGTATGAGGAGGGGAGGGGGAGATATTAGGAGATGAGGAGGGGGAGATATGAGGAGGGATGGGGGAGATATTAGGAGATATGAGGAGGGGAGAAATGAGGAGGGGAGGTATGAGGTGGGGAGGGGGAGATATGAGGAGGGGAGGGGAAGGTATGAGGGGGAGATATGAGGAGGGATGGGGGAGATATTAGGAGATATTAGGAGGGGAGGGGAGGGGAAGATATGAGGGAAGTTATGAGGTGGTTAGGGGGAGATATGACATGAGAAGAAGATATGAGGAGGGGAGGGGGAGATATGAGGAGGGGAGGGGGAGATATGAGGAGAGGAGGGGGAGGTTATGAGGAGGGGAGGGGCTGTGTGTAGGTAAGTGGCTGTGTGTGTGTATCACTGTGTGTGCACGTATATTGGGAAGGGAGGTTGAGTGTGGGGAGGGGAGAAAAATACATGGGGATGGGGGTGTAAGAGAGAGAGGGGGGAGGAAAGGGAGACTGGGGAATCTGAGGTGGGGTGAGAGTGAGGTGTGTGAGAAGGGGGGTTCTCGCAAGGCCGCTGTAACGTGGGTAGGGGACCCCAGTGGAAACGTTGGTCCTGGGCCCCGGGAATGCTGTCTGCGGCCCTGCATGGCAGTGATGTCACTGACTGCCACGAGGAGAGCAAGAGACCCTATTTTGCAAAGTGTAATATACACACACAAGGTCAGGAATGTCACATTTTTTAAATCTCTTAATTTTAATTAATGCCTACATTTTTTTTACATTTTAATTTAGGTATGTCAATTAATTATTTGATTTTAATTTGTTTATTATTTTAATGTCTTCAATATTTATTTAATTGCAATTAAAGTAGAGTAGAGAAAGTACATTTCAGATTTCAGGCTGCAAAGTGGTTTGTTTTATTTCTGATAGTGAAATCCCTTTACTTAATAGAATTTGTTATGTTGAAGTTAAACTTTAAAAAAGGTGGTTTGTGGTTTTTTTTCTGCTGCTCTCTAGAAATGTAAATGTATTGCATTTAAATGCTGATTTCAAATTTGTGCACCCTTTTTCCTGCAGCGTGGGCACTCACGGATGTTGTCGTGCCAGCCACGAGGACACGTTTTGACAAACCACCACTGATCCATACAGACCTCAGGTCAGTCCAGAAAATAATAAAAATTATTTAAAATAATATGTTTCTTTTCATTCTTTTTTAAAACTGTTTTAGAGACACATCCACACATACACGGTGAGGGAGCAGAGACAGCGAGAAAGGGAGGGAAGGGGGGGAGACGAGAGTTTGTGTTATGTTAAGAATCAACAATAAATACATTTTTGAAGTAGTAATCATCCCCTCCGAACTGGGCATTCTTGGCCAATAATGCCCTAGCTGTAAGAGTTGAAGGGCCCAAGCAAAGCCCCCACCTCTATACACACAAACACACACTGCAGCCCCCAACTCTACACACAAACGCACACTGCAGGGCCCACCTCTATACACACAAACATACACTGCTGCCCCCACCTCTATACACACACACACACACACACACACACACACACACACACACACACACACACACACACACACACACACTGCAGCCAAGGTTGCCACCTTCTATTGAAGGCTAACCCGGAGATAACAACAATTTTTAGATCTTTTTATTATATATTTATCTTGCCTTTGGCTGTATCCTCCCCTCCAAATTCCGTCAACATGGCTGCGCGACGTCACGTAATGCACATTGCCATAACAACAAGACGCTCCATGACGTCACGCGGCGTCGTTGACATGACAACGGGACGCATTATGGCGCCGGGGCATCACGTGATGCCACATTGTCATGGCAACATGTTACCGCCTGACGTCAGTGTCGCGTTGTCATGGCAACGGGTTGCGTCACGTGATGCAATTTGTTTTAAAAAAAAAATGTATTTATAAATGTGTCCCGGTTTTTCATTTTGATAATCTGGTCACCCTATTATGCACCGCGTGAAGTGTTTCAATAATGACCACTGCATCTGTATGTCCTGCTGCACAAAGAATGCAGGCTTTCAGGGATTCCCATCATTTAGAAAACCCAGGTGCCTTATTTTATTTTAAATTAATGTAGAATGTGAAGTGGAGATTGAGGCCTTGGGTTTCGGAGGGTGACTATATGCCGTGCATAATGAAGAAATACTAATTATACACAAGTTTCCTCCTGGGACAATTGCCACAACTATTTTAAGCCAGGCCTATAAACCTATTTTTGATATGGCAAGAAGCAAACGCGCGGAATGTACACACGACATTACACAGAACTATTGTGCTTCCTCTTCTGAGGTTGAAGGGAAACCTCTGGCATGAGGTTTCTAACCACAATGGAATTACACCTATCCGAACAGATGGGAAGGTTCTTGTTTGAGTTGGATGTAAACAAATAAACTATTTAAAAGCATGCAAATTATCGAATGGGGCGGTTCCTTAAACAAATAGCATCAACAACACATGGAGAGTATTTTACCATACTTGCAAAATCAGAATGTTGCATTGTAACCAAGGCTGGGTTCCAGTGGGAACATGCACTTTTGACAGCACCAATGTTAGATTTATAATAATAAGCCTGTGTTATGGTTGGACAGATGTGGTTCTTGGGTTAGAATGGTATTCGTTGTTGGCAGCCTTCAGTCTAGGGCAGAATTTTTTTTATCAAACAAACTCTTAATTAAACTTAGGGCAGTTGCTAAAAATGACAACACAGCAGTCAATCTCTCTGGGATGAGTAGTTGCAAGAGGGATCATGAAACAGGATGACGATCTCATTGTGAAATGTAGTTTGGCTGCTCTGAAAGTTAATTGGACTGAAATGCAGTCTTGCGTCCTATCCCCTTTACGTTTCATCACGTAAAACAGTAATGCGCACTAGTCGCCATTTTTTTTTTGAGATCTTTCCCAAGCTTCTTTTTTTTTTTTTAAATTAATTATTTTTCCAAGTTGATGGTTTGTTCAGCAGATACAAGCGTTTGAAATATTACATACCCGGGAGGATAAAATGGAGCGCTCCCTGGAGCCCAATGCAGTCTAAAAGGTTACCCTGATAACCTCAAAAGCTAAAAATAATAATAAAAAAAAAGATAGAGATATACAGTATCTATCTCTTTTAGAAGTACGTAAAGGAGCAGGACATGCCCAGGGAGGAAGGTGCTAACATTAGGGGGTGAATCTCCTGTAGGTTTATGGAGGGAATGGCTGCTTTAAATCTGATGGCACGGTCTTTGCACAATAGTACAGTCCATATCTCAAAATTAAGTGGCCAGCTCCACTTAGGACCTAAGAAACGAATGATGGGGAGGACTTTTACCCTCTTCGTGCCCCATATAGTGCCATTCTTCGAACAGCTTAATCATTTGTAGCACGGGTGCAGTAGCTCGACTCCGCAGCACTCTGAGAACTGTGGACATGGAGGGGTTTCTCTTCCATTACCGTCAGGGGGTGGGGGGGGGGCGAACCGGGGGGGGGGGGGGGGCAAACCCAGGTCACGTGACTGCAAATACGCTAGTGCCAGGCCCGAACAATTTTTACCTTGCACACTTCAAAATAAAGTGCAAATGTCCAACATTTCTCTGTCCTCCCTGCCCCACCCATTTCTGTATGTAAAGCATGTGACGTGTATAATGCTACATTCTTACCTAAGCTGGCAATCATTTGGTGCTCTGGTTCTAAATCCTGATTTTGTGCCTACCGAAATGGCCGCCTTTCACTTTCAATCAATCCTTGTCAGTGTAACTCAGCAGCTACAATGTATCCTTAAAATTGTTAGGGTAACATTATCTATTTTTACCGTTTGCAGCTAAAACAGCTCGAAATATTGGCCACAATTTTTCACGAGCAGGAAAGTGTTACAAAGATCTTGCACTGCTGGGTATGTGTGCTAAAACCGGCTATAGAAATCATAGAGTGCTCAGTATATTAAACCTCAATGCCCCATGGCATTATTCAATTTTAAAAAAGTCACCATTATCTAATACTATATTGCAGAACTGAAGTAACAATATGTAAAAACAAAAAACAAACAAACAAAAAAAACATAAGATTTTAATGCTTTAACCCAAAAAGTTAATTGCAATGTAAAAAGCAAAAAATAAAGACAGCACGAGTATAGGAAACCGTGAATTTATTTTTTATTTTAGGCAAAAATCAAGTTACAGTACTACCAATTAAGGATTCCATAAACACAAATGCAATTACTAAACAATAAAAAAAAAAAATTGTACAGAAGACGCGCTAGACATTTAAAAAGTTAGTGATAGAATCCTTCATCTTATTTGGAAAAGACATAAGAAAATGAGAATACATCCCTCCTGGACAGCGAGTGCGAGAGTGAGTGAGTGTGTGTGTGTCACTCCATCAGCAGTATAAACCATAGCTTGAATGGAACGATTTTCATGGGTATGTGGCCCCTTCAGTTAAAGAAGAAAGGTAGGTAGAGTCACAATTCCAGTGAAGAGCTACCACAGGTGCTCAGAAAGCCCCTGTGAGTTGGGCGTATAGCAGATCCTGGGAAGAAAGAAGATGCTGCTCCAGTGGTCAAGGCAAAAAAATGTTTTAGTGCAAAAGTTCAAAAATCAACATTTCGGTCCTAGTGTGGACATATCAAGACAAAGGTCTACACAAGCACCGAAACGTTGATCTGTGTACTTCTGTTCTACTTAAACCTTTTTTTTGCAAGACCACCTTCTTTCTTCCCAGGATTTCCCCTTTAATTATTAGAAACCCTACTCTATTGTGAATTGGTACAGATCACGGTGCTGTTTTCGTGTGCGCTGCTGTACTCCACGCGGCAGTAACGCCGCCAATCACCCCAGGCACACGTGTTTATCGCAGTTGCTTTGTTTGAATTTCATGGACTGTGTGCAATGCAATGAATGAATTGCAATGTGTACAGTACTGTGCTACTGTGTCAATTCCAGGTGTTTAAAAGCCAGAACACTAAAATGCCATTTTCTGCACTCGCCTGCACTCGCGTCTTAAGGTGGTACGGTTGGAAGAAATCCCGCGCCACGACATGGGTATTCCGAGGTATACAACGGGTGACCAGATGTCCCGTTTTTTTCCGGACCGGAAATGTCCCGGTTGCTGGTCCATCCTGGAAATGTCCCGGTTTGTGCACCATGCCCCGTGCGCGAGTCGGCTGCTGTGCGTAGGGGAGGCGGCGGCGTGGTGAGGAGGATGCGGCAGCCGCTGAGTATTTTTTTCAATGGTAGAATGCCGGGGGTTGGACTTTAGAGTAGAAGCAGGGGATTGGTTGGAAGTCAGAGGATGCTGGGGGGAGGGGGGGGCGGATGTTGTGAGCTGAGCTGCTTCTCAGAGTTTTTGTGTGTGTGTGTGTGTCCTGTCAATGTGTCATAGGAGGAGAGGAGGGGGAGGTATGAGGAGGGGAAGGTATGAGGAGGGGAGGTAAGGTATGAGGAGTGGAGGGTATGAGGAGGGGAGGGGAAAGTATGAGGGGAGGGGAGGTATTGAGAGGGGAGGGGTGGGAGAGGGGGAAGTAAAGGTATGAGAAGGGGAGGGGAAGGTATGAGGAGGGGAAGGGGAGATATTAGGAGATGAGGAGGGGGAGACATGAGGAGGGATGGGGGAGATATTAGGAGATATGAGGAGGGGAGAAATGAGGAGGGGAGGTATGAGGTGGGGAGGGGGAGATATGAGGAGGGGAGGGGAAGGTATGAGGGGGAGATATGAGGAGGGATGGGGGAGATATTAGGAGATATGAGGAGGGGAGGGGAAGATATGAGGGGAGTTATGAGGCGGTTAGGGGGAGATATGACATGAGAAGAAGATATGAGGAGGGCAGGGGGAAATATGAGGAGGGGAGGGGCTGTGTGTAGGTAAGTGGCTGTGTGTGTGTCACTGTGTGTGCACGTATATTGGGAAGGGAGGTTGAGTGTGGGGAGGGGAGAAAAATACATCGGGTGGGGGTGTAAGAGAGAGAGGGGGGAGGAAAGGGAGACTGGGGAATGTGAGGTTTGGTGAGAGTGAGGAGGTGTGTGAGAAGGGGGGTTCTCGCAAGGCCGCTGTAACGTGGGTAGGGGACCCCAGTGGAAACGTTGGTCCTGGGCCCCGGGAATGCTGTCTGCGGCCCTGCATGGCAGTGATGTCACTGACTGCCACGAGGAGAGCAAGAGACCCTATTTTGCAAAGTGTAATATACACACACAAGGTCAGGAATGTCACATTTTTTAAATCTCTTAATTTTAATTAATGCCTACATTTTTTTACATTTTAATTTATGTCAATTAATTATTTGATTTTAATTTGTTCATTATTTTAATGTCTTCAATATTTATTTAATTGCAATTAAAGTAGAGTAGAGAAAGTACATTTCAGATTTCAGGCTGCAAAGTGGTTTGTTTTATTTCTGATAGTGAAATCCCTTTACTTAATAGAATTTGTTATGTTGAAGTTAAACTTTAAAAAAGGTGGTTTGTGGTTTTTTTTCTGCTGCTCTCTAGAAATGTAAATGTATTGCATTTAAATGCTGATTTCAAATTCATATTTGTGCACCCTTTTTCCTGCAGCGTGGGCACTCACGGATGTTGTCGTGCCAGCCACGAGGACACGTTTTGACAAACCACCACTGATCCATACAGACCTCAGGTCAGTCCAGAAAATAATAAAAAATAATTTAAAATAATATGTTTCTTTTCATTCTTTTTTAAAACTGTTTTAGAGACACATCCACACATACACGGTGAGGGAGCAGAGACAGCGAGAAAGGGAGGGAAGGGGGGGAGACGAGAGTTTGTGTTATGTTAAGAATCAACAATAAATACATTTTTGAAGTAGTAATCATCCCCTCCGAACTGGGCATTCTTGGCCAATAATGCCCTAGCTGTAAGAGTTGAAGGGCCCAAGCAAAGCCCCCACCTCTATACACACAAACACACACTGCAGCCCCCAACTCTACACACAAACGCACACTGCAGGGCCCACCTCTATACACACACAAACATACACTGCAGGACACACACACACACACACACACACACATGCCACCTTCTATTGAAGGCTAACCCGGAGATAACAATTTTTAGATCTTTTTATTATATATTTATCTTGCCTTTGGCTGTATCCTCCCCTCCAAATTCCATCAACATGGCTGCGCGACGTCACGTAATGCACATTGCCATACAACGAGACGCTCCATGACGTCACGCGGCGTCAAGTTGACATGACAACGGGACGCATTATGGCGCCGAGGCATCACGTGATGCCACATTGTCATGGCAACATGTTACCGCCTAACGTCAGTGTCGCGTTGTCATGGCAACGGGTTGCGTCACGTGATGCAATTTGTTTTAAAAAAAAAATGTATTTATAAATGTGTCCCGGTTTTTCATTTTGATAATCTGGTCACCCTATTATGCACCGCGTGAAGTGTTTCAATAATGACCACTGCATCTGTATGTCCTGCTGCACAAAGAATGCAGACTTTCAGGGATTCCCATCATTTAGAAAACCCAGGTGCCTTATTTTATTTTAAATTGATGTAGAATGTGAAGTGGAGATTGAGGCCTTGGGTTTCGGAGGGTGAATATAGGCCGTGCATAATGAAGAAATACTAATTATACACAAGTTTCCTCCTGGGACAATTGCCACAACTATTTTAAGCCAGGCCTATAAACCTATTTTTGATATGGCAAGAAGCAAACGCGCGGAATGTACACACGACATTACACAGAACTATTGTACTTCCTCTTCTGAGGTTGAAGGGAAACCTCTGGCATGAGGTTTCTAACCACAATGGAATTACACCTATCCGAACAGATGGGAAGGTTCTTGTTTGAGTTGGATGTAAACAAATAAACTATTTAAAAGCATGCAAATTATCGAATGGGGCGGTTCCTTAAACAAATAGCATCAACAACACATGGAGAGTATTTTACCATACTTGCAAAATCAGAATGTTGCATTGTAACCAAGGCTGGGTTCCAGTGGGAACATGCACTTTTGACAGCACCAATGTTAGATTTATAATAATAAGCCTGTGTTATGGTTGGACAGATGTGGTTCTTGGGTTAGAATGGTATTCGTTGTTGGCAGCCTTCAGTCTAGGGCAGAATTTTTTTTATCAAACAAACTCTTAATTAAACTTAGGGCAGTTGCTAAAAATGACAACACAGCAGTCAATCTCTCTGGGATGAGTAGTTGCAAGAGGGATCATGAAACAGGATGACGATCTCATTGTGAAATGTAGTTTGGCTGCTCTGAAAGTTAATTGGACTGAAATGCAGTCTTGCGTCCTATCCCCTTTACGTTTCATCACGTAAAACAGTAATGCGCACTAGTCGCCATTTTTTTTTTGAGATCTTTCCCAAGCTTCTTTTTTTTTTTTAAATTAATTATTTTTCCAAGTTGATGGTTTGTTCAGCAGATACAAGCGTTTGAAATATTACATACCCGGGAGGATAAAATGGAGCGCTCCCTGGAGCCCAATGCAGTCTAAAAGGTTACCCTGATAACCTCAAAAGCTAAAAATAATAATAAAAAAAAAGATAGAGATATACAGTATCTATCTCTTTTAGAAGTACGTAAAGGAGCAGGACATGCCCAGGGAGGAAGGTGCTAACATTAGGGGGTGAATCTCCTGTAGGTTTATGGAGGGAATGGCTGCTTTAAATCTGATGGCACGGTCTTTGCACAATAGTACAGTCCATATCTCAAAATTAAGTGGCCAGCTCCACTTAGGACCTAAGAAACGAATGATGGGGAGGACTTTTACCCTCTTCGTGCCCCATATAGTGCCATTCTTCGAACAGCTTAATCATTTGTAGCACGGGTGCAGTAGCTCGACTCCGCAGCACTCTGAGAACTGTGGACATGGAGGGGTTTCTCTTCCATTACCGTCAGGGGGTGGGGGGGGGGCAAACCGGGGGGGGGGGGGCAAACCTAGGTCACGTGACCGCAAATACGCTAGTGCCAGGCCCGAACAATTTTTACCTTGCACACTTCAAAATAAAGTGCAAATGTCCAACATTTCTCTGTCCTCCCTGCCCCACCCATTTCTGTATGTAAAGCATGTGACGTGTATAATGCTACATTCTTACCTAAGCTGGCAATCATTTGGTGCTCTGGTTCTAAATCCTGATTTTGTGCCTACCGAAATGGCCGCCTTTCACTTTCAATCAATCCTTGTCAGTGTAACTCAGCAGCTACAATGTATCCTTAAAATTGTTAGGGTAACATTATCTATTTTTACCGTTTGCAGCTAAAACAGCTCGAAATATTGGCCACAATTTTTCACGAGCAGGAAAGTGTTACAAAGATCTTGCACTGCTGGGTATGTGTGCTAAAACCGGCTATAGAAATCATAGAGTGCTCAGTATATTAAACCTCAATGCCCCATGGCATTATTCAATTTTAAAAAAGTCACCATTATCTAATACTATATTGCAGAACTGAAGTAACAATATGTAAAAACAAAAAACAAACAAACAAAAAAACATAAGATTTTAATGCTTTAACCCAAAAAGTTAATTGCAATGTAAAAAGCAAAAAATAAAGACAGCACGAGTATAGGAAACCGTGAATTTATTTTTTATTTTAGGCAAAAATCAAGTTACAGTACTACCAATTAAGGATTCCATAAACACAAATGCAATTACTAAACAATAAAAAAAAAAAATTGTACAGAAGACGCGCTAGACATTTAAAAAGTTAGTGATAGAATCCTTCATCTTATTTGGAAAAGACATAAGAAAATGAGAATACATCCCTCCTGGACAGCGAGTGCGAGAGTGAGTGAGTGAGTGTGTGTGTGTCACTCCATCAGCAGTATAAACCATAGCTTGAATGGAACGATTTTCATGGGTATGTGGCCCCTTCAGTTAAAGAAGAAAGGTAGGTAGAGTCACAATTCCAGTGAAGAGCTACCACAGGTGCTCAGAAAGCCCCTGTGAGTTGGGCGTATAGCAGATCCTGGGAAGAAAGAAGATGCTGCTCCAGTGGTCAAGGCAAAAAAATGTTTTAGTGCAAAAGTTCAAAAATCAACATTTCGGTCCTAGTGTGGACATATCAAGACAAAGGTCTACACAAGCACCGAAACGTTGATCTGTGTACTTCTGTTCTACTTAAACCTTTTTTTTGCAAGACCACCTTCTTTCTTCCCAGGATTTCCCCTTTAATTATTAGAAACCCTACTCTATTGTGAATTGGTACAGATCACGGTGCTGTTTTCGTGTGCGCTGCTGTACTCCACGCGGCAGTAACGCCGCCAATCACCCCAGGCACACGTGTTTATCGCAGTTGCTTTGTTTGAATTTCATGGACTGTGTGCAATGCAATGAATGAATTGCAATGTGTACAGTACTGTGCTACTGTGTCAATTCCAGGTGTTTAAAAGCCAGAACACTAAAATGCCATTTTCTGCACTCGCCTGCACTCGCGTCTTAAGGTGGTACGGTTGGAAGAAATCCCGCGCCACGACATGGGTATTCCGAGGTATACAACGGGTGACCAGATGTCCCGTTTTTTTCCGGACCGGAAATGTCCCGGTTGCTGGTCCATCCTGGAAATGTCCCGGTTTGTGCACCATGCCCCGTGCGCGAGTCGGCTGCGGTGCGTAGGGGAGGCGGCGGCGTGGTGAGGAGGATGCGGCAGCCGCTGAGTATTTTTTTCAATGGTAGAATGCCGGGGGTTGGACTTTAGAGTAGAAGCAGGGGATTGGTTGGAAGTCAGAGGATGCTGGGGGGAGGGGGGGGCGGATGTTGTGAGCTGAGCTGCTTCTCAGAGTTTTTGTGTGTGTGTGTGTGTCCTGTCAATGTGTCATAGGAGGAGAGGAGGGGGAGGTATGAGGAGGGGAAGGTATGAGGAGGGGAGGTAAGGTATGAGGAGGGGAGGGTATGAGGAGGGGAGGGGAAAGTATGAGGGGAGGGGAGGTATTGAGAGGGGAGGGGTGGGAGAGGGGGAAGTAAAGGTATGAGAAGGGGAGGGGAAGGTATGAGGAGGGGAAGGGGAGATATTAGGAGATGAGGAGGGGGAGACATGAGGAGGGATGGGGGAGATATTAGGAGATATGAGGAGGGGAGAAATGAGGAGGGGAGGTATGAGGTGGGGAGGGGGAGATATGAGGAGGGGAGGGGAAGGTATGAGGGGGAGATATGAGGAGGGATGGGGGAGATATTAGGAGATATGAGGAGGGGAGGGGAAGATATGAGGGGAGTTATGAGGCGGTTAGGGGGAGATATGACATGAGAAGAAGATATGAGGAGGGCAGGGGGAAATATGAGGAGGGGAGGGGCTGTGTGTAGGTAAGTGGCTGTGTGTGTGTCACTGTGTGTGCACGTATATTGGGAAGGGAGGTTGAGTGTGGGGAGGGGAGAAAAATACATCGGGTGGGGGTGTAAGAGAGAGAGGGGGGAGGAAAGGGAGACTGGGGAATGTGAGGTTTGGTGAGAGTGAGGAGGTGTGTGAGAAGGGGGGTTCTCGCAAGGCCGCTGTAACGTGGGTAGGGGACCCCAGTGGAAACGTTGGTCCTGGGCCCCGGGAATGCTGTCTGCGGCCCTGCATGGCAGTGATGTCACTGACTGCCACGAGGAGAGCAAGAGACCCTATTTTGCAAAGTGTAATATACACACACAAGGTCAGGAATGTCACATTTTTTAAATCTCTTAATTTTAATTAATGCCTACATTTTTTTACATTTTAATTTATGTCAATTAATTATTTGATTTTAATTTGTTCATTATTTTAATGTCTTCAATATTTATTTAATTGCAATTAAAGTAGAGTAGAGAAAGTACATTTCAGATTTCAGGCTGCAAAGTGGTTTGTTTTATTTCTGATAGTGAAATCCCTTTACTTAATAGAATTTGTTATGTTGAAGTTAAACTTTAAAAAAGGTGGTTTGTGGTTTTTTTTCTGCTGCTCTCTAGAAATGTAAATGTATTGCATTTAAATGCTGATTTCAAATTCATATTTGTGCACCCTTTTTCCTGCAGCGTGGGCACTCACGGATGTTGTCGTGCCAGCCACGAGGACACGTTTTGACAAACCACCACTGATCCATACAGACCTCAGGTCAGTCCAGAAAATAATAAAAAATAATTTAAAATAATATGTTTCTTTTCATTCTTTTTTAAAACTGTTTTAGAGACACATACACACATACACGGTGAGGGAGCAGAGACAGCGAGAAAGGGAGGGAAGGGGGGGAGACGAGAGTTTGTGTTATGTTAAGAATCAACAATAAATACATTTTTGAAGTAGTAATCATCCCCTCCGAACTGGGCATTCTTGGCCAATAATGCCCTAGCTGTAAGAGTTGAAGGGCCCAAGCAAAGCCCCCACCTCTATACACACAAACACACACTGCAGCCCCCAACTCTACACACAAACGCACACTGCAGGGCCCACCTCTATACACACACAAACATACACTGCAGGACACACACACACACACACACACACACACGCCACCTTCTATTGAAGGCTAACCCGGAGATAACAATTTTTAGATCTTTTTATTATATATTTATCTTGCCTTTGGCTGTATCCTCCCCTCCAAATTCCATCAACATGGCTGCGCGACGTCACGTAATGCACATTGCCATACAACGAGACGCTCCATGACGTCACGCGGCGTCAAGTTGACATGACAACGGGACGCATTATGGCGCCGAGGCATCACGTGATGCCACATTGTCATGGCAACATGTTACCGCCTAACGTCAGTGTCGCGTTGTCATGGCAACGGGTTGCGTCACGTGATGCAATTTGTTTTAAAAAAAAAATGTATTTATAAATGTGTCCCGGTTTTTCATTTTGATAATCTGGTCACCCTATTATGCACCGCGTGAAGTGTTTCAATAATGACCACTGCATCTGTATGTCCTGCTGCACAAAGAATGCAGACTTTCAGGGATTCCCATCATTTAGAAAACCCAGGTGCCTTATTTTATTTTAAATTGATGTAGAATGTGAAGTGGAGATTGAGGCCTTGGGTTTCGGAGGGTGAATATAGGCCGTGCATAATGAAGAAATACTAATTATACACAAGTTTCCTCCTGGGACAATTGCCACAACTATTTTAAGCCAGGCCTATAAACCTATTTTTGATATGGCAAGAAGCAAACGCGCGGAATGTACACACGACATTACACAGAACTATTGTACTTCCTCTTCTGAGGTTGAAGGGAAACCTCTGGCATGAGGTTTCTAACCACAATGGAATTACACCTATCCGAACAGATGGGAAGGTTCTTGTTTGAGTTGGATGTAAACAAATAAACTATTTAAAAGCATGCAAATTATCGAATGGGGCGGTTCCTTAAACAAATAGCATCAACAACACATGGAGAGTATTTTACCATACTTGCAAAATCAGAATGTTGCATTGTAACCAAGGCTGGGTTCCAGTGGGAACATGCACTTTTGACAGCACCAATGTTAGATTTATAATAATAAGCCTGTGTTATGGTTGGACAGATGTGGTTCTTGGGTTAGAATGGTATTCGTTGTTGGCAGCCTTCAGTCTAGGGCAGAATTTTTTTTATTCAAACAAACTCTTAATTAAACTTAGGGCAGTTGCTAAAAATGACAATACAGCAGTCAATCTCTCTGGGATGAGTAGTTGCAAGAGGGATCATGAAACAGGATGACGATCTCATTGTGAAATGTAGTTTGGCTGCTCTGAAAGTTAATTGGACTGAAATGCAGTCTTGCGTCCTATCCCCTTACCTGCCGTTTCATCACGTAAAACAGTAATGCGCACTAGTCGCTATTTTTTTTTTGAGATCTTTCCCAAGCTTCTTTTTTTTTTTTAAATTAATTATTTTTCCAAGTTGATGGTTTGTTCAGCAGATACAAGCGTTTGAAATATTACATACCCGGGAGGATAAAATGGAGCGCTCCCTGGAGCCCAATGCAGTCTAAAAGGTTACCCTGATAACCTCAAAAGCTAAAAATAATAATAAAAAAAAAGATAGAGATATACAGTATCTATCTCTTTTAGAAGTACGTAAAGGAGCAGGACATGCCCAGGGAGGAAGGTGCTAACATTAGGGGGTGAATCTCCTGTAGGTTTATGGAGGGAATGGCTGCTTTAAATCTGATGGCACGGTCTTTGCACAATAGTACAGTCCATATCTCAAAATTAAGTGGCCAGCTCCACTTAGGACCTAAGAAACGAATGATGGGGAGGACTTTTACCCTCTTCGTGCCCCATATAGTGCCATTCTTCGAACAGCTTAATCATTTGTAGCACGGGTGCAGTAGCTCGACTCCGTAGCACTCTGAGAACTGTGGACATGGAGGGGTTTCTCTTCCATTACCGTCAGGGAGGGGCGGAGGGGGGGCAAAACCTGGTCACGTGACTGCAAATACGCTAGCGCCAGGCCCGAACAATATTTATATATGGAAAATAGCTGAAGCGCTCAAATGCAGGTATATCTCAAAATGATAATAAGCCAGACCACTGTACCAGGGTACTAACAATTGATATAGTACCTATTGTGTCATATAATGGGTACTATCCTCCTGAAGACAGGTGGTGTGTGGTGCAACCCACTCACCATCAGTCTCATTGGCAGGTTCCCCTGAAAAATATGCAAATACTCACATCCTGGTAGGGCAGGCAGGCAGGCTGTGCAGCTACTCAATGCAATACAGGGAAAAGGGAGACCAAAAAGCGCACCAGCACAAACGGAGCAGGAAGAAACCAGGACAAAAAAATGATTAAAAGGGCACTTTAATGTGGCAAAAGACCCATCCAATGCATTTCAAACGTCGCAGCGTTCTTTTTCAAGGAGGGTATATAATGGATGTTATCACATTGTGTTTTATCCTTGAAAAAGAACGCTGCGACGTTCGAAATGCATTGGATGGGTCTTTTGCCACATTAAAGTGCCCTTTTAATCATTTTTTTGTCCTGGTTTCTTCCTGCTCCGTTTGTGCTGGTGCGCTTTTTGGTCTCCCTTTTCCCCGAACAATATTTACCTTGCACACTTCAAAATAAAGTGCAAATGTCCAACGTTTCTCTGTCCTCCCTGCCCCACCCATTTCTGTATGTAAAGCATGTGACGTGTATAATGCTACATTCTTACCTAAGCTGGCAATCATTTGGTGCTCTGGTTCTAAATCCTGATTTTGTGCCTACCGAAATTGCCGCCTTTCACTTTCAATCAATCCTTGTCAGTGTAACTCAGCAGCTACAATGTATCCTTAAAATGGTTAGGGTAACTATCTATTTTTACCGTTTGCAGCTAAAACAGCTGGAAATATTGGCCACAATTTTTCACGAGCAAGAAAGTGTTACAAAGATCTTGCACTGCTGGGTATGTGTGCTAAAACCGGCTATAGAAATCATAGAGTGCTCAGTATATTAAACCTCAATGCCCCATGGCATTATTAAATTTTAAAAAAAGTCACCATTATCTAATACTATATTGCAGAACTAAAGTAACAATATGTAAAAACAAAAAACATACAAAAAAAAAACAACATAAGATTTTAATGCTTTAACCCAAAAAGTTAATTGCAATGTAAAAAGCAAAAAAATAAAGACAGCACGAGTATAGAAAACCGTGAATTTATTTTTTTATTTTAGGCAAAAATCAAGTTACAGTACTACCAATTAAGGATTCCATAAACACAAATGCAATTACTAAACAATAAAAAAAAATAATTGTACAGAAGACGCGCTAGACATTTAAAAAAGTTAGTGATAGAATCCTACATCTTATTTGCATATTCAAAGTGACACTGTTTACCGATAAAGTACAGGTTTAGAGATGGCTCAGACAAAATATTGTGGTTTTATTTTCCAAAACTGTCAAAAATGGTAAAAAAGTTCAAATGAAATTATTCAACGCACAAAAAAAAAAGCACAGAAAATGCAGCTATATTCCATGTCCAATGATCTAAAAGCAATATACATGGATTATGACATAAGCAGCAAAATACAGCCTCGAGTTTAACCTAAGAGCAACCATCAAGCAAATAGTCTAGAACAGAGGTTCCCAACTCGTCCTAAAGGACCATGAACAGTGCAGGATTTAAGGCTATCCTCTCATGGGGCCACCTGTGTCAATAATTTTGGCTGAACTACCTGTGCTCATGCAGGGGTACACTTAAAACCTGCACTGTTACTGCTCCTTGAGGACTTGCCTTGTGAACCTCTGCCCTAGAACACCTTTTAACACATACCTAATTTATAGCATGGTCATCAAGACCTGTGACTGAAGGGTTTACCCAGTGAACATTTAAACGCTATCCTGGCCATACAGTACATGTGCTCCCGGTACAGATTAGGAGGTAATCCGGCAATAAAGGTTGATCCATTATTGCTCTAATATAGTCAAAAAAAATAATTCAGTTTTTTCCCCCAATACTAAAACAATAAATATCCAAATAAAATAAAAAAAACTACTGGAGACCAAAGTTACATCGATCTCTGGGTTTGATTTTTCTCGTCTGAAGGCAACCGTAGGGCATTGAATGTGTGTACCAGAATGGAGGCTGGGCTGCATCAGATGCCTACATGACATGGCTCAAGTTTCACCAGATGTCCAGCTACTTTACAGGCTTAATGATCTTCTAGGAGAGGAAGAATGTTAGGTAAGGATCCGGATCAGAGCTCCAGGGGAAAAAAGCAACAGTAAGGGGAAAGCCTTAAAAAAAGGTCAGGAGATTAAGTGATGGAAGACTCATGTACTGTAGCTGATACCACACACAACACAGGCCTGGATAGTCCAACCCTAATAGTGCCAGAGGGGACACAGCAACAACACACGTTCCCTACTTAGAACAGGTTAAAACTTTGTGCATTCAAATCACTCAGTTAACTTCCATGCAGGATTTTCCAGAAGTCCTCTTCTGATCTCCTTTGCCGTTTGATTGGTAGGTAACGGAAAACCATATGGCGACAAGAAAATGTGCACTAAAAGCAAAGCATTTTAGTCTACGGCTTGGCGCTTTCATACTTATCTGACGGAGCTGTGCACCCATTTTTAAATACACTTCGCATCTTTGTGACACACGGTTATTAACAAACCTTCATTCTGCTGCATCTGTTTTTAGAACCTTTTTTTTTTTTTTTAATTCGGTCTGTAAATAACTAAAAACTTTTAATTTTGCACCGGTGAAAAATAACTGGGATTTGTTTTGTTCGAACGTGAAGCCAAGTTAAATGTTTCTCAACATGCTACAGCTCTCACTGAAGACAGCCTAGTTACAATACTGTGCAGCTTGTGTTTAATTGGGGGGAAAAAAAAAATTCGTAATTGTGTAATAAAGGTCACTTTTTTAAAGTCTTTGGAACAAAAGCAAATAGAATCAAATGGGTTTAAGTAAAATATTGTAAAAAAAAAAAAAACATGGCAAATCCAAGTTAATTTCAATACAGCCATTTTTACATTTATAACTACAGAGCTTTAAAGGAAACTAAAAAAATCTTCATTACATATATTTTCAATGTGGCAACCAGGGGGGGGGGGGGGGAGAATACAAAAAAGTTACACATTGGCCTCTGCTAATTGTGATTTTTTTTATTTTAGATATGACATGTAATATGTACCGGTACTGTAGTTGTATTTAGCCCATTGTACTGCTCTACATACTGCACAGATGTTTAACTAAAGGAGATGCCCTTTTGCCCCAAGTAATAGAGAAGCCATGTAGAACACCAAACTTTAAAAGGCTCGTCAATATTGTAATATTGTTGGTATTTAGTATGCACCAATATTTTAGCCATGTGTCCATGAACAAAATAGATAAATCGGAGCAACGGTTAAAGTATCAAATGACAGTTCGTAAAAGTTCTTCGTTTGAGAGGTACTTTTTAATAAATCGTTTCATTAGACGTATTTGCACTTGTTGTGTAGGTTGTAACACCATGTAATGGACAAACACGAATAATTGATGAGACATTGCAGTGTATAGCGCTTTTGAACCTTCATAGGTCTCTTCATCATGGAAAACACTTGGATGTTATGTTTACTCCATGAAGAAGAAACCTGCGAAGTTCCCAATGCCAGGCACACTATAATGGTATCTATACAGAACTCAAGTCTGTTCATTAAAAAAAAAAAAAAAGGTGTAACCGTAAAACACATACTCATTGTTGGAATCCAACACCCATGCATTACTCTAAAATATTTACCATGAGTAACAGAAGAGGTTTCACTGCCATTTGAATTGAAGCCAGAAAAAAAAATGCACAAGAAATTTGGATTATACAAATACTGTGTTTATTAAAAGGCTTCTTAGGGTGCTCATAACCAACAGTAAAAATGCTCTGGTGATTCCAGTAATTGGGGTTAAGTTGGAAAGCTTTTTCTTAGAAAAGGGACAATAGTGACAATTGATCCGTTCTCCTGTGTATCATTGCTTACAAAGCTCCATTTCCATAAACTACATACGTTACTTTATGTTTCTGACGTCTGCATAGAGTTTCAAGATCAAAATCACAACGCTATTAAAGAGCCAATGCAAAGGTTCCTCTCAAGCAGCAGACTATGCAGTGGTACTGGTACCGTTACTGCAGCTTGGGTCCAATGTCCGCTTAGTATACTTTTAATTCCCACCAACATTATTGTAGAACAGGACTAAATCTAATGGATTTCAAAACAAAAAACATGCAAACCCGCTCTCTTTGCAGTTATAAACTGCATACCCTGCCTTGTTGGAACAGGTTTGGGAAAGCGTCTATTTTGTGCTAACTTTATACACTGGTGACACGGTGTGCTCATTTGCATGTCATTTCCCAGAACCCCTGGCTGCAGTTGAAGCACTGTTTGCCAAGAGAGAATAGGGAATAGCAGGGTTGTAGACCTGTCTGAGACATGTGAATGTCACAAGTGATATTTTTATTTGCGGTACACAGAAAGGTGGAGGGTTTTTAGCACTTTTTTACCCACCATAAGTTGGAATCAATAGATTAAAAGGCAAATCTCACCTGCTGCAACTGTACCGTCATTATAAAGGATTCAGATCAATTTCTTCAATGACTGTTGCTCAAAGTTTATATTGAGGGAAAAAAAAGACTACAGCTTGTTATGATCACGTTCAAACCCCACTCCCTGATGCCACATTGTATTTGCAATGCTCTGTAGGGCAGTGGATTTCAGGTCCAAACCAAGGCACAAAGCAAAATCGTATAATAATTTAAGTATTGGGAAACCAATTCATATTTAGGCCCGAAAAACTAAATGTAAAAATGAAATGATACAAATAGGTTTGCATTAACATTTTAGAAGAGAACATTGTATTTGCCAAAAGTATAAAACATCCGGTTCACTTAATTTCCAAGTTTTAATTGATCATTTGAATGATGGGTCCCCTGAAAGAGGGGAGAAAAAAAAAAAAAAAAGTATATTGGGAGAAATTTCAATCAACGTTTGCTTTACCCTAATCTGAAGTGGACAGACATTGATTTTGTTCGGAAACTGGTGCCATAGTTTAAGCAGAGTTCTCACAAGAAACGCCATTGTCCTTCTGATATTCATGAGAAACATAACCATACAGTCTCATTTCAGCCTCCTCTGACTTCTATTAACACAAGGATCTTCAAATAAGTGAATCTCTAATCCGTCACTAAAATGCTGGTAAGTGATTAGTACCTGAGTCGTAGTGTAAAAGAAGGCACAAATGAGCCATTCCAGCACAAGCAAAGCCCACCACTCAATGCAGCCTGATAAAAAAAAACACATGGCAAGATCATGGTTTAAAGGCCACTCCGTATCAGTGCGGGCGATAGAGGCACAGAGGGTGTGTGTCTAGTCAGTGCAGCACCTTTAAGTAGAACTATACTTTTATTCTCTTCTACGGCCTTGCTAACAACTTGATTTTTATTGCAAACTGGAGTGCCTTTCATTACCTTGTTCAATCTTGCAGTACAGAGTAACCAATTGTGAGGTAAATATACAGTACGCTTGAATACGCTCCTACATCCTTTTCCCCAACATAACCGTGTTTTGCAAACACCAACAACGTATGCCAACTTAATATCTCAATGGCCATCTAAGATCAGGGACCGATGCAGGCTTCCAATTTCTTCTCCCCTGGTTTGTGTACAGTACAGTATGTTCGTTCACACACACAAAAAAAACCCAGAATGGTTATCGGTACCATGTAATGTTGTGCATTTTTGTTCCATTCCATCAGCCTCAGGACCACCTCGTCAAAGGTTCATTTCCACTTGACGATTAAAGTACCTTTTTTTAAATTGTGAGCTTTGCAGTAATTTATAGGATTTCTGGAGGAGGCAAGGGAATAAACAGCCTTGTGACAGGCTGCTCATTCCTCCTAGTTTGTAAAAGAGACAGCCCTGTGATAGGCTGGTTATTCCACCCAGTTTGTAGGAGACAAACGGAGTAAAAATTCTGGGTGAAATTCAAGTTAAAAAAAAATCCAACCTTTTGCCTGGAAAGTACTCAGGGAGTGCTTTTCGATCGATGTACGACATGACTGCGTAGCAAAAAGGTTGTAGGCATTGACAGGTTGGCAGATGGACAGACACGTTTGAATAATATATACAGAAGATGTGTAACTAGCAAGGAAATGTAAGGGCAAAAAAAAAAAAAAGTGCCAAACCCATCTAATGAAAAATCATTCATTCTTTCACAAAATTCAGGATGTTGCCAGTGATCAATGAATGTTATAAACCAGCCGCCACAACCCAATGTAACAACATTGAAGGAAAAAAAAAAAAGACAGCTTGTCGGTCATCACGTGGAACAATGTGGCGATTACTGTTTGAAATTCATTCTGCTTTATCGGGTGTCGGAAACGGAAAATCATTTAATTCGTAATTAGCTTCTTCAATGCGGAGTTTAAGCAGTCATCTGCCATTTATACCGATTACATGCAGTGTGTGGATCACAGTTAGTTCATTACAATTTAGACTGAACGGAATTACAGTACATAGTCCTCTGCAGAGAGAGAGGTAGATTTAACCTGTAGAGGCAAGTGCTTGATGCAGGTACTGCAGGACTATGGCTAATGTTTCAGAGTATAGGGGTGGGGGGGAAGAAATGCAATTCTTTCAATAGATTTCCCTTCTAGTTAAACACAGTCATAAGAGAACCTTATCCAGAATGGAAACAAAAACAGCATCAAATATATGGAAAGAAAACAGATATACATTTGTACAGTAGAGCTAGAACAAGAGATTATGTTGGTTTTAGCCCAAACGTGTGACTTCATCAAATAAGCGACATTGCCCATGCAGAGATCTGCTGCATGTGACCAGATTACACCAGGCAACGATCAAAAAACCCACTGTTAACTCCTTAGGCAGCTCTGGTTTGCGGTACGATGTCAGCGGCTCGTGTACAGGATGTGAACAATGAAACCAAGAAGTGCAATGCTCAGTTTGCAAACACAGAGCAGTATAGCAAGAACACACAAATAAAAAAAGTTCTGTTCTTTTGTTAAATGCAAGCATGGTATAACGTTGAAATCACAATCCTGGTTTCAAATGTGCGCAAAAAACTGGAGGTGGTTTGGGTGCAATCCAAGAGTTGTTTTAATTCTCAAAGGTCATGTCCTTAAAATTCTTAGATAAGCAATGTATCCAAGCAATCATTCTACTCTACTGAGGCGATAACAGAACCTGTAATGGCAAAGTGTGTGCTCCTGCCTTGGAGTGCAGTATATTTACAGTACAGAAAATCTTACACTGGATGTTGTACAGGTAAAACATGTCTGGAGAACATTAACATTTGAAGACGCACCTGCTTCTAATTCAATGGAACGGCATAAAAAAAAAAAATGCACCCACTTCTGAGAAACACCAAATGCTATTGTGCACCAGAAAAGTCACATTGATTCTATGCATCAATTCCACCCTCATAGGCCGAAATTGGATTTTACTGCTCTCAGCATAATATTTATAAGATAGACTTACAATATCACCCACATAAAAGCAACTTAATTTTTGCACACAAAAAAATAAAAAAGTACTGAGTGATGCAACTTAAAAAAAAAAACATTCTAGTGTGTGTGTGTGTGTGTAAATATACATATATTTACACACAATCTTTATTTTTGCAGAATCGTGTGAGGGGGGGGGGGGCCTCATAAGAACATAATTGCCAGTTCATAGCTTGAAAGAGTTTACGGATTTCATAGCAAAACGGTCTTGCGGCGTGTCTTGGTATGTGTGCTTTGGCAACAAGTCACGAAGGTTTACATGATGCAGCATTTGTTCTTATGGTTGTGAGGGTCCTTGAATCGTAGCCTCTGCTTTGGCCGGTATTTTTCCAAGTACGTTAACTGTTTGCTGTTGATGGCTCCCCTGCGTTTCCTGTGAATTAACAAAAGTGCTATTATTGCATTTTGCACGCATAAAACTCACGGTCAAGACATTCACCCCTGTACACTTTTAAGGCTGCAGACACAGTGCGCGCGTGACAGAGCTCAAGTAGGCATGTGCGCCTCTATCCTGAGCGTGCTGTGTCCTCCTTTGACATACGTGACGGAGAGGCTGGACTGTGATGTCACTAGGCTGGTTCACCCTCATTGGTTCAAAAGGCTCACATGACGCGAAAAAAAAAAAAATCAAACCGATTTACTCCTCCAAATCCTATCGCGTATGGACTGGTGCGCTTAATGGATTTGTTCTTGCTGGGCGTGGTTGAGAGCACTATGGCCGCAGCCCGAGTGTGCGATTGGACTTGCAATGGCTGCAGCAATGTGGGCTGTGCCATGGACCAAGATGGTATTGCATTAAATCTCTACACAAGATCACAGGTCATAGATTTGCCATGGAGTTCCATGGTAATACATGGCAAAATATTACAACACATTATGAGAACGAGTCGATGTCCGCATAAGGAAAACTTCCTAAATCAAGGCATTCGAGATGAGTGACAAAGCCAAGTCAAGCATTACAGCAGAAAAGGGCATGTTTATATAGTGCAGATGAGATGCTACAGGGAATATTAACCAAGATAGTAATATGAAGTTAAAACGTCATGAAGACTACACCATAAAAAGGACAAATAAAGGACATAGGACACAGTAGCAATGGTTCTTAAACTTCATACCCCAAGTTTTTTGGACTATTATCTACACAAGTCATATACACGTGAAATGCATTCACGTCCTAAAACCTGGTGTGGCAGGTGGTCCCCGAGAAGAGGTTTTAAAGCTACTGTAATTGCACATACAGTACAATGGGTCAGAAATTAAAATACATCAGAAACCATTGTAACATTGCAACAAAAGGATGCGCTACAAATAGTGGTGGATAAAAATAAATAAAATAAAGCACACAATTTCATTAGGTTACTTTACATAACGTGCCTTAATTCGCGTTTGGCCAAGCCACATGTTTATGGATAAGAGACATTTCCATGTCCAAAATGATAATCATTAAAAATAAAGTGAAAGCGCTTACTTTAGAGTGCAAAAAAGTCGAATTTATCCATACTGGCTTAGAGTTTCACCAGATAAGTACAGTAACGTTTACATCAAACACAACTGAAGGCATTGATCTTGGCATTGTCAGCATCGTGGCCAAATTCTGTAATACACTGCGCTAATTCATCTTTAGGGCTCCCTCGTTCAGGACAGATATTTGCTACATTACTCCGATTTATGATATACACTGTGAGAGCGGCTCCAGCCTAAAGCATCAACAATTTGAGTTTGCCTGGTTTTACAGCATAACGCACAAATGACAGAATTTGCAGCTGCAATCCAGGGTTAGGGCACAATTTATTTTTCAATCACGTTTATAACCACTAGACTGGGGACATGCCCGACTATTTGAATGACAGCGCCATTGCAGTAGAATGCCGAGCATGCACGTCAAGTCCATTCTACAATGAAAGGGTTAGCACAGCGACTGTATAAACCGCATATGCAGTGTTTTTTAATCTTATGGCGGTGAATAATATTTCACTTCAGTATAGCAACTTTACTTACTAGTGGTTGACCAGGGGGTGGCCAACTCCAGCCAACACCAACAGGTCAGATTTTTAAAGACATTCCTGCTTCAGCACAGGTGGCTCAGTGGTTGACCGATGACTGGAGTTGGCCACTCCTGTGGTTGACAATACCCTCTGGCTGTTTCTAGTCTGTCAGTCAGTGAAAGCCCTGCAAGCATACACACACACACACACTACGTTGTGTCCCCCATATCCTACATGCCTTAAACAAGAATATATCTGTCATCCTTCAGAGATCCTTGAACCGTAAAGTTTTGATTCCTCTGCTACCATCTCATTCACATGCCCCATTCCGTTTACTTATATCCTCCCTCTTGTCCCATATTCCTCTCTTTCCCATTACTTGAAACCGTAGGACACTCGTGGCTCTAGCTGTGCCCTCTCCTTTTTGATAGCCCACTTACTGTCTGATGAACTGAATTGCATCTTCATACTTCATTCCACTTTCAATCAAAGCAAGTGCGACTAGAACAGGAGCCCTGCAGACCAAAGAAAAACAGAATTTAATTTCCAAAGTGGTGCTGTAGTTATACAACGTATTAGTATTTAAAAATGGAAGGCAAACGCGTCTCTGAGTACATGTCACGTCTATCAGGGAAATCAGCCCCTGGCAGGGGTGTTTGATGTAGTATCGATGTAAAGAATGCACCATAAACGTCTTGTTATATAACCTTTCCAGTGTCAACAAATCTAGCAATGCATTGCTATGAAGGCGGTTAAGACAGTGTTTTTTCAACCAGGGTTCCTAGGAACCCTTGGGGTCCCTGTAATTTTCAGGTAATTTTAAAATTGTCCTAAATACAGAAGAATTTATAATGCATCTGATCTCAGACTGTTAGAGAGGGTTGAGGAATCCTTAAAATGCATTTGATCTCAGACTCTCTGTTAGAGGGGGTTGGGGTTCCTCAGAATTTCATATAGGGTTCCTTAACCAAAAAAACAGGTTGGAAATCACTGGGTTAATCTGTTAAGATTAACAATGGCCAGGACTTAAAAAAAAAAAGTCTGTTGCGGATTGTGGCATTTTTTTAAATTAACCTACAAAATTACTATATATGAAAAACGCTCTTTGGCGCATTAAATGGAACTTCCACTTGCCACACATCCCACGCTACTCTAGTGCTGATCAGGTTGCAAGAGCGTTGCTGTATCTTCTTCATGTATCAAAGGACATCACTGATACAGTATGTGAGCTCATATTCCAGACAGAAAAATAAAACAAAAATCGGGCCAGGAAGAGGTAATCCTTTTCCAGATCTATATTCCCACACAGAACTGGCGCTGTGCATGGTAGCGGGTGGGTTCTCCTCTGAGATGGAGAGTGGGGAAGAACATTGTTTTCCATGGAAAAGCCATTTACCACTTCCTGCTCAGTGGAAGCATTTCATTTGTATTTGTTATAATAAAATAAAAAATAAAAACTCACAGCTGACCACTTAACAGTGAATCAATTCTCATTTTAAACATGGTCTGAAATCTGTTATTAAATCAGCACAGCCTAAAAGTCTCCACATGAAAAAGTTAATAATAAATAAATTTAAAAAAAAGAACTAAGATGAAAAAAGCAACGTGGGTGTGTGAGAGTGTGAGAGAGAGCGAGTGAGTGAGAATACGGGAAGGGGGGAGGGAGAGAGAATAGTGGAAGGGGGGGAGGGAGAGAGAATAGGGGAAGGCAGGGAGAGAGGAGAGGAAGAGTGTAAGATGGTGAGAGAGGGGGAGAATAGAGGTGGGTGAAAGTGCCAGGTGTGTAAGAGAAAGGCCACCAACCGGGATGTGCCCCGGTGGAAACTCTATTCCTGGGCAAACTGTTGGCGGCCCTGCCTACAATACAACATCACTTCGTTCTGAACACATTATAGCCTACAAAATTAATGCTATAAGTTTCCTAAAGCCTAATGCCTTGTAAACTCGGTCTAGGATGTTTTGCCGAGGCCAAACTACCACTGGCACTCCGATGCCACGACAACTCACCGTCGGGCACCTCCCTGCACGCGCGCTGAACTCCATTTTTAAATGCGAGTCCTGCGCTCCGAGGGAACTTGACACGGGCGTGTGGGACTTGAAGCGGCGGCGGCCGGGGTGCGCAGGACTGACATTTAAAGATGGCGCTGGGGTCAGAGCATGAGCGGCGAAAGTCAAGCGGCCAAGTTGATTTGGTCGCGGCCAAGGTGATTTGGCGCTACCAAAACATACCATTCCGCCTTGGAATCTGATGTAGTTCAAGCACAGCATATTGGTCAAGTATCATCATTTAGTCTGATTGCTTGAAACCAAACTATTTAAAAAAAAAACTGCATCTGATCCAAGACAGTGATTCCCAACCCTTTTTCACATTGTGCCCCCCTGCTAGAAAATAGATTTGTTCCGCGAACCCCTAATTAAAAAATCTTAATGCCTACTCAGACTATTGTTAACAAAACAGCTTGACCGATCCCAGACAGTATAGTGTCTTCTATACTATAGTCATCTCCGGAGGAAGCAAAAGAGTGAAACGCGTTGAGTCAGAGTTAGTGCTTGGGAGAACTGGAGTTTGGAGGCACGGGCATTCGGAGCTGTACCCAGAGGCAAGGTGTCCTTCTGCCCTCACTTGTGACATCGTCCGGAAGTGACGTATGCGGAAGGATAGGCTGAGACGCAAGTGGGATATACAGCAGCATCTACCAGCTAAGTGCTCTATTCTGTCGGCGGTTCTCTCCAATTAATTTTATATTGTTGGAAAATGTGAGTTTGTTACTTTTATCTTGAATCTTTTAATACATTTGGTTAAACATTACACACTATTGTGGCATTTCTCTCATTGTATATCTGATGACTACAAACCATACACACTGAGGGGTATCCTGTGACCACACCATTCCTCTGCAAAAGGGCTCCAGTCAGAGAGAAGAATCTCTGACATCTTTTTGGATACATTCAGCGCTCCTCCTCTCAAAGAAGAAAACTGTTACCATTGGGACACAGAACAGTCCCACCTGGGTGTTGAGCAGCTTCATCTCACATTGTATACATCGTTTATTATTATTCTGCACTATGGGTTGGTGAAAGATATTGGTTGATCATATATTAAAAGTTTATTCACTTTGCACTTTATTTTATTATATATTTATTTATTATCATATTATTACTTTAGAAGTGCCCAGTCCACCCCCCTTTTTTCTTTAATTTTCCCCTGGGACTGAATAGTCTCAGGGCTCCCTTCATCATCTCACCCTACAACCTGACTCTTGGATTCTATTCCCTCACATCTCCTCTGCTCACTGGCACACTAAGCCCCCACCCCAACTCACCGTTTTAACCTCTCATCTCGGGTACATTCCCATCTTTCTTCAAAACATGCTCTCATCTTTACCCAATCGCCCTTTTTCGCTTCTCCCCATTGCCTCTGAGCTACTTGACTCCCTTTCTCTCCTCAAACTCCCTGCAATCTGGTTTTTGCTCCCTACACAGACAACAGAAGTAGCAAATGACCCACTCACAACTTAGTCTAGGGGTAATTTCTCCTTACGAATTCTCTAAGATCTCTCAGATGGCTTTGACATTTTCGATCACCCCCTTCTCCTGTAGATTCCATTAGCCTCTGTGATACAGCCCTCTACTTGTTCAAATTCTACCTATTCAAATGCTCTTTCAGTGTTCTCTTCTCTGGTGTCTCCTCCACTCCCTATTTCTGTTGGGGTTCCACAAGGTTCTATCTCTGCTCTTCTCTTGGTGAACTAATGCAATATTTTGACTTTCATTATCATCTCTATTCTGATGACACCCACATTTAACTCTCCCCCTCATGTCACCAATTGCATACCCGCAATTGCCTTGTGGATGTTCCACCACCATTACCTGAAGCTTAACATGTCCAAAATAGAATTAATAATCTTTCCCCCTTCCTGTCACCTCTACACTCAAACTCACCAACACTGTCCGCTTCCTAGCGGTCTTTGACTGCCCTCTTCTCCATTCCTCACTAAGTCCTCTCACCTCCATAATATTGCCCTTTTCACACTCGATGACACTAAAATCATAATTCACTCACGTATCTGTCCCCCCCCTCTACTACTGCAACCTTCTAGTTGGCAATCCCTTTGTCCGTCTGTCCAAACTTAAATTCATCCAAAATGCTGCTGCCAGGCTCCTCTACCTCACTCACCACTCCACTTGTGCTGTGCCATAATGCAAATCCGTACACTGGCTTCCCATATCCTCTAGAACAGGAGTGGCCAACTCCAGTCCTCAAGGACTACCAACAGGCCAGTTAGTCACGATATCCCTGCTTCAGCACAGGTGGCTCAATCAGTGGCTCTGTCATTCGGACAGCCACCTGTGCTGAAGCAGATATATCCTTAACACCTGACCTGTTGGTGGCCATTGAGGGCTGGAGTTGGCCACCCCTGCTCTAGAATCAAATGAAAAAAACCTAGCCGTCTTGCAAAGCTCTCAACTACGCTGCCACCCCTTAAAGCTCAGCCCTCATCCCTCAACATATCCCTAAACACCCTCTCCCCTCTGCTCATGACTTTCGCCTTACCTTTTCTCACTCTCGCCTACAAGACTTCTCCCGTGCGGCACACTCCCTGGAATTCCCTACCACGCACCATCAGACTCTGCCTCACCTTTCAAACAATTAAAAGCTCTCTGAAACACCTTCTCAAGGAAGCCTATCTGGCATTGCCACCAACCCCCTCCCCCTATCCACCCCTATTGGGACCAGGTGTGCAGCTGGACCATGGTCCACCGCTGAGCTATCGCTCTACCTCTTGTTTCAACATTGCCCCTTATTCCCTCTAGAGTGTGAGCTCCCAGGAGCCGGGCCCTCATTACCTTCTGTATCGGTTTGCGCTCGTCCGTCCTTATTTGTATTTCATTCTGTTTATGTAATTGATGTCACTCTGTACCGCGCCGTGGAAAATGTCAGCGCTTTTACAAAATAAAACAATGATCATTTAAAACTTATGGCCTGAACCAAATCTGTTCAAAGGAAATTACTTTTTTTTTTTTTTCATGCAATTAACTCTTTTTGCTGTCAGAAAAAAAGCATCTCAACCCAGTGGGGTCTTGGACCTACCTTCCCAGTCCAGCCACACAATGAACAGCTACACAGCAGCCAGGGTCTTCACAGAACTTCGCTTTCAGCAAATTCAACCAGTCTTCCACAATTTTATTAGGAGGTGGAGCCCCATCATCAAATGGCCAGTCCTTAGAGTACACCAGAGGAGGGGGAAAAAAAACAAACACATTTCACTTCAGCTTTACCCCTACGGTTTATTAAAATTCAAGTCACATGTCCCCATTAAGGGCTCAGAATGGGATACAGACAAAATAATGGCAAGTTACACCAGAACATCCTGGAGTTGTCGCCGTTTAAGCCATAGTTTTTCAATACACACGCGTGTTCAATTCTCCGCTATTTTCCATGAGCAAGGAGTGTGACCATCCTTGATGAAGGTGCCCGTCTGCACCGAAACATTGGATGCTACCATAACCAAGTCATTAAATGACCTCTTTTGTGACCTTTACTATTTTTTCATGATCTTTACTTCTTGACCCGATTTTGTGTCTTGGCACCCACTTTTGACTTTTTTTGAATTTTTTTTAGACCCCCTCGCAGGCGAATCCCAAGTGGCTGGACCGGATTCTCTATTTTTTCCCCCCAAGGTGTGTGATCCCCATCCAATCAACTTTAGCCTACCAAGCTAACTGGCATTTCTCCTCTTTGATTTACAGATTAACCTTGCACCAGCAATGCGCTCCCAGGATCTCACCCAAGAGGTGGCTGCATGAATGTCTATTAAGCAAAATTGCCAAATAGAATGCGAATGTGTTAAATAAACAATTTTTGTGATCTCTAAAAACGTATTTCACCAATTATACGCAACACAAAACTAGTGTAACCCATAAAGATTGAAACCGTTTCCTACACACATTTTGTATCAGAGAGCAAACAACGGTTTCCATAAAAAAAAATAAAAGAAAAGGTTAATATCCCGGATGTGTTTCATCTCCTCTCAAAATGAAAACAAGACACAAAATGCTGCCTCTATGAACTAGAAGCATATGTCAAATTTGGCAGCTGTTATAGTTCAGATGTTCTTTTTACAGAGAAAGGGTGGGAACAATACGTGCTCGCTAATGCATTGCCAGCTACACCCACAGGCACTTTGAATGCATAGGAAAACGGGCTCATACAGCGCGGAGAGATTATACTGCTGAGCAGGCATCCCCACTAAATGGCAAGCATTCAGCATTGGAATCCACTTTAAAAGGCCACTACTGTTCCATACATTTTACATAGAGCGTTTCCTGTGATTTGTACTTTTATGGTCTCCAGGCTTTTTAGCAGAACATTTTTTTTTTTTTTTTAAATTCTTTTTCAAATTTGTAATGAAGAGCTGTAATGTGAGCATTTCGGTGCCATTTATATATTTAAGGAATCCTTTGCTCTATGATAGGGGAATTAACAATGGTGTTTTCCTCCCTTATCCTCCTGTCAGAGGTCCCTGTGTATATTGAAGGAAGGAAGAATACATCCCCAATGAAGTGCCCTCCAAGTTTGATCCTGGAAAAGTGAAGAGTCGAAAGCAGATCTCTGAACTGAATGGCAAGTTCAACCAAATTTCTGTCGCGTTCTGCCCTCTGGTGAAGGTTACCCCAGGGGCAGACACATTTTGAACACGTGGGAGCCAGCTAGAACTTTCACCAGCCGAAGATTTGGTCGGAGGCTCTGTATATTAAAGAGAGTGCATCTGTGAGAGACACATGCACCCAACACAGTCATAATTGAAGGAAGTCCTGGAGAACTCCATCTTGCTCCCCCACGAGCCTTGCTCCTACCACCTCACCCCTCCCCCCATTAGGTACCCAGACCTTTTCCATCCTGGTGTTACCCTCTACCCTGCGAGGCGTTAACCATACGCTAGATCAAATGATGTGATGTTGGAGCAGGGGTGCGCAAACGGAGGGTGCGCCTCCCAGGGGGGACGCAGCGGTTACATTAAATGACGGGGAGCACGCGAGAAGCCTCTGTAACTCACTTATGGAAAATAGCTGAAGCGCTCAAATGCAGGTATATCTCAAAATAATAATAAGCCAGACCACTGTACCAGGGTACTAACAATTGATATAGTACCTATTGTGTCATATAATGGGTACTATCCTCCTGAAGACAGGTGGTGTGTGGTGCAACCCACTCACCATATGTCTCATTGGCAGGTTCCCCTGAAAAATATGCAAATACTCACATCCTGGTAGGGCAGGCAGGCAGGCTGTGCAGCTACTCAATGCAATACAGGGAAAAGGGAGACCAAAAAGCGCACCAGCACAAACGGAGCAGGAAGAAACCAGAACAAAAAAATGATTAAAAGGGCACTTTAATGTGGCAAAAGACCCATCCAATGCATTTCGAACGTCGCAGCGTTCTTTTTCAAGGAGGGTATATAATGGATGTTATCACATTGTGTTTTATCCTTGAAAAGAACGCTGCGACGTTCGAAATGCATTGGATGGGTCTTTTGCCACATTAAAGTGCCCTTTTAATCATTTTTTTGTTCTGGTTTCTTCCTGCTCCGTTTGTGCTGGTGCGCTTTTTGGTCTCCCTTTTCTCTGTAACTCACTTACCTGATCTCCTGCGGCTTCTGGCGATGCGTCGCGATGGCAATGCCACATTACCGCAACGTCACATGACGTCAGAAACGCTGTTGATCAGTTAAGGGGGGGAGAGGACGCGAGCAGGCAGAGGGGCGCAGACTATAAAGTTGACGCACACCTGACCTAGAACAAATATAGCACCACTTTGAAAAGGCACCCAATGCTTCTCCACCCACAATTTAGTGAGCTAAAAGGGTTAAGCAAGACTACCACCTACAACCGCTTTCATTAGAGGGATAAGTATAGCAGGAGATACCAAAGACCATAACAAGGTCGGTTATTCTTATAGCAATGTAAACACGCAACAAGCTAAGGAGAAGATAAGGCCACTCATTTTCCATCTAAAGCATGCGATTAGCTGCTGCAATGTTATGCTTTGGCACCTACCAACTGATTGGATGGTAAAATGATCTGTTCCAAGAGAACTTACTCTAATTAGCTGGTGTTCAATGTTGAGCCAATACAAGAGACTAAAGCGCAAAGCATAACCAAGAGTCATAGCAAAGTAAACAAGGATTTTCAAAACCTGATGCTCAAATATTTCTGGCATTCTTAAAATCAGGGGGTAGCAGACTGGAATAATACCCGGTGCTTTTCGTGGCTGAACTTAAAGTCACTAAAATCCCACCTACTGTAGGACCAAGAACGTTCTGGCTTTGGGACTGCTGTGGAATCAACCTCCATTGGACGTGCCCCTTTATTAAATGTATTCTATATATTGTGTTCGCTTTCTGGGTCTAAATAAGCAAAGCAGTTCATTTAACTTTACCCAACTAAAACCTTAATGTTGGATAAAACCCATTACGTAGAAGGGTTGCACTGGACTGCAGATACAAGCTGAAGTGGAATTAAATCTTCAAGAAAATACAAAATAAACAGGGCAATTAGTGAAAAGAAAAAGGATTAGAAGGGCTATAAAAGTCCCCAAAAGTTTGGTAATGCAGGGCAGTGTTTCAGCAGCGGTATTAGATAAGATAAAACAAGAATAGCCCTCTAATCTTTCAACACATAAAAGAAGGGTAATGAACTTACCATAACGGTGATGCCATCTTTTTCCAAAGGTGTTTTATCGTATGTAACTTCACACACTCTCACTACTGTTGTTGCACCATACTTCTTGAGATCCTGGATGGAACAGTAGGCAAACCAACAGTCAGAACAAAATGTACTATCAAAATGTATAGAATAATTGGCTGTGCCAGTGATTTTTATTTATTTATTCTTAATGGGGCAACCCTAGAAGCTTTTTTAAATCTCTGGCCACCTCTGCTCATCAAGCCTCACTCACCCCTCCTTCTAGCGCACAAATTCAAAGCAACTTCCTTCATACACTCCGCATTCAACCCCGCTCTCACTAAATACTCGCCCTTATTCTCAACACTACACATTGAAGCTGCCCCATCGTCTCACATGGCACACTAATCCCCTTTCTCCATTACACATTCCATTTTCACCCAATCTCTTATACGCCAGACGCTCACACCCAACTCCTTCGCCTGAGAGACAACTTGGGCGCGCTTATAGTGCCGGCGACGTCACCGTCGCCGCAATACGAAAGTTGTATTTCGCTTTGCGGCGGCGTCGCTGGCGACAGCCCCTGAAAAATCAAATATTTACGACTACCAAATATCGCGCCGCCGTCGCGCTTACTATAAGCGCTTGCACCGGCGACAATGCTTTTGTTTTCGGGCGACGTTGCGTCTCTATAAGCGCCACCTTACCCCTTCTTTCACACCAGACTCCGCTCCTCCCCTCATACACCTGTACACTACAGCGCCTTCTCTTACTCAAAACCACATACTGTACCTTCCCCATCCCCGCACTGAGCAATAACACCCTCCCTCCACCCCCCCCAAGCAAAGCCCTCTCCCACATAGCTGCTCAGCAGGCACATCCCTCGCTGAGGGTGAGCTGCAATCCACCTTCCCTTACTCTCCCAGTGCCAGGCTGAGAGGAGGAAGGGTAGAGGCGGATCACAGCCCGTTGGTCGCCAGACTGCGCGGGACGGGCCTACAGAGCAGCTAACGTGTTTCTCCCGTGGCCACTGCACACTTGGCAGAGGGTTGAGAAACACTGGGCTATGCACCGTCAGACTCTAGAGCCATTCTCATCATCCTTTTGTATCAGAACAAATTTGACATACTATCTCTGCCTAATGCCCATCCTTCATCTGTCTGAAGCAGGAGGCATAGAATATGGACCTGCACATTTGGTCACTATTTCCACTTTCCACGCATTTGGATCTATGCAAGAAAATGGATATTGGTGGTAATTTTTCCAAACGAGGTTGGCTGTGAAATAAAGAGAACAATGTTTTTATTGCATCTCACCTTGTGCATTATTTTTCCTGCACATTACAAGTGAGGCAAGATCCTCTTTAGAACTCAATTTTACGGCTATCCCCCACCTGGCGCTACAGCACGCAACACTAATGTTCAATAGGTCATTAACAGCAATAGGATAACTCTGAGCAAATGTGACGGGCATCGTAGGAAGATGATTAAATACTGACTAAATACCATGTGTTTGAAGTAATATTGGAAGGGACTGAATATACATACTTCTTCCTGGTGACCACCGTACCTGTACCACAGTTCTGCGCTGACACCTAGTAACTGCTCTTTTCAGAATGGACGGCCATTTTATTCAGCTATTTTACCACACGAAATGTAGGTGTTGGGTGGCCCTTGGAGGTGCTTCAACACCAGTCCTCAAGAACCTCCCAACAGGTCAGGTTTTCCCTGCTTCAGCACAGGTGGCTCAGAGGCCGACTTAAACAGACCTGTGCTGAAGCAGGGGTATTCTTAAAACCTGACCTGTTGGGGGATGGTGAGGGGGTCTTGAGGAGTGGCGTTGAGAACCCCTGGCTTAACCCTTATGCCAACTCTGGGGTGCGCAAACTTCTCCGCCTGTGCCCCCCTGCCTGCTCTTCTTCTCCCCCCCCCCCATCTTACCTGGTCTCTAGCGTCAAACGACTCCGCGGGGTCATGTGACATCGTGTTGCCATAGAGACAGGCCGTCGGAGACTAGGTAAGAGAAGTTAGAGGCCTCACGCGGTTAATTTAAATGCTTTGGGGGAAGAGGGTGGGGCTTCTGTAAATGCCCGCACCCCCCCCCCCTTAGAAAATCTCGGCCCCTGCACCCCCCCCCCCCCCCCGTTTGCGCACCCCTGTGCAAACTGATGGCCCAGCAACAACTGCACCTCTCGCAGCAAAAGTATTAGATACTATGTTACCATCACTACAGTAGGACAAGGCGAGTCTACCATCACTACGACTCCCATAATACGTGCGCTCACCAGCCCCTGGATCTCTGCAATGAAGGATTCAGACCAGCCCCACAATACAAAAATAGGATACAAATGTGGGGTTGGTCTCTGCTTTAAAACACAGCAATCCTACTCCATTAAAATTAAGGCAAAATAGAAAACGGATGGCGTGTGTGTGTGTGTGTGTGTGTGTGTGTGTGTGTGTGTGTTCCTTTTAAATTTCCCTGGGAGGCAGATTTTGTGCCCCCGATATTCCCAGAATGCAATTACCCATTCTAAGAAAAGATCGGCATCAGCAGAGACCGCAGTAAAAACAACAACGGGGGAAAAAAAAAAAAAGAAGTAGACTGGACTATTACTGTAACTACCACTTGGTTTGCATAGGTTTTCAAATAAATTAATCCTAATAAAAATATGATTTAAAAACAAAAAACAAACAAAAAAAAACATAATTTCAGTCACTTTAAAAATTAGGCGTGTTGTCAGAGGATTAGTTCATCTGCTGAAGCCAGAATAATTCAAGAAACGTTCAGTTCTCTGAGGGGTTACCGATGCCAAGCAGCAACTAATACAGAAGTGATCAACTCCAGTCCTCAAGGCCCCCCCCCCCCCCCCACCCCTGGTTTCAGTATATCCCTGCTTCAGTACAGGTGGCTCACAGTCCCCACTACAGCAGAGGTGGCTCAATCAGTCCCGTGCATCAGCACGAGTGGCTCAATCAGAGGCTCAGTCTTCGACTCCTAATTGAACCACCTGGCTAAAGCTGGGATATCCTGAAAACCTGGCCTGTTGGAGAGGGGACTGGAATTGAGCGCCCCGTCAATAATTTATAGGAGCAGTATTCAGTTAACTTGTATCCTCTAGCACCAACTGGAAGGCCCACACAGTACTGTAGTAACATTTTATTGGCTCGTTGCCAATGATGGTCCTACCCCAATCTCTGAATTAGCTGTGGAAGTGGTTAATGGTTAACAGTGATCGAAGAGCTGTCACTTACCCAGGGATTGAATGAATGCGCTGCTACTTCCCCCTGACCACCCATTAGAGAACATTGCCTCTAACAAACTAGACATCTTGACCGATTAAACACTGCCTGGAGCACTGTAGGCCTCTAAGCTTATGACATGAACCTCTGGGGCCACTTGTTATAATGTGAAACCAACTTGAAGATTAGTAAATTAAAATGGACAGCCGGACTTCACACACAGACTTCCATGAGGAGTTTCTCCTCGGTATCACTATGCTGTTCTACCTCCAAAACAAGCCATCCAACATAAGCTTAATATAAAGTCAGATGCGCTACTTTGAAGCGGTGGGGGTAACATCTGTGTGATGTGTTTTGTATTATGCATGTCGCTGCTGGAAGGGCCAGCAGGACGCCGAACCCTATAACCCCTCATGGGGGTGGAGCAGTGGTTCCTCCTACATGCATATGCGTTGCCTTCTAGACCCCCACTTTTTATTCAGTGAACAAAACAAGATGGCCAAGCCAAACCATTGGCCCCCGGCACAAATAAAATGTAAATCATCTTTAAAAAAAACCCTGATGTAACCAGACGATAAATAAAAAGTTATGGATGCGTAAAAATGGTGACAAAGACCCTTCACCATACAGTAAATAAAAATACCACCTGTGGTGCATTTGCATGTCTCACAGGTCTCCAACCCGGTCTTTCCCCGTTATCTCTTAGCAGACAGCGCTTCCACTGCAGCCAGGAACTCTGGGTAATGACATGCAAATGAGCACACTGTCACGCTTTACTTCTTATCCATATTAACATAGCTCGAAAAACAGCCAGTAAACACACACTCAGACACGGATGAGGCCCAAAAGGTCGAAACAGCTGAGAGATTGGTTGCTGGCTATGCAACGTGAATTTGGTACGTTGGCGTAAGTTATGGTGGGTTCTGTAACCCAGGCTGTGCTGAATGTAATGCGGCAGTCATAAGCTTATAGGGGTCCATGTTAAAATGGAAAAGAAGTTAAGCACACTGTGCTCATTACCCATAATCCCTAGCTGCATGCAGTGGAAGCACTGTATGCCAAGAGATAATGGGGAAAGACAGGGATGCAGACATGGAAGTGTACCCACATGTAGTATTTTCATTTACTGCACACATTAAACAGGATAATAACTCCACTTAGAAAGCAGTTTCCGTGCACCAATAACCCAATTAATATATCCCACGGTCATTGTATGTGCTCATTCTCCATCATTCTCCCAGTGAGTCTTTACCCTCCAGGCATTTAGAAAATTAATAGTTTACTAATCTTTACATTTGTTTTTAGAAATACAGGACATTTTAATGCAAAGTGAAAAGCTTACGATACAAGTAATATAGCTAAAAAATAAAAAATATGTATAAAATAGCCATGATGTGCGCAAGTATGGAAGCTATCCAATTAAAAGTATATTATGTAAGCTTCATCAGGACATGCATCATTTGTAACTCCTAGAAAAAAACCCATGTCCTAAAATTAGTATTGTGCGACACACACGACCAGTTAGAGACAGACGCACGCTATTTTACACATCCAATATTTGTCATAAACGTTCAAAAAATAGGGAGCCGTTACATGCTGCATTTTCACACCTTTTACAATCCCATACTTGTTGGTACAGAAGGCAGCAAATGTAACAGATTGTGGGGTTTTTGTATTTCTGAGATGGTTTGTTACATAATAGGATGCCTAGTAAGGAATGTCAACCTCCAAGGACCAGCATACGGGAGAAACACAAGCTACAGACTTAAATCAGTGCACTGAAAGAAAGCTTTAGTAGAGAATATTATTTAGTATAAGTGGTCCTTGCACCCTTTGTCATGGTTTCCCTGAAAGGTTGTGCTCGTCACCTTATATTAAATAAAACGTTCAACTCGAGATTTCCTTCAGACCACTGACGGCACATGCGGCTTCTGTTTCTTCATGCGATGGATTACCTTGAGATCATGGCGAGTGGAAGGCATTTTACAGGAGGTGCTGGTCGGTTCCAAAGTGGATGCTTGGTGTGAATTTAGATTGCTGAATCTGCTAGGACTAAAAACAAATCAGTGAGATGTATAGATGTTTGATCAACATATGCAATTTCAAAAGGAAAAGTAGCAGCTTCTCTTTGAGAAGCCCAATTCATGTCGGAGAAAACTGGTGATGAAAAAGAACTCACCAAGAGTGGTCAATGTGAAATGTTTTAAGTTTTCACCAAAAGGAATGAAGATGCGGCACACGGATTTCCAAAATAAAGAGATTTATTAAAGCATACACAACGTTTCGACCCTAAGGTCTTTGTCAAGTGCAAAAAGCTAGCCACTTTTTGCACTTGACAAAGACCTTAGGGTCGAAACGTTGTGTATGCTTTAATAAATCTCTTTATTTTGGAAATACGTGTACCCCATCTTCATTCCTTTTTGTATGCCGTGGATTGGATGCAGCCGATCGTACATTGATGGGAGCACCGGTAATTGTATCACTATCATATTCTGGTGTGCAGCATTTACTCTTTGTTATATTAAGTTTTCACCAACCATGCTGTACTCACCTCAATGAAAGTATTCATGGTAGCATTTGTAGGATTATGGGTAATCAGAAACCGCATGTTTTTGTAGCAAACCTCCACTGGAGCAGGGCGATTTATGCGAGCCATGATCATACAGTAAAGATACACACAAAAAAAACAAAGCTAAAAACTTATGAAAAAGAAAAAAAAACACAAATATTGTGCAAATATCCCAAGGTGCTGTAGTTTCAGCTCTGAACACAGCAAAAGCAAAAAAAAAAAATAAAGTTAAATCACCACGTGTCTGAAGACAAAACGCACTTCTCGGTAGTGTTCAATTTTCTTTAATCCACGTCTGTGCAGTTTCGAACAAAAACGCCCTGCGAAGGTCTTCAGATTTCCCCCAGGTGTTAAACTTTGCCCTTCCTTGCGTTTACGTGAAAGAAAAATAAAAAGTTCTGGTAGTTCAAAAGAAATTCATGAGAGCCGATTTGCGCAATCACGTTACCCCATCTGGATATGTGATGTATTTTACAGCAGGGACGGAGTGTGAAGGGGAACCAGGCAGCTGCAGGCAGAACAGTCTCTGGGTGCTGGAGATCAGCGGGCGGTGGGTTTTAATGGTCGTTTCCACCTGCCGAGATCTAGATTCCGAGTGTCTGACAAAGCCCTCTACTCATGCATGGATGCAGTGTTGTGCGTGGCAGTATTCAAAGGTGCTCTTCAACAGCTCCATAAATCTGTAGACAAATCAACGCTGCAGCAAGTCTACAAAAAAAGAAAAAAATATATGGTAAAATGGAGATTTATGTACAGTATATGCAAGGCAAGCCTATCCAGCCCCCAGAGAAGCAGCCATTGTTTGGAATCAAGCAATTGAGCAGGGCTACTGCACCATGTGGGAGCACGCTAGTGCATGTGTGACACTAACACACACACCACACACACGGCTTGCAACCAGCTTGGTATACAGACCTAGGGTTATTATGTGAGCTGCTCAAGATGTCCAAAAGCTAGCACCAAGGTACTTGGCGTTCTCCCATATTCAGGACAGTGCTATTAATACAAGAGCATGAGCTAAACACCTTATTAGCAAGTGGCCAAACTAGCAAAAACATTTCATGTGTTGAAGGAAAAGGCACATTTAAGCCCCTGAAGGTTAGATCTTTATTTCATTAATGTAGCACTAAAGGAATTACTGAAGTAAGGGAAATAAGTGCACCACATGACTCGTAGCATTGAAATCTACCATCGCATTTATAGAAAGAATCTATTCTTGAACTGGCTTACGCACTTAGAAGTCCTTGTATTCTATGCAGAACAGCATGGCAGGCAACAAAGGTATTTTACATTGTGTACTGTATGATAAATGCAGTACTGTACATACAATATATACACCTATAGACACACACTATATACAGTACATCTAAAAACACATTCATGTTCATTTGTCTCTGACGTTATTCACCCATTAATGCAGTGTGTGTTATTAAACACTGGTGCTGTTGAAAGCAATGGTTAAAAGGGAGGGCGTGTTATTTAACAGGCGTATTATCGAGAGTTAATGTCTGCAATATCTGTATACACATTTGTTGCATGTAGTGATAACTTAAAGGGATCAACAGAGCTCTTAATAGATATTAGTGTATACAACTTTTGAAAACCTCTCAAGTCTTGTGTACTTCTCTGAAGTAGACAGAAAGTTGCGTAGCACCACCAGAGAAATAAAGAAGGTCGAGAGGGTGACTCCACATGTAACCTGGGAGTGCTGCTCTCAGGGAGTGTATCAGGATTAACGCTATCTCCATATAATTAGTCTATGAATTTATTACCCCTCTACAAATCAAGACATTGTTGTGGGCTGGAAGGGAATACCTCCCAAAGAATTGCAAAATAATATATTTTTATTTCTGTTTTTTTTTTAAAAACTTTTAAGCCCCAGAACCCTTCTGGACCTCTTTGTTGTGTACGTCTGACCTGTGAGGTTTGAAACAAATAAATGCTGTAATTCCATGTGGCACATTTTTTTTTCTTCCAACATTGCGTTTCCAACTATGGGTTACAGAAGGGGAAACAATACATGCGTCCATAGCTTGGATTCCCTGCGCGCCTCCTAAAAACACCAGTAGCCGCTTTCTTTCATGTAAACCGTGTTTCAGACCATCTCTTCTCATTTTAGCTGTATATTGATCACATGGAGAGCACGTGAAAGCACCGGGCAAGCTCCACGCTGTATTCAGCACACGGTAATCAAATGACACGTTTAGAGGGAATGATTGTTCCATTTTAGAACAATAGGAGGATACCACCCAAGGCTATGTCATTAGGGAAAGGAAAGTCCCAAATGCCAAGGTATTTATAGCACTTTGATACAATGACCTGCTACCAAACCCGTAAATCATGTGGGGAGGATGCAGCCGTGTCCTTTGAAATCTAGCGCCCCTGACAAAAACTTTCAGACCCCATAGTACAGTGTTTCTCAAGCTGGTATGTAGTGAACCTCTGCCAAGTGTGCCACAGCCACCAGGAGAAACACTCAGGGGGCACATCCTGTGCTGCCTGGTAATACATCCCTCCTCTCTCAGCCTGGCACAGAGGAGCCTCTATCTGCAGGCAGCGCAGAACGTGCCCGCTGACCTGCTGACATGTTCGAGAGGTGGAAGAAGAGAGAAAGCGTGAGGGCTGTGTGTGGGGAGGAGAGTGTAAAGGGTGTGTGTGTGTGTGTGAGAGAGAGATGGGGGATGGGTGGTTAGGGTTAGTTTTCGTGTGGGATGGGGGAAGGTGTGCAGTGCAAATCATGAAGACCAGTGTCACACCCCTGTCCTCTTACTAATAGGGTGAGGGTGCGGTGTGAGAAGGGAGAGATAAATGTGGTGCGAGAGCAATAAGGGTCAGTATGATGCTGTAGGGTGAGTGTGGTGGGTGGTTGTGTGCGCGCACAGGAGGGAGGTCTGAAGAGCAGGGGCACACAAAGACTCTAAACATTCTTCAGGGGTATCGCTTCTCAAAAAAAAGGAAGTTTGAGACCCACTGTCATAGTGACTTCCCACTGAAAGGCATCACAGTCTGCAAATAAACTTCTCCAATAGGTCTATGAACTCCGCACTATTCAAATGAACACTACGCAATACAAGAAAGGGGAAAAGGTATATCAAACATATAAATATATTTATCAAACAGATAAAGGTGCTAATCTCAAAAAGCATATAACTCATGTTAATTAAATACACAAATTCTCAGTACAGTATATAACACACTGTATCAAGTGGGGGAAAAAAAAAAAAAGACCAATTCCAAATGAGCCAACAGGCTCATTTTCATTTCTATGCTTTAGGCTGCACTTATCAGTGCCTGGCGACGCCGCGCCAAAACAAATACATTGAATCAGTCACATGCGCTTATAGTAGGCACGACGGCGGCGGAGCGGCCAAAAATTTGGTAATCAGTGTTTATTGATTTTTTGGAGAGACAGTCGCTACATGTGACTGTCTCTAAACCAAATCACAGAGCGCCCATTGCACTCTGCCCTCCCCCTTGGTGACGTCACTGGCCTTGGTAGTCAGTGACGTCGCTCAAACTTTAAATACAACTTTCGCCGACGTCAACGGCCGCGTCGCCGCGACTATAAACGCTGCCTGAGATGGAAAAAGAAAAAAAAAAGGGAAAGTACGATTGGACATGCAGTAGTGTGATAGCGTATAATATAATACACACACACACACACACACACACACACACACACACACACACACACACACACACACACACACACACACACACACACACACAGAAGGTGAAATAGTAATGGCCTTACAAAATGTCAGATCTTTAAAGCAAAGACTTGTGGCTCCAACGTTGATCCAGGACCCTCTCCTCTGGTCATGCAGGCATGCCCCGGTACTGCTGGGAGGGGCAGGGACAGGATTGGGTAGTTCCGTGGATAAAGAACGGAGAAACGCCACTCCGTACGACACCAGGGGGTTCCGTTCACCCCCCTCACGGAGAACCAGTGCGTCTCCCCTAAACAGGGGAGAAAATGGTCTCCCCCTCAACTGGGATTGCTGCAGTCAGAACACTGCAATATGAAGAAAACGTTCTTCACTTGACTGCACGATCAGATAGTTAATCCCAGTGTGCTGTGCAAACCAAACACGTGAGACTACCGTGTCCCACAGTGCTAGCAACCCAGCTGAGGGGGGGGACATTTTCTGCCCTGTTTAGGGGAGACCACTGCCGCTCCGTGGGAGGGTTGAACGGAACCCCCGCTGGTGTCGTACGGAGTGGCATTTGTATGTATTAAAAAAAAAAAAAAAAAATAGACACGAGTGGCCCACAGTATCACAACAACTTTGAAGCTAAACTCCAATTGCTGTTTAGTGGTAATCTTTGGTGGTACTATAAAACCCAGTAAGTCATACTCATGATTGCACTGTGGTGATTAGGGCAAGCTTCATACTAAAAGTTTTCAGCGCTGAAAGGGCCTGCAACATTTAAAACTTTTTCAGAGCCGTTTCATGGCAAAGTTGCATTGTGGGCATCGACACAGTTTAATGAACCAACACAATACTTCATTGCTCAAGGGCCTCACTTCACGCACAATTGATGCTTGCAAGCCCTTTTAAAACATAAGGCCACTGCTCCAATGGAGTGAGGTCTGGCAGGATATGAACCAAAAAAACAACAGTAATTAAAAAATTCTGCAGACAGACTTAAAAAAAAAAAAAAAAAAAAAAATCAACGAGAAAATCATCACCATCCCCCCCCCCCAAAATAAAAAAATAAAAATGCAAAAGCATGTGTCCAAGGATTCACTGTATGGTGAGTCAACTTGTTAAAACATTACAAGGATATCACATCGTGAAATTAGTCTACTTTTCACAGGACCAACATTTAGCAAGACACATCTGCTTAAAGAAGCATATGAGTAGCACTGGATAATCATGGACACATGACACAAAGCTTGGCCCCCTGCAGACGCACTTACTAGTATTCCCTCCTACTGTCTCTGTACGTTCTCCCTACCTACCAATTAGATTGTAAGCTCCTCGGAGCAGGGACTCCTTCCTTAATGTTACTTTTACAGTATGTCTGAAGCACTTATTCCCATGATGTGTTATTTATATTTGTTATTTATATGACATGTATTACTACTGTGAAGCGCTATGTACATTTTATGGCGCTATACAAATAAAGACATGCATACATACATACATACAAGTAGAAGGGTTAAGGTGCACAAAACAGCCTACACACACATACACACACACACACACACACACACACACACACACACTACAATGTCTACATCAGGACAATGAGGTGCACATGAAACAGATTAACACATTTAAGAAGTTATAACACACACACACACACAAACCTACCAACATTAAAATTAAGAACAGAAATTCTCATAACTAAGGAAACGGCAAGGACTGTATATAACGTGTCTCTAGTTGTATCAGATGCCCTGAATTTATCGGGATGTGCCCAGCAATGTCTCCGTAGCCCAGGTCTTACCTTAAAAAACTTGCGACTGTTTCTTAATGTCCAACACAGCTCAGCAGATAGCAGAACAGAGCAAGCAAGCAGTGTATTTCTGGACCAAGTAATTCACTCTGCTTCAAACCAGTCACAGCTGCCTCCCCTTTAACCGCATGACACTGACAGTGCTGAACAGCTAATGTCACAAACAAATGCACTTCTAATACTCTTAGGTCAACTAAGCCACACACAAATAAGCTTTTTGTCCTACTCCTCCTCCTTCCTCGGGCTGTACGTTGATCCAGATTACTCGCTGGGTTTGCGAGGCTCCAGGAGCTTTTAGTATCTGTTGATTAGCAAACCCTCGGTATCACAGAAAACGTATTCATACACTTGGTATGCAGCATAGTAAGCAAGGAATGTGGCTCTTTGTATTGTGCTGGGAAGATATGCGCAACAAATTCCCGTCAGCATTTTATTCTTGCAGAGCGGTTTTCCAATGCAAAAATTAATCACCGCTTATGCAAATAAGAGAACAAATGAAAAGGGAAACTACCAGTATGTGCGGCTCCCAGCACAAGCAGTGTAGAGGGAGACCATAGGATTTACATGCGTTTGTTTATTATGTCCCACTGTGTACTGTACCATGAAACCATACTGCATCTGCATGGCCACCTCCAAATGGGACAAGGTAGATAAAAGGTATAATCAGTGCCCTATTGCTGGTGGGTCAAAGGACATATGGAGAGTTTTAATCTGCTCCATTGCAGGCACCTGCAGCAGCGGATACTAGTTGTGTGTTGAATACCATGTTAATAATATACTACGCTTGCGCGATTTACATACAAGTGTTATCTGAATGTTGATACACTATAAATAGCATAGGCAGAGAGATGGTATTAAAACTGTTACATCCGGTTCACTAACAAACTAAAAATAGGAGATGGAGACCATTCGGCTCAGAAAGTCCATATAAAAGGTTAGGATTCATTTTCTCTCTCCATTGTGGGTCCGTTTGTGCCAATTCCCTGTATTCTGCTCTTTCGGACTGGTCTTCCTACATCATCAACTACTATCCGAGATGAAACATCACACGTTTCCCAAATGTACCCGTCACTTTAGTGCAACATCATCATCATAAGTTTATATCGTCTACATAGCTCATGAGTTACACCGAAGAGCTTGCAATCTGTGTTTTGGTACCCGGAGGTCGAGAGACTTTGCCAACTTTAGAAGCTGAGCCAACTATAACCAGGAGTAGCATAGTGTGGAGTATTTTTACTTTCCTCTAGAAATACATCCATCCCATATCTTTAACCCATGAAAAACAACAAGTAAAATCTTCTTCATTGCATAAAACTTGGCACTGAAGGCAAGCTAGGAGTTAAGTGTGTACATGCAAAGGCAGCACGAGGCCGTGTAGGTAAAGCGCAATACGGATGCCAAAGGAGACATCTTCCCACAGCACGTGGTGCATCAACAGTATGTTTGTTGCTATGACATTAGTAACCATGTTTTGCTTGGATTCAAGTTTGGTTTCTTGTTGCCTCTGCCCTCCTGAAGTACAAGCCAATTAGTTGGTATCAAGTTGCATAACTAATGAGAAGAAACCCAAATGGTGCACGCGGACGATAAAACATTCCCCATACGATCTAAAAATGGAAAGTGCTGTCAAACGCCTGGCACTAATGAAAATATATAACACTCTGTATGTACACACAAAACATGAACAAATAAATATATTACTGCTCTGAACATGACATACTGAACCAGAGGCGTAGAGATAAAGAGTGACCTGTACATAGCTACGGCCATATCTTAACTCTAGATACTACCCTTAAGGCCTGCTCGTTAGTTGTACATAGAACCAGAGGTGTTTTGGTAGGGAAAAAGAAGCTAGAACACCAAGCAAATAAACTTAATTTTGATTTTTTTTTTAAATATGTAAATAAAGCTTTTTAATAGTAGAAATGTGGTAGAGAAAGCATTTACTCCTCTATGTCCACCACAAAAGATAGCCTTCGTGTATCTAACCTCAGATTAGTAAAAGCTCAGCCTCTAGCCATGTAGATGGTGTGTGGGTAAGTGCTGTCTGGGTGAGTGGGAAAGAGCAGTATAGAAATGGGTGCCAGGAACTTTTATAAAAAGAAGGTATACAACAGAAGACAAAAATACTCAATGCTCCATCCAATGCGTCTTCCATTTATTTAGACGGGCAATGGAGGGGGGCAACGTTTCGGTTCCCATATGGACCATTCATCAGGTCGCGGGGACCTGAAACGTTGCACTCTCCACTGCCCTTCTAAATAAATGGAAGACACTCCATTACGAGACTGCCGAGTAGGGCTCCACTTTGCATATCGTTTGGGGAACTCTGCTTCGTAGCTTTTGGTATCTTTGTGCGCTCCACAGTTTACCCTACAGAGAATATATTTCTCCCACACGACAATTTTTTTTGCTGAACCTCTGCAATGTGGATGTTCCTTTTTATATACTGTACATATATAGGAAGGTAAAGATTTGTTAAAAGGAACTATGACTGCCATCTGATTTTTTTTTGCCTTTTCTAGCATGTATAGTGTATACCAACAAACATATGCCCAACTGTATAAATGAAAGCCACGTGTAACCATACTCCAGATTACACACGGAACAGGTTTTACAGAGGACGGACCAACAATGTTCTCATGAGTTCAGATTAAAACCATGCACTTCAAATGCTATTTATGGCTCAATTAAAGCTCTGCATATCCTGCATCACAGATGCTTGCCAAATCAATACCAGCACCTGCAGCAGGTAGGCGAACACTATAAAGGAGTCTTCAGGCTGGAGCGGTAAACCGATAAGCACATTATCAGCAGTTTGGTTCAGGAGGTATCAGTGGTATAAATATCCGAGCAGGGAAGCACCTGTTTATATGCTAGCAAGAAGAGAGAATCCATTCAGAACTGCTGCCCCATCCCACAAAGTCACAACTGTTGATTTAACCCTTCCAGCAAAAATACTGAATACAATGTATTGTTTTTTTTCCCTCATTGAGCGCCAGAGGTGTGCTGTATGGTTCAGCTTTTTCGACAGACCAAGGATTACAGAAGGTTTCTTCCACTAGAAAAATGTTTTGGCCCATCTTTAAAGAATAGGAAAGGAAGAGTTTCAAGGAGCGAGTTCTTGCACTACAAACCCAGGTTATCTGCCATTGACATGAAAATTACGAGAACGCAGATCGGATCTTGTAAACCTTGTCAGGGTCTTAAAGCTGCAGTTCAAGCTGCCGTTTTTAAAAATGTATTTATTTGTTTCCCCCATTCAAAATGTGCATCAATACAATCTGCACACAATGATAATTAGCTAAGTTGCCGATTGATCGGCAAAGATTCGGCTCAGGGGTTCTTTAAAATCACTGTTAGTGTTGCAAAAGAGTAACCAAGATGCAAAGTTGTGTGTGAAAGATCATGTGACCAGGTAGGCACTAGATATAATTGGTGTACTACTACAGAGATGGAAAAAGGGGTGTGCCAGAGCCTGTCTCAGAACAGGAAGGGGATGTGACTTTGTAAATGGTTGCTATAGAAACAAAAAATGCTTGTTACATTAGAATACATTAAAAAGGTCTGTAAAAATTGTGGGTTTAAAAAAAAAAAATGCTACAAGTATTTTCTCGTAGTACAGAACAGATTAAAAAAAAAAAAAAAAAAACCCCACACTAGGATATTGCTTCAACTGCATCTTAAAAAGCTGGTGCGCAACCCTTCGAGAACCTGGAATATATCTAATAAATCTGTTTTACAATATTTTTTTTTATATATACCAATACGACCGAAGACATGCCTACAGGTACAATTCCATTAAAGTATTCCCTTATCTGGGGACAATGCGTGCAACTCTCCTTTTAGAGAGTAATCCAAATCAGATTGTAAGCAGAATAGCAACAATTTTGACGGACAACTTCTGTGATTATTCTCCAAGACAAATGACATTTAATGACAAGTTTGCCAAGTACTGTAAACGTGCAAGGTACAACGAACAATACTTGGATCAGTATTAATTCAAACATTTGTGTCTTTCTGAAAGCATATACTGTATCTTTCTTCCCTTCCTGGTAAAATTAGCCTAGCTGCTAATTTGCACATCCATATAATGAATAACCGTGTCTGTCACAGCTCATGTACATCTGTGTACAATTTATTTTGCGTCAACAAAAAAGGTATTCAGATCAATGTGGCGAAATAGAGCTTCATTCTAGTGCAGTGAATGCACCAATAAGCATCTTCAGAGCCAATGTGTCAGCCTAGAACTTGCTCACTAATGGCCAAGAGAGTGAGCTGGCTTACAAGGAGAGTATGTTGTATGACAAGTGTGCCAGTATTTATTCAGGGTACAGCCCGCTGGCTCCTCAGTGCTTGATCAACACTCGAGATTGAGCGTAAACTAAATTTGTGTTAAAAATATATTTGGCAGGCGCATGCGCGAGGTTGGAGAGCATGGAGGCATAATTCTATAGCTCTGTGCCCCTCTCCAACAGAAATAAACGGACAGAACGCAATATTGCACCAAATCTCACTGAAAATACCCCATAAGCTGCAAGGAGACCCCAGGATGTCGAAGAAGTCGACGAAGACCCCCGGAAAGCGGGGGCTACCAGAATATTTTAATGAAGGGAGAACCCGCAGGGCGGTGACAGCAATGGCCCCCGCATCGAGAACAGGCTCCGAGTCGGAAGGTGAGGGAAACCCGGACGACCAGGGGCTCCTATCAGCCAGGAGATGTGATATTGAAAGGCTATATCAGGACCTAAAAGATGTATTACAAGCCGAAATACGAGCCTTAGCTAAAGAAGTGGGGGGCCTGGGAACCCGGACGCAAGAACTGGAGGTGCGGGTTGACAAGAACTCTAAGGCCATTCAAAAAACCTCTAAAGTCACAGCGGATCTGCAATCTCAGATAAATGAACTCCGCGACCGGCAAGAGGACGCGGAGAACAGGGATCGCCGGAACAACGTGCGCCTCCGCGGGATCCCAGAAGACAGAGTGGACTGCGAGGATTTCGTAGAGCGGTGGCTGGCGCACGTTTGCCCGGAGGCCCCTAAAGATAAATTATTGATGGACCGGTGTCATCGGGCGCTGCGTTCAAAACCCCAACCCAATAAGCTGCCAAGGGACATCATAGTGCGTTTACACTATTACCGCACCCGGGAAGAGATTTTGCAGAAATCTAGAAACACGCCTGTCATGGAGTTTGAGGGGGCTAAAATCGCTGTCTTTCAGGACATCTCACCTATCACGCTGGCTCGCCGAAGAGACCTGTGGCCCATCACCAGGGTACTGCGGGAGAAGGCAGTCAGATACCGCTGAACTTTTCCCTTCGGTCTCATGGTGATTCGCAATGGCCGCCCTATTCACCTAAAAGCCCCTGAGGAGGGAAATAAATTCCTTCAGAAGCTGGGGCTGGGACCGGCTCCCGGTACCACAACTGCCGACCCAGACCCCCCAGCGATGGACCCATCATGGACCACAGTGGGAAGCCCACCCAGAGGAGAGACCGAGTGAAGCGGACTCTACCACCCTACCAGGTCCAAAACCCCGAAGTTGCAAAGTTAAGATGAAATATGTTTTTTTCTTCTTCTCCTGTTACCCCGTTTAAGTTGCATTAACCCCAACGCTGACACTGTAAAACCCCGTATGACGGAGACCCCCCACGATAAAGAACCCTGTAAGAACCGTCTCCGGGATAAAAGCAAAGCTACAAAGCACCCTGAAAAAGAAAAATCAATAGGACTTATTACTCACCTCGTGGTCCAGTCATGGCGCCTAATCCAGCGATGGAAGGCCCCCCAGCGTGAAACGCAGAAGGAGGTTGAGAAGGCGGGAATCCCTCTTCAGGCTGGAAACTGGATCGAGTTGGAGGAGCGGCTTTAGAGGCGTCCGCCTCGCAGGTCAGCCCAATCCAAGATGGCGGAGGAGGAACACCGTCACCGGAAGAGGCGGGAGTAACGGCGGCCATCTTACGAGGGGCGGAATTGCCGCGGACAACACAGAGGGACGGCGCAAGGATGCCGTCACAGCCCCTGAGGAGATGGCCACGGGAGAACAGAGACCACCGGAGCTTGGCCGTATCGAAAGTCAGGAGAATCTGCACAGACGTCGCGAACTGGCCCGTATACAACCCCATAAGCAGGGAGCGAGACTGAAATAGGGACATGGCGCGAACAGAGAAGAGGGGAACAGTGGCAGACTGCGCCTTCCAATATAGCGAGAGTGGAGGGGGCTAAGAGGAATAGGCATAGGGGGCGGATAGATGGGTAGAGGACAGGATAGGAAGGGGTGGAAGGGCAAAAGAATAAGAGTGGAAGCTGTGGAAGTATTAAGATGGAAGGGGGAAGTGATCAGTAGTGGCGAATAAGGTCAAGAAAGGTGAAGGCAGGTTGCGAGAAAAGACGGGGGACGTGTACACAGAGCAAGGCAAGAGTAAGATAGAAGATGAGAGAGATGCGGAGGGAGCGAAGAAGCGGAAGTAGTAAGTGAGAAGGGCTAGTAAGTAAAAAGAGAAAGGACATTACAGAAAGTGTAGTCAGTAGACGGATGAGGTAAGTTAAAGAAGGAAGGGGAGCGCAAGGGAACATGGAGAGAAAGAGCCCACAGATGACAGACGGAAGGATAAAAATAGCCGGGGAAATGGGGCGACGAGGGGGGAGGTAGGAAGAGATGCAGGCACTGAAGACCTTTCCCAGGCAAGGATGTTATTAAAAGGAGGGAGGAAGCGCAATCCCATTCCGAAGGCCACGAAAGAAGGGGAAGAGAGAGCTAGGGTAGCTGAAGGGTGATAGGTAGCCCCAATAGATACGGAAATAGGGGAGAAAAGCAGTGCCCGAGAGCAGGGACAAGATGCCGCTAAGGGGTCGTGTTATAGTTAAAGTTCTAGTTGAGGTTACACGTTCTGTCTATAGCTTCTGTCAGCTAACGGAGAGGGGCGGGGGGTTATAACCCGGCCTCGACCTCCGCATGTACTCCAGGTCGGGACTAGCCAGACTTAGGCTAGTGGTTACCGACGAAGCCCCTTGGGAGGGGGAGGCAGCATGGGAAGGGGAGGGATGCCAAGAGAGAGGGCGGTCGAGCTCCCCCGCCGTTTACCCAAGGGCTAGGATCGCAGGACTACGGTACTGGTACCTAAGTCATGTGACCATTGTTCTAATATTTGTCTTATTTGTGTATATGTTCCCCTCCCCACCCCCCTTGTGTGTCAGTCCCCCTATCCCCGACATAGCTCCGTCGATACTGGAGGAGAGAATGCCAGCTGAAGGCCGGAGACGGAATCGGCAGGCGCAAAGAACCCACCGGAGACAGCGGCCGTTACACAGCTTACCCACAATATACAGCTCAGATGAGTAATGATATTACTATGGTTTCCCATAATGTGAAGGGTTTTAATAGTCCTACTAAACGGAGAATTGCTTTCAGGGATTACAATCGGCGGAAAGCTGACATTGTCTTCCTACAAGAAACGCATTTTTCCCGTCTAAACCACCCAAAGTTCCTCGATAAAAGTTATAGAACATATTATCTTGCATCCGCAGATGTCAAAAAAAGAGGGGTGGCAATTATTATACATAATAGGCTCGCCTTTACCATAGAGAAACAACATGCTGATGTACAGGGTAGATTTCTGATCTTGACGGGCACCATACAAGGCCAGCAAATCACATTAGCAACCATCTACGCCCCTTGTGAACAGGACTGTTTTTTTTGAGCAATTGTTTGCTAAACTGTATAAATTAGCTAAGGGCAGTATATTCCTTGCGGGAGATTTAAATCGAACACTGGACCCTGACTTAGACAGATGCACCCAATCTAACGCGGCCCACAGACAGGACTTACTAACAATACGTGACGGCCTCCAGGTTTGCCAACTGATAGATATGTGGCGGGAACAACACCCAACTTCCAGGGAATACACCTTTTACTCGCACCCCCATGACAGATATAGCCGCATAGACTACTTCCTAGTATCAAACAGAGTGGTTCCAGTGGTGGGCCATACAGAGATCCACGAGATCTCGTGGTCTGACCACGCACCTATTGAGCTGAGGTGCACACTGATAGGGCTCGACAGACCCGGAGCAAACTGGAAGCTCAACGAGCTTCTTCTCAAGGCCCCCGCTACTGAAAGGGCGATACGGGACCGGATAAAGGATTTCTTTAGAGAAAACATAGGAAGCGTACAATCGCAAGCCACACTCTGGGAAGCCCATAAGGCTACTCTCAGAGGATTTCTTATGAATATAGCTGGCAAGCGGAAGCGGGAGAAAACAATTAAAATAAAAGAGCTGCAGGCGAAACTAACACTCCTCACTGCACAGCATTCCGTGGATAAAAACCAGCACACGTGGCAGGAATTGATAGATACTAAGGCGGCCCTTAATCTAGTGTTATCATCCCAGGCCGAGAGGGAGTTGACCTGGTCCAAGCGCAGATTTTATGAAAAAGCCAACAAGCCAGATACTTTACTAGCCAATAAGCTCCGAAACAAGCTTCCAAATTTTAGGATAGCGGCAATTAAAACTCAGCGGGGTGACCTTACCTCCGATCCGAGACCAATAGTGGAAGCGTTTCGACAATACTATGCTACACTATACGATGGAGATAAGGTCATCCACAACCAAAAAACATCAGCTACGTTACAGAGGTTTCTAGCTGAGGCACAGCTTCCGACCCTGGGCAGGGTTGAAAGGGCGGCCCTACAGGGTGATTTCACCCTGGAAGAGATTACAGAGGTAATTAAGTCCCTCAAACCAGCTAAGGCTCCAGGCCCTGACGGCTACTCCAATTTATACTATAAAAAGTTTTGTAAAACGCTAGCCCCACACCTATTGAAATTATTTAATGGGATCCTGGAGGGAGAGCCCTTCCCAACTCAGATGCTCCAGGCATCTATCTCAGTGATCCACAAACCCGGTAAGGACCCGGCAGACTGCAAGAGCTACCGGCCAATCTCCCTGATCAATTCGGACCTAAAAATCTTCTCCAAACTGCTAGCAAACAGGGTGGGTAGTGTCCTTCCGGGCTTGATCCACCCGGATCAAGTGGGCTTTATCGCAGGCAGACAGGCAGCTGATAACACCAGGCGGGTAATTGATCTGATAGATTAGGCGAAAAAGAAAAGTATACCGTCAATGGTGCTGAGCCTGGATGCCGAAAAGGCATTTGATCGTATTTATTGGTCCTACTTACGAGAGACGCTTGGAGTGTTTGGGTTCGGGGGCCGCCTCCTAGAGGCAATAATGGCACTATACGCAGGACCCACAGCTAGGGTAAGACATCAGGGTTTCCCTTCAGAAATATTCAATATTCGCAGTGGGACCCGTCAGGGTTGCCCGCTGTCCCCATTACTTTTTGCTCTCTGTATTGAACCCCTCGCAGCCCATATCAGACTAAGCCCCAATATAACAGGAATCCAACTGGGAGAGCAACATCACAAGGCTGCATTATATGCAGACGACGTGATCCTAACTATCTCTAAACCGTTGACGTCCCTGCCCAATGTCTTTGAGATCCTGAGCACCTTTGGCATGGTCTCAGGGTTCAAAATTAACCAGGCTAAGTCAGAGGCGCTCAATATCAACTTGCCAAAACCAACTGAAAAACTACTGGAACTTAACTTTAATTTTCAATGGCAAACCTCCGCAATCAAATACTTAGGGGTATATATCACCAGGGATTACAATACCTTGTATAAGGCAAATTTCCCCAAGATGAAGAAGTTAAAGGAGGATCTCAGGGTTTGGGCGGGTTACGGGATATCTTGGTTTGGCAGGATTAACAGCGTAAAGATTAATCTGTTGCCCAAGCTATTATATCTGTTTCAAACCCTACCAATCCCGGTAATTAAATCAGAGATCCAAGCCCTTCAAACTCACATCATACAATTTATTTGGAATAAAAAACGCCCACGAATTGCAAGAAGTCTACTGACAAAACCAGTGACAAAGGGAGGACTATCGGTACCTTGCTTGATGGCGTATTATAAAGCGGCACAATTGACCCAAATCATTCTGTGGCATGCGGACCCCACAAATAGAAGATGGACAGAATTGGAGGGAGAATGCTGTGCGCCAGTTGCACTACATAACTTGATCTGGCTACCAAAAACGATGCAAAAAAGACATTGGAACGCCGCTCTGCGCAGTGGCGAACTCCTTAGCGGTCTGGGAGACATCTAAATTTAAAGCTAACTTAACTACCCCCCACACATTAATGACCCCCCTATGGGGCAACCCGGACTTTGCTCCGGGGCTGTTGAGCGATAAATTTGTAAAGTGGACGCAGGCAGGGTACAATCGATTAAAGGACCTGGGGGGTAAGGGATCTATCAAGACGTTCGATTGGTTCAAAGAGGCATCAAATTTCCCAAATTCAGAATTATTTAGATTCCTCCAGGTCAGGGCATTTTATAACAAATTTCCTGTTCGTCCTGCACGAACTAATTTTGAACAGCTGTGTTCCAGACCAACGGACACACGGGGACTGACATCTCGGATGTACAGGGAGGTAGTCTGTCCGGCTCATATAGACCGCCCCCGACTGCGATACATGCGACAATGGGAGACAGATCTAGGGGATAGTTTAGAGGACGAAGACTGGGACCACATATTGCAAGCTGCCGCAAAGAGCTCAATATGTGTCACGTTGAAGGAGAACGCATATAAGGTCCTAATGCAGTGGTACCATACCCCAGTGAAATTAGCTAAATTTGTCAGAGGTTATTCGCTGCTCTGCCCCAAACAGTGCGGGGAATCGGCTGACCTTAAACACATGCTGTGGTCTTGCCCAAGGGTGGCCCCGATTTGGGAAGCAATTCGAGACTGGCTGCAAGGGATTCTCGAATTAGAGATCCCCCTGGACCCGTGGCTGTTCCTAGTGGGCAGGCGGCCTCAGGAAATGTCTAGAACGACACACAAACTGGTCACGCACTTCGCGACCGCCACCCGGTGTGAGATCGCAGCACTGTGGAAACAGAATAAGATTCCATCTATCCCCAAAATCAGGAACCGAATTTGGCAAGTTTGCCAGATGGAACAGTTGACGAGTTGGGTCAACGACTCTGGCACCAAATTTCTAAAAGTCTGGAGCCCGTGGCTAGACCAATCCAACATCACAGGGGTGGACGCCGCTACAATTCTGCATTAATATTCACAAATGCGTTCTCCTTGGATGGGACAGACAGGACATTGACGTAAGGATACACTAGGTAGTGCCATCCAGCAGTTACAATAGGCAGTAAAGTCAGCAGTGCCATGAAGTTGTCGCATCGGATCGCAGGAACCCTTCTCCAGAATCCGGCAAGAGCACCCCCCCCCCTCCCCTTTGTGCTACTCCACCAGTCCAGTAAGTCCAGTATGTCTTGTCCTGCTTCCCTTTATGTCGTTCGTCTGATGCTGTCATTGTTGACGGTTGTTAAAAGTGGAATATCTGTAATGTATGCCTATGGGGGGTGTGTTTCTGAATATCTGATATCCACAAATAAAAAATGAAAGTTGAAAAAAAAAAAAATATATATATATTTGGCAATGGCTTTACATTGCATTTTTCACCTTAAAATTAAATTTCCCGATCAAATACGTTTAATTAATTTTTTTTTTTTTTATCCAACACTGGAAACATTTTCTTTTTTGGGTTTTAAATATATGGCTGTCACCATCAATGCTTTGCAAAATAAACTCAAACTACTGAGGGTGTAATTCTGTTACTGGCTTTACAAACAGAATGTAATGTTGGGTTGCAATTGCTGCGTTTTTTTGGCACCTAAATTAGAAAATACTTTATTTTGAAAAAAATAAATAAATGGATTACATGCCAAGTGTATGTGTTCTTGCTCATACCACGGCCCACTTGGTATCTGAACACTGTTGATCCGTCTTCTGTTTGGGCTTCGGAAAGATTCTTCTGCATTTGTAGGCGTGTGATTTGGAAAGTGTATGACGTAGGAAGGGACACCAGCTACTTGGACAAATATACATGACATTTACGCCTGAACACATGCTACACGTACAAACCAAAAGAACACAGTCCATCACTGAGCCAGGCAGGTAACATTCGTCACTGTCATTTCAGGAATAGTTCTTGCAAAATGACAGATGTTGCAAGCCATAATTATAACCCGCTTGGCTCATTGAACTCCCTACCAGTGAGGCCTGCAGGGTCTTTTGTTTACATGCGCCTATAGCAGCAAAAGGTATTACAATGTATCAAAGACATCAAGGAGGGACGAGTCCAATAATCCAGGGGTACTCAACTCTAGTCCTCAAGCTACCCCCTCCAAAGTCAGATTTTCAGGATATCCCAGCTTCAACACAGATAGTTTAATCAAAAGGCTCAAAGACTGAGCCACCTGTGCTGAAGCAGGGATATTCTGAATACGTGACATGTTGGGAGGGGCCGGGGCTTGAGTACCAGAGAGTAACACCCCAGCAATAAGCTGTACTGCATCATTATACAGAAAAAAGTGTCCGTCTCGTCTCACGTCAACCAACATGAAGTATTATACGGAAAAGGGACCCAAATAAAGAAAAAACAAAAAAAAGTCTACACAGACACACAGCCTCTTTTTTAAACAAGGCAGGATTGCTCATCTCATTGTACAAGCTTCAACGTGAGAGTCTTCTGATCCACGAGAAATGGTTCCCATTGATAACGTCATTTCATTGATATATTGGTCTTGACCAGGGGTCTCCAAACTCAGTCCTCAAGCGCCGCCAACAGGCCGGCTTTTATGGATATCCCTATTTCAGCACAGGTGGCTCAATCAGTGGCTCTTGAGGACGGAGTTTGGAGACCCCTAGTTTTGATCTCACGTGAAAACATTCAGAAAAGCAGGACAGGGAGATCTGAACCCGGAACAAAACCAAACAAAATAAACAAAAAACGTTCGTGAAGACCGTTACCAGACACAAGGTAGAAACCTTTCCTAACCGGATTGTTATTTACTATACACACAGAAGAAGATAGAATGGCCTAAAAAGGCCAAGTTGTGCGCCTTGCACTACACCAATGGAGATATGGGGAACCAATAAATTGTGCATGTGTGGTGACGGAACAAAAAACTGCAATAAGAGTGCGGAGGTGGTGCTGGCAGGGATGGGGTTAATGATGAGCAAAGAAAAGAAAGAAAGCTCCCTAATAGCCGCACAAGAGAACACCTATACCTATATTAAAAATTACTATTTATTAATAAATGATTAAAATGTATTTATTGCAGCAAAAAACTAACGTGAACCAAAGTGATTAAAATAAATTAAATTAAAAACGGAGGAGGTAACTGTATGCCTAGTTCAAACTAACAGTGTATGCTAGGAATAACTATTTTAGAATGTCCCACTGCTATATGATTATACTAACAGTGGTAGTTATACCAATACAGTTCTATATAGTTTGAGGACTACACCTAAATGGAGAGTATAGCTTAATATAGTGTGTGTGCTCAGAATAATACAGTATATTTGTTGAGCCAGCTAATGCTAGTATACAGATATATACACACACACATGTACCAGACCAAAAGGTTCAAAGGTAAATGAACCTAGAGGTCTGTTATGTTTAGCAAAACAGCTATTTCAAGATCACAAAGTATGTGTCTTGTACTCGGAACCATGACAAATAGGAGAGTAGTCAGAGTGTTGTGCTTCGTTTAGAAGGCTCCGAAACACTCTAACTGAGAAAAGGCAACAGACCTCTCCGATATAGCCAGCGCACTAGGTGGTGACGCTTAGCCTGCCCAATTTTTTTTGCTGCAATAAATATATTTTAATCATTTATGAATAAATAGTAATTTTTAATATAGGTATAGGTGTTCTCTTGTGCGGCTATTAGGGAGCTTTCTTTCTTTTCTTTGCTCACTATACACACACAGAACACTCGAACACGATTTACCTGGGGAGTTTCCGCACAGACGCGGCCCACGCAGTACGCTAGGTGTATACCGTAGGCAATTACAGCTGCAGTTCCCAGCAGGAGGTACAGAGCACTCTCTCCGGCGTACGACCTGTTGGGAGTTTTAATTCCTTCAGTGCCCAGGGGCTTGCAATGTACTATTCCATTTCCAACAACACTCACCAAGGGCTCATCTGCACATGGCACGAGCTCCTCACACACGCATGACGTCAACAGTGAAAGCCAGGTAAACAAAATGTTTAAAGTGGCAGCCTCGCTTCCGAAAACAGAACGCGCCTCATCCTTTATGATCGGATTAGAAGCCGATAATCAGCAACAAAAATGTTAAGCATACCAGGTTTCAAGAAAGTTACAAAAAGATTTGTTGTCCGCATGATCAAATCTACACGTGTCCTACTTGAAATGTGAATTCTATTGTGCTGGAATGAATATCTATTTGCCTTTTCTTGGTAAAAAAAAAAAAAAATAACTAGTGCAATTTGCAGTATGGCCCTACTACAATGCAGGCGACTAAATTACAGCAGTGTGTTGGATGTCTCTTTAGCAAAGAAGGGGATTTATAGCACAGATAGAGCAGACATTATTGCACCAATTAAAATAGGCGTTAGGGAGAGAAAAAAAGCTGCAAAGAATAACGCATGCATTAAAGAACACATGGTTTCTGATGGCGATGGCCTGTGCGTTAAAGATCAGGCGAGCGTTAACACATCGCTTTAACGGGTGCAGTAACCTCTGTAGGCTGCGAAGCCTTTTTGTGGATCAATAGGAGTTCATAGATGAAATTTCAGTATACTCCATGCGGTATGTCTCCTGGACCAATACAGCCAAGAAGGGGCTAAAAGACAGAATGGGACATTTGCGGCCGTTTCGCCGCAGCCAGAGGCCCGCCGGTGTTTGGCCGCAGAGCGACCCTTCGGCGCAGTTGGCTGCTTCTACAAGAAAGATGTTTTAGCGGCTAAGGTAGGGGGTAAGTTTTAGTGGGTAAGGGTTAAGCTCCAGCACTTACCTTAGCGGTGAAACTGCAGGATCCGGCAACATGCAGGTGGTCACTCATGATAGATACCTTTTTTGATGCTCAAGGCATTGGGCATCACATTTCCTACACATATTTTAGAAACAATTAAGGTTCAATGCCTTTCTTTCCTTTGTATTATTTTATTTTTTTAAATACAATCTGTATCTAATCATTTGTTGATAAGGCCATCAACTCCCCAAATCTACAAGCACTTTTCTTCTTTTGTTGTATTTGCAACATAATAAGTTGCCATTAGTAGTCAAACAGAAATAGAAGTAGCTAATAAGCAGGAATACAGCAGACTGCTACGTCAAGGAGGATTCATTTCTCTAAGAAAGCCAAAACACCACCAACGTATTTACATTTTCTCCTGGCCAGCTACGTACAGCTACCTGCCCCTCTAATAAAAGTGACCTATGGCAATGGGGGGAGAGGGAGGCAACTAGTACTCATTTGAGCCTTTTGCTATTGTTTAACGTCTTAATCCCCCACCCCCTTTGAGCATGTGATGGACTGTGTGTGACTGAAGCTAAGATAGCCAGGAGTACAGTGAAGGTTACAGTCATTTGAGGACAAAAAGCACATGCTGGAGGAGAGGTTTTATTACGAGTTTACCGGGATCCAACTGGAGATTTGCCTTTCAAAAAAAGTCACTCCACGCCAAGGGCCTAGTCCGGCTCTCACATTTAAATGAGAGGTCCCACACAGCAATGCATACTCAAATTGCAATACACTAACCCTCACACTGTCAGAAAGGCCTGATATACAGTGTGGATCTGGAAATGACATTTCCGTGACACACTCCTGAATGATAGGAGTATAAAGACACTTCTGCGCACGCACACAATGACAGAGGTGAACCCTGTCCATCAGGAGCGAAAACTCCAGAGTGCGTCGGAGGAAGGCGTTCATCTCCAAAACATTGTGCATGTAACAGCGCGGTCCGATAATACACGTGACCACCTGAAGGGAGAATATATTCCTAGATGGCCGCCTGCTATCTACTCCAGCATATTTTTAGGACAGCAGCATATATTAGTATTCCAAAAACTTCAGTGACTATTCGGACACTGCCAGCAGCAGTGCGCATGCGCAAGGACGGGTGCCATGACTCCCAGGGACCCCGATTCAGACACATGAGCCCTTCTGGATACCGGTGAGGAACTTTCCAAGATGGGTGCATGTCTGGTTAGAAGTCCTTATGTGATACACAATGTACACGTTTTTGGTTGTCTTGATTGTTTGTGGGGTGGGGTCACGTATATATACACATTCACTTGTTGTAGTGCTGTATACACATCCCCTTGATAAAGACCCCTCTGCGGGGTCGAAACGTTGGTTGTCTGATGTTTATGCTGTTCAAGCTTATATACAGTACTGTAATGCTTTGTGCAACTTATCTACTGTGTGCAGTCTCTACTGTATCAGTCCTCGGATGGCGCACACACACACACACACACACACACACACCATTTGGACTGGGATGAGATGTAACTAGAATAGGCCGGCATCAACTATCTTGTTTACCAATGTGCATGAGCTGAACTCGTCATCCTCAGTAATGTCAGCTGCCTGGAACTGCAGATAATTACGTTCTGGGGAATTCGTGTAGTGAAAGCTAAAGTTGCATTCATGTCATTGTTAGGGCGAGGGAAGGTAATTGCTGTACTTCCACTGTATGTGTAAAATGTATGTACAAAGGTATAGTGACACACCACTAAACACAGTGTCCTGTCTGGGTGCAAACCGCAAAGTAATGGGAAACAAGAAAACCTAGAGCAGACCCACCAGGGCGTAACATAGCTGATCGTTTTGTGATAAAACTATTCACAATGTTTCAACAGGAGCCTTGGAAAAAGCCGAAACGGTTTTCTTTTGTGATGAACGTTTTTCATTTTTCTTAAATCCTGGTGTCTGTTTACTGTATAGATTTGTATGCATGTATGTATGCATGCATGTGTAGCCATGCTGTAAAATGGCATACAGTTTTCTCTCATGCTGGCAGTAAGCCTGGTAAGTTACAGGGTTGCCAGCATCAATCATGGAGGTTTGCCCTCACACCCTGGTGAGCTGACATATGTATTCAAGGGGAGTGGTAACATGCTCTGAGTCCACCGTTAGTGACATCAGAGATGTGCCTGTTCCTGAGGTATATAAGGCACAGCACTGCCCAAAGTTAGTGTGTCAAGTGTGTTCTACAAGGCTGAGTTCAGAGCAGAAGGCCAAGGTGTTCACTAGTGAGTTAACTAGTGACAGTTCTAACTCAAGGGCCAGCAGCAGCAAGGCTGGCCGGGCCTACACTGTGTCCAGGGACCTGGCACAGGTGGTGATCTCCCTGAGGGGAGAGGTGATCCAACTCCATTGGGAGGGCGGACCTTTGGAAGGGAAAGTACAGACAATGATTGGCTAAGCTGCAAGCTGTGAGGGGCAGCTTGCCCATATCAACTGCAATAAAGATGCCCTGTTCCAAGATAACTCCACTGTGTGAGACTGAAGTTACTCTCCAGCGGAAGGCACCACCAAGAAGGAGTTCCTCATCAGGACCATCTCCATGCGGACGCAGAGATTCTGATGAGGTGGAGGCGCTGCACTGTATGTAGGTAGGACTCTAGCACACTACCTCAGCTGCCTGTCTGGGTTGACATTTCCCCAAACACCATCATGCGGGAGACTCAGGAGTCCTGTTGCCAACAGGTGTACCACCAGACACGACCATGTAATGGGGACCGGTTAGACCACAGGGGCCAATGTGAGATTGGGTGGGTCAGGAAGGTCCAGAAAAACCGTTACACATGTATGTATGTACAGTATGTATGTATGTATGTATCATCCGTGATGTTTCTGCAGGAAAAAAGATGCCAGAACGTTAAGCAAAACTATTTTTCTAAACTACAATAGTCTTAAAGCAAGAAAAAAAAACAAAAAATTAAACCTGTATCCATTCTAGATGGTATTCCAGCACTTCAGATTCCCACAACAAGATATGTACTGTATGTTCTAGATGTACATACAGTAAGTGCTTATTGTATAGCTTTCAACAGGGACAATAATCTGTTTCACATAGTGGCGTAGATTTGGTTTTTGCAGAGGAAAAAAAATAATATATACACACACACGTTTGTATATATATGTGGGGTGTGTGTGTGTGTGTCTCATAATACACAATGTTCGGTCGCAATAGCTCTTCATGGTCAAGAACCCTGCACCTGCCTCTGAAAAAATACATGCTGTGATATAAAGCAATACGATGCCCAATTTTGCTCCCAAAAACAGACCCCGACATTCTCTGACATGGAGGGCAGTGCACATCTCTGCCCCCCGCCACCCTGCTCTTTACCACAGGAGGTCAGAGAGAAATGGAGTGTCTACAATTGTTGAAACTCTATATAGTGTTCAGAACTATGAAGCTGAACTGCACACTGATCACCTTTTTCCCCCCCAACATTTAATAAAGCAGTCCCCTGCTTAGTGGGTAGGTTACTATTGTAGGAGTTAAACTCACATAGGCGTCTGCGTGGGAGTGCAGCTTTAAAATACATGCACTTTTTAATAAAAATGTAAAAATCACAGATTATTAACTTATTAAACAAGTCATTGCACCATGTTTAATATGGCCATTAGTGGAATTACACAGATGCATGACAGTCTGGGTGACAGAGGTGACTGAGGGAAGGTTGACTGATGTACATACTCCGTAACATTACAAAGTGTAGCATGTTTGTATTGAGGTGGATGAAACCTCCTTGCAAATATTAAATCCCTTTTCCTAAATACAGTGCATTCTTCATGGTAAGCCCCGTGTCATATGTTCTGCCGGAAGTTATCCTTCTTTGCAGAACCGGCTTGAAATTGGGTCGGTGCCGGGGGAGAGCATGGGGCCTCTTACCTGCTCATCTCAGCGACGTCACGTTGTCATGCCGTGACGACACAGGGATGAGGAGATGACGGATAAAAAGGTAAGCAGCACTTACAGTGACCCACCCCCCCCCCCCCCCCCCCCCCACTCTCTCCCATGGCAAAAATCGGTTTTACTGTTGTGGGGAAGAGTGCAGGGGGCTCTGTAAACGTGAAGCTTGGTACGGTGACACTGCCATCAAGCCAGCCCTGAGTTCTTGGCACAATTGCACCCAGAATCTATAAGCTCTTGCGTCGAGAGTCAAAAAGGTGTCGTAGGTCCACTGCAACATCTCAGGACCATTGCACCGCAACACAAAGCTGGAGGGAGAGCTTTCCCAAGAACTGCCCCAAGACTGTGGGGAAAAAAAAAAAAACATGTTGTAGCCACATCGTGGGACCTCTGGAGCGCCACACCCCACGACCTGGTGGCTTCGTCGCAAGGCACTGGAGGAGTTAAAGTACCAAATGCAGAATATGGTGTTCTAATAGCGCAAGTAATACACATTTTAAATGGGCACTTTTAGTTACCAACTAATATAGCCAATTTGACATACTTTGTAACAGGATTTTTTGTGCTTTCCTCACTTAGGCTTTCGATTTAAATTTGAGAAACTAATAACATGTAAAACAAAATTAAAGAAATGTGTAAGTACTGTATGTAAGTGTATACACAGGATAAGGCAGAGCTATGGTAGAAATCTAAACCTCTACCTCCCCCCCCTCCTTTAAAAAAAGATTTACTACTCGTCATTATGGCCTTGATCACCTAACATTTAAATACATCACAAACACTCGTTCACTTTAGTCCTGTGTGGGGCTGCAGCTTTAAACCATTTGTCTGGATGCTGGACAAGATATCCACGCAAACTGTGCATCGCCTGTGCTTTGTATCTGGCTGGAAGGATATCTGGTTGCTATCCAGAGGCAGCCGGATCACAACATCCCAGGCAAGTACATTGCAATCCTCTGCCTGCTCTGGGGTGGTAAGCGCACATCTGTTTGAGTGCGTAGTTCAGATACAGTATCTCCTGCCTCCCATCCCTCTCGCCTTAAAGAGGTATGTTCACTAAAAAAAAAAAGGGGGGGGGGGGGGGCGGAGAAGGTGTGTGTGTCTGTGTGTGTGTGTCAATTAAATATGTATAAAGTTACAACCAAAGCCATTTCAGTAATACATCTTCAATTATAAACACAAAAAACACTTTTTGCTGACACACACTGACACACACACACACACTGACACACACTGACACACACACACACACACACACACACACACACACTGACACACACACACACACACACACACAATATATCTAGGTCTGTCATTAGTTCTGAGTACCACACGTATCTTTGGGCTAAGTATCTATCTAAGTATAACATAAAACAGGCTGATTTTACTTGGGATTGTAAACTCTTTGGAGCAGGGGCTCCTTTTGCCTTATGTCGTCATTTACCTGCTGCCCGTATTCCCATTGTTTACAACATTAAAGTAGGATGTAAATATAATGCAAAGTGCTAAAGACATGGTAGACGCTATATATATAAAATTATACATGAACAACTGCTTTGCGGCGGTTTAGCGGCGTTCTACAATTCCTGAAGACCGTAGCACAAATATACCAAGGCGCGCTGCTCAAAACTTGGATAGGCTGTAAGGAGTCAGGCTGCACTAAACCGGTGCAATAAATAGTTACCGCTCGTACCGCATCCTCTCACTACGAGGCAGTTACACAATCCCAAATAGTGGTTTATGCTGGAATATTTAATGATGTGTTGAGAACGTGTATTAAAGACCGTGCAGAAGTGTTAAAAATGAGGATTAGGGTCCCACGTAGCCTCAGGAGAGTTAAATCTAATCTCTGTTGCTCCTGGAAATCACAGCTTCTCCCTTACACATTGGGAGAGAGTCCGGTAACACCAGAGCAAACAGTCTCTCATGCATAATATGTGGGAAACATGGCAAGCTAGACTTGTGTTGGTAAATATAATATATGCATTGAGCAGCCCCACCCCACATAACAGGTGTTGTCTAATGCAACCATGACTTGATACATAGACGTTCAGAAAGTAATGCATTTTAACTTTTCTAATATAATACATAGGCAAAAATGTAAGCAGGACACACACACACACACACCTTGAGAGAGGCTCCAGGGTGAGCCAAAACGTTGATATGTTTAAACAAATTATATTTTCTCCAAGACCTAGGGGGCGCGCGCGCACACACACACACACACACACACACACACACACACACACACACACACACACACACACAGAGAAAGACAGGGCAAATATATTGCAAGCCTAGCTTTTAACCTCTTTGCCAATATGCTTCTAGCAGCAAATGGGTTAATAAAATGCTGTGCCTAAGCAGTTGATCCCTGATACAAACACCTGATGCCATTTAACTTCACTGCACTAACACTGAGCAGACAGGCGCATTAACCCCCTGTACATCAGTTCCTTTGGTGTGCAACAGAGGCTGCGCTCTACACACACACACACACACACATTTATACTGGGGCGATCGCTCATCATTCATATGGCTGCCACATCCCTGAGATAGATGGCTATATAATATTCAACACAGACACACAAAAAAAAGTGCTCACCGGAGAAGTAGCTTGTATGCATGTATCCCTGCTGCCTGCGCACCACATTAATGTGCCAGCCTCCCCTTCAGCAAAAAGCCCTTTTTGTTTGTATGAGATTTTCCTGGGATTCCCCCCATCAGCAGCTGGGAACTTTCAAACGTTTTTATGAACGTCAAAGGTTTTCCCGACTTGGACTCAGAGCAGAATCAACAAAATCTTCCCTGGGAGGAAGGGGGGGTGGGGGGGGGGGGTTGAGAAAGACAAATAAATAAATAAAATCCCAGGCGGTGAGAATTCCCAAAGCATGAAAGCTTCAGTTCTATGCAAGTCACTAGCGCCTGCTTTCCCGTAAGGGAGCAGAACGCAAACCCTTGCCGAGTCTACCAGGACTATTCTTACAGAGGAGCTCTAAATCAGGGGCAGCCAGCTCCTGTCCTCAAGGTCCACCAACAGGTCAGGTTTTAAAGGATATCCCTGCTTCAGCACAGGTGGCTCAAACAGTGCTGAAGCAGGGATATCCTTTAAAACCCGACATGTTGGTGGCCCTTGAGGACTGGAGTTGGCCTCTCCTGCCCTAAAATGTTCCTCTGGACCAGTGGATACAATTGGGTTCTCCACTAGCCAAACCGCATGTTTAAACAGTTGGAATGATATAGACAAATCCAAGATTAATATGCTGCAGGTATACTACAGAAGTACAGTTGCAGACGTTATTGCACCCGGTAACACAATGCATTAATGCTCATGCGTTAACAGTAGCACTCCAAAAAACGAAGGAACACGTCAACATGTTGTTTGCTTTAACTCCCGTTAAACGGGGGTAATAACCGCCCCACATAAATTTTTCAAGAGTTGGGGGGCTTAAATTGCCGACTGGGTTTTCCTCAACCAATTCGGCTGTAAGAGATTGCAACAAACAATGCTGTAGAACAGTGGGGGGCGGCGGAAGAGGGGGAGGGCATCCTCAAGGACCATCAATAATCCAGGTTCAGGAAATCACTGCTTCAGAACAGGTGGCCCAGTCAACGACCAGTCAATAATTGAGCCACCTGTGCTGAAGCAGGGATATCCTGAAAAGAGCCACCAACGGGTCAGGTTAAGGACTGGAGTTGGCCACCTCCTGCTAAAGAAGAACTGTACTGGTGACACTTGTGCAAATGAGAAATTACAAGTCAACCCAGCACTGACAGGGTTAAGACTTTGTTCGTATCAGATCAACCTCACAAATCTTCAGATGGAATCTCCATTCCAGAAAGGAGCAGAGGGGCTGGGAGCAGATCGAGGGAATCGAGGCATTTCCTGCTGTTCCTTATTGAGAGGTCTGCGTTCAATTAGCCACTCTGAATGCCAGTTCAGGGGGGGGGGGGGGGGGAAGGAGAGGGACTAAAAGTCCACTGGAAAAACGATGATATAATCGTTGGAGCCGGACTCGTTAATCTGAGCTCAAGTTCTCCTTCTTACCTCACAGCCAAGGAGGCGAGTAGTGGACAACTTGCACAAAGAACCAAAAGATATTGTAACGCCAGTAGCCAATTTACCCTGCGAGTGCCAGAGGCCGCAACATCAGGCTGCCACAGGCCCCCCACCCCGATCACGTCACTGATACAAACGGGAGTCCAGCCGATTGTGAAGTGCCAGGCCCCATGATATGGTGGCTACAGCATGGGGCAATGCAAGGGGTTCTGGGATAAATGTAATACTGACAACCAAGTCTACACATCCTCAACAAACCCTTTATTTTACGGGACCACTATGGATACTAGTCGACCTGCTTTCATGTCATCACAAGGAACTGGTTCTTGGCAGGAAATTCTAATTATTATATTAGTCTATTATATAGACAGGATGACTATGCTAGACACCTCAGAACATTAAACACCTTTACACAGATTACAATCAAAACAAAAATACATATACTTGTGGAGACCTTTACAGTATATATACGAAGGCCTACTGAGGTACCCGGTTATGTAGTCATTAAAATGCTAGAATTCTAGGCCATCTGTCTGACCATGTGTGGTCATGTAATCTCTACCAAATCATATGGCACCAAGTGCCACAAGTCTGATGGTGCTCCCGTTCTGCCGATGCATCAGTGTAAAATGTTAGGTAATCTGTAACCTGATGTCCTGTTTTATTCACTCAGGTTTTTATCAGGTCTCCATCTTCAATGGAAAATATAAACTAAAGAACGGGAAAATGTAAACAGGACATCTGTCATAAACCACTACGTCACCAATTACATTAATTTTCTAAAAAAAAAGACAGCCCCTCCTCTTCCTGTCTGCTTCCCGCACCAGTTTTCAGCAGCATGGGGGGTTGGAGGGTTGGGGGATCGGAGCATGGCGCACCCCCAGGTGAAAGTGTGTGTGTGTGTGTGGGGATTGGGATTGTGTGTGTGTGGGGATTGGGATTAAGTGTGTGTGTGGGGGGGGATTGAGTGTGTGTGTGGGGGGGAATTGAGTGTGTGTGTGTGGGGGGGGATTGAGTGTGTGTGTGTGGGGATTGAGTTTGTGTGGGGAGGGATTGTGTGTGTGTGGGGGGGATTGTGTGTGTGTGTGGGGGGGATTGTGTGTGTGTGGGGGGGATTGAGTGTGTGTGTGGGGATTGGGATTGAGTGTGTGTGGGGATTGGGATTGAGTGTGTGTGTGGGGATTGGGATTGAGTGTGTGTGGGGATTGGGATTGAGTGTGTGTGTGTGGGGATTGGGATTGTGTGTGTGGGAATTGGGATTGAGTGTGTGTGTGTGGGGATTGAGTGTGTGTGTGTGTGGGGATTGGGATTGAGTGTGTGTGTGTGGGGATTGAGTTTGTGTGGGGGGGGATTGTGTGTGTGGGGGGAATTGAGTGTGTGTGTGTGGGGATTGAGTGTGTGTGTGGGTGGATTGAGTGTGTGTGTGGGTGGATTGAGTGTGTGTGTGGGGGTATTGAGTGTGTGTGTGTGGGGATTGAGTTTGTGTGGGGGGGGGGATTGTGTGTGTGGGGGGGATTGAGTGTGTGTGTGGGGATTGAGTGTGTGTGTGTGGGGATTGAGTTTGTGTGTGTGTTGGGATTGAGTGTGTGGGGGGATTGAGTGTGTGTGTGGGGGGATTGAGTGTGTGTGGGGGGGGATTGAGTGTGTGTGTGGGGATTGGGATTGAGTGTGTGTGGGGATTGGGATTGAGTGTGTGTGGGGATTGGGATTGAGTGTGTGTGGGGATTGAGTGTGTGTGGGGATTGGGATTAAGTGTGTGTGTGGGGGGGGGGATTGAGTGTGTGTGTGTGGGGATTAAGTTTGTGTGGGGGTGGGGATTGAGTTTGTGTGGGGGGGGATTGTGTGTGTGGGGGGGATTGAGTGTGTGTGTGTGGGGATTGAGTTTGTGTGTGTGTGGGGATTGGGATTGAGTGTGTGTGGGGATTAGGATTGAGTGTGTGTGGGGATTGGGATTGAGTGTGTGTGGGGATTGGGATTGAGTGTGTGTGGGGATTGATTGTGTGTGGGGGGGGATTGTGTGTGTGTGGGGGGATTGTGTGTGGGGTGGGATTGTGTGTGTGGGGGGGGATTGAGTGTGTGGGGATGGAGTGTGTGGGGATGGAGTGTGTTGTGTGTGTGTGTGTGGGGGGGGGATTGTGTGTGTGTGTGTGTGGAGATTGTGTGTGGGGATTGTGTGTGGGGGGGGATTGTGTGTGTGTGTATGTGTGTGTGTGTGTGTGTGTGTGGGGGGGGGGGGGATCGAGTGTGTGAGTATGGGGGTTGAGTGTGTGGGGTGTGTGGGGGAGGGATTGAGTGCGTGTATGTGGTGAGTGTGAGTATGTATGTGGTGATTGATTGAGTGTGTGTTGTAATGCAGTGGTGCGCAAACTGGGGGGGTAATGAGGCGCAAGATTATTTAGGGGGGCGCAGGCGGCGTGCAACGAAAACTGGGTGCGCGGGCCGGCTGACGCTGTGCGCGGGAGGACGCAAAAGCTGTGCGCGAGGGGCGGCCAAGAAGATGTGCACGGGCGGGCAGCCGAAGATGTGTGCGGGTGGCTGAACAGGATAGTGCAGGTGGCGGCCACGTGATGGTGTGTGAGCGCATGCGCAGGGGCTTCGGAAGTACGGGGAGGAGCACGCCCACGCACGGTGAAGTCAAACGCCCCTCCTTCGGTGTCTGCCCTGCAATAGCGCTGTGTTCCTGCTCTCCTCCGCTGGCAACCTGCTTCGCTGCGATCCTCTGCAAGTGAAAGGGTAGGCTGCCACTATATCAATCATACTATGAATGTACAGAAATAATAAAAAAAGAGTGATAACACAACATTGAAAACGGAAAAAAATAAATAATACTGTAGGTAGGAGTGCAGATGACAAGGGGGATAGCAAGACAAAAAGCATGGAGGGGAAGGAAGAAAAAAAAGGGGGGGGGGAGAGGGAAGGGAGGTAGCAAAGAGGTGGATGAATGCCCCCCCCCAAAGTATTGCCTTTGTGCACGTACGCTCTCCCAAGCTTGGTGCGACAAACAAAATTGACTTTGAAGTGCGCTCAGCAGAAGTCAATACACACACAGCCACACACAAACACACACAAATAGCCCCGATCCAAAAATTATGCAGGACACCCTGTGCTCATGCTTGGAAAGTTGGTGATGTCACCTCTCAGCAGCAGCGTGGACGCAGCCTAATTTTGCAAGCGCGAGCTGTTGAAATATGTAAGTATTTAAACATATTTGGATTTATATTGTATACCGTTTCATAAAGGTTTTTTTTTTTAAATTTTTCATGTGATTTTGATTACATCAGGCAGGGGGGGGGCCCGAGAAATTTTATGGATGAAAAGGGGGGCTCGGCATAAAAAGTTTGCTCACCACTGGATTAACTAATGAAAATTGCTGTATTGCAAACTGCACTTTATCCCGCAGCTCACTAATTTATTAGGGTCCTCATGGACGGGGCTCGAAAAATGCCACCGACATTATGTCAAGAAAATTAAGGCCCTCGTCCACCACACGGTATAAAACCGAACAGAACACAATTACTGCCCGACGCGTATGGTCATACAGATTCCCTACAACCCTCATCAAAAAAAAAAAAAAAAAAAGACACTGGCGAAAGAAGAATTGTGCTTGATTTTCATACCTACATTTGGCATGTTCCCGGCATGACTTCCCGAGCACGGTGGGCGACAATGTCTTTAAAAAGGCATCAACATGCACTGCGGGTGTAGGGTGTAGTCGTCAATTACCTCTGTGCCCTACGAAGCCGTGCCCTCACAAGGACATGCAGCATGGGGCGCGACTTCAGATGGCACCAAAGTGATTGACAGCTACACTGCCCGTGCTACCTGTACGTAAAGTGCACTTTAGTGTCCTACAAACCTGGACCGGTTAGGCTTTGTTTCAACCCACCCCCCCAACCACCGCACAAAAAAGAAAAAAAAATACAGAAGTGACCCCCCTAATTTCCTGGTCCTTCACAGTGTGCGGAGAAGCTGATTTTCTTGAGCAGTGCCGATGGAATTGGGTAAACTGCAGCAGAAGTGAATGAAACTCGGGATAGCAGTACCGTTTATGCACAAACTTAGATTTCGCCTTTTGTTCTAAATTAAACAAAGCTCTCCCCCTGTCTCAAAAACTGTGCAAACCATTTAAATATTAGGGAGACATTCTTCCAACGTAATTATATAAATAAAATTTAAAAAAAAGGGCAGTCTTCATTACAGCCAACCACAATTTTTTCCCCACATTGCTGAAAATACACAGTTTAAATAATCCCCAATACCCTGCTCTTGCAAAATACGATTTCCCAAGCATACATTACCATCTAACAGACAAAATGCGGAACTCCACATATACACGTGGAAACAGCTTTAAAAAAAATATATAATAATAAGATATTCCAGACAGGACACGTTCCCCAGCCAGGCTGATGATAGGATCTGCCCAGTCTTGATAAACCCAACATGGCAAAATCAAAAAAGATGTGTTACTTGTTGCTTCGAGCAAGCACATTGTCAGCGAAACAGTGCATTAATTAAAACATCTCCACAGAGACTCATTGTTATGCTTGTAGAGAATGTGTGGCTTAATCACCAGACCACCCTGTACAGCCGGCTGGCCCTGGATCAGGAAGCAAAGCAGATGGACGCCCTTTCAGCATATGTAAATATTGAAAAATGCGAGCACATGCTTACAAGAGGCGCAGGCATTTAAAAAAAAAAAAAAAAAAAAGGCCCAAAATGCCCTTTGTTGGCTGGAAGTAGGAAGGAAGGACTTGGGGTCTAGTGCCACTTGGCAATGCCCATTGGCGCTGCAGTGAATAAATGGAAAGCACTCTGCTTCTTTACGCCATCGGCATCCCCTTTAAAAGAAAGTGGAGAGATCTCCAAAGTATATATCCCTACCTGGGTTTTCTGAAGCAATTTTAACAGAACTGACCCCAAATAAATAAAAATCACTAACCTCTTAATGGCAAAGTGGGTCACGCAAATGCAGATGCAAGCAGCTTTACTTCACCTACCAATAACGCAGAATACCACCAAGAATCCATAGGATTCAATGGAAACGATAATAGAGAATCTCAACCCACTAGCAAGAAGCCTGGCAACATCTGTAACTCGGTCTAAACCAATACTAAAATATAAAAGGAGATCTCAAATGGACCAGATTTCCCATTGTATTATAAAAAGCATTAACAAGGCAAGGGCCTCTTATTCCTGATCACAATTCTCTGTAAAAGTAAATGAAAAGTTTTTTCGTTTTTGGACTACTTTTATTGTCTATAGGAGGAGTGGTCAAACTTCAGTCATCAAGAGCCACCAACAGGTCAGGTTTTCAGGATATCCCTGCTTCAGCACAGGTGGCTCATTCATTGACAGCCACCTGTGCTGAAGCAGGGATATCCTGAAAACCTGACCTGCAGGTGGGCCTTGAGGACTGGAGTTGGCCACTCTTGAAATATATAGTGTAGGGATAATACCCAAGTTTGTATTCTTGTTTCCTACATCACACACACACACCCTTTATCAATACATGTGTAACTCTCCCTGCCCGGCTTATAGGGAGATTACATCAGGGTGTATTGTATGGCTTCTCCGCACGAGTTACCTTATTCAGGGGCTGGATTCAGTTGGCTGGGCGATCAGGTAGCAAGGTTGCAGAATAATAGGCGCCAACAGTCATTTATTCTTGTCCCCATGAACAGAGACCTCTCATACACAAGTTTACAACGTTGCAGTGGATTTTATAAAGACATACATGAATACAGTTCTTCCATCAGTGCCCACTATTAACCCTCCGATGAAGATACTTTGACTTGGTTCCTAAATAAATGTGGGACCCAGCCCACTTGTTGCTTCAGAACGATCAAAAATCGGTATTCATCCAATTATTCAGGGCCACTACGGGAATCCAGGTGGGTCTTTCTTACTTGACCTGGTACCAGATTGGGAACTGCCTCTTCCACACAGACGAATATTCCAATCCACGGTTACAGCTGATCCGATGGCACCGGGGAGCCTTCTTTTCTGAGGTCCTCTATGGCTTGCTGTATTCCTTGTTCAGGACCCAATTCCCTCTTTTGGAGATCCAAACTTAACGGGTACTGTTCCGATATACAACATAACAGAGGGGCCTGGTCTTTACCATTACTTTAGAAACATGACCTCGTTTACTCTCCCCGAGGTACCTCTCCTCATGTCCTCCTGGAACCTAACCTAGAATAGTTCCTCCTTAAAATACCCTTGCGTGACATCTGGATCCCCATAGCAACCCAGGGTGGGGCCTTGTATACAACAGCCATGTTCGTAACCCTTTAGGAGGGGGCTACACATCCGTAAGCAGGTCACGTTAAGTCACTGTGCTTTAGACAGCAAACCATGCAAGCTGTTCAGATAAGGTTGCCATTGTGGTTTGAGTCAGCATTCACACAGCACATGTAAACAGGAAAGTAAAATAATGTTAGCAACTTCAGAGGGAGGACATTATCTCGGTCACTACTGAATATTAAGAACGGCTTGTATTGGGAAGGGTGTATAATCTGAAAACTGATCACAAAAACAATGCAGATCCGGCATGGCTGCACATGTAATCAGTAATCAGGCCTGGGACATGTTCTCAGAAGCAGGTAGAAGTTGTGCACATGTATAGATATCTGTGATTCACAGGGAGGATTTGGGCTGGATTAACAATTACAGCCACTTGCTCTCATAGTGATTGCTTTGCAACAGAAAAACCGCTGGCAAGAAAACAGATGATTTCCAACCGTGTAATAACATTAAAAAGGGCGAGACCATATACAATACATCACTACCACCATCTCTAGGCCCATTCACCCCACGACAGTTCCGCAAAATACATAAGTTGTACAGTGTTTCAAGGTGGTGTTTGATGACGCAGCTGCTTGGCCGTTCCCTTCAATCAAAACCTGCGCACTCAACCACAGAGGTTTTCATCGTTCATTGAAAATGGGTCTTTGCTAACCGGACACCGGACACACACCCTGATACCCATCGTGCCAGAGGTTTGTGATGTTCTGCTGATTTTTGTTCGTACCCCTATATAAATATGAAAAACGTTTCTGTTTTTTTTTCTCTACATGCCTCTGATTTAAGCAACATGACGTTTTCTACACCCAGTTTATAGAAGATCCTTTCCTCAACATTAGCTGGCCTGGGACAGACAAAAAGGCAAAAGGGACCTTTGTCTTTCCGTCTAAAGTAATGGATAGGCTCAAAAGGATGCATTTTTAATCTCCTGTAGGAGCCGAGACAGATCCCATGGCTGGTGCCGAGGTGGAACAGGTGGCCTAACTACACATGCAATTGCTTTTACGCTATTACTGTGTCTTGGACCAGTTGGGAAATATTTTTCAATAACACTTGAGTTTACTTTAGATTTGACTGAATGCTTAACCTCAGAAGACGCGTGTGATGCGAGAAAGTTTAGGGCATATCCTCCGAACTACATATTTCCCATTCAGTTCTGGCAAAATAAGTCCACGCTTGGTCTAACTCCCCAGACAGGTCTGTAAGCTCTGGCATTACTAAAGTAAAGTCTCTGCTCATTTGATATTGAAGTAGTTCTTATGAATCTCCTTTGCTGTGCTCTAGCACGCAATTTATAATCCTTTAAATAAGACCGCTGTCCAATCTTCTCCAAAGGATGTCCTCTTCCTTAGAAGCAACACACACAATTTTTAGATTAAGCATTCACCTCCCAGTACCATAACCAGTTGCAGCAAGAAGTGCCCTCTGGTTAAGCCATAGGTCCCACAGTCATTCTGGTTACATCCATGGCGGCGTCACAAGAAATGTAATGCTAATTTTAATGTTGGCCAAAACTGCTCCTTTACGTTGTTCCCGTCTTTTTCCCCAGTGTAGAAGCCGGGGACTCCCCAGTTTCCGATATACTTATTGGTGAAGTTACCAGGTTAAAATAAAAGGGCTGGCAAATCATAGGCCAATAGGAAGCTGTAACATCATCAGTTATGGCTGCCTATTGGATGATCATGTGTAGCCACTTTAAACAGCAATACCGGTAACTTAACCAGTAATGATTGCAGCAACCAGGGGGTCTAGAGCTGAAAATAGTGAGGATCAGCTCTGGGGGTCCCTCCGGTTCTAATCATGTGAAAAAAGCATTTGCGAATCTTTTAAATTATTATTATTGGTATAAAGTAGCATTGTGGACCCTCTGCTTCCCAAGATACTAAGCAGAGAAGCTTATGGTTACCATAGTATATTCCCACAGCTAGTGGGCCAATAGGAAGCTACAGTGTATGACGTGGGAGTCACCATGTTGCGTTCCCAGCCTGTGCAGCTATCGTTATGAGCTGGGGAGCAATCAGTCCCCAGAGCAGAAATGAACAGGATTCTGCTCCAAGGACCCCCTACTTCATGGCCATAAAAAAACTCGTCGCCCATGTTTTTTCAGCAACAAAGGATCTTGTACCAGAATAGAAATACTTACGGACACTTCTGCAATTGTAGTATCCCCAATTGGGTACGTTCCACCTAATCTTCTGGACTTGGTCATCTTTTTCAGATTGATCATTCCTGTTCCTAGATCTTCATAGCAGAGTTGAGAACATTTTTTGGAATGGCTTCTTGATTTGCAAAGAGCACGTTCTGTGTAAACACTTCTTCCACCTCAGCAGCAATATCTAAAGCATTTGCTTCACATACGCAAGTTGAAAACTAAATATTTATCCTTCCTCTGAAGAGAAGAAATCTTCTTCAGAAACTGGTTCCAACATGTAGTCAGATTCTTCATACTCTTCCTTAAATCCCCTACAACTTTTTGCTTGAGGGTCCAAGGCAGGAGTATTTACAGAGTCTAATTTCTGTTGGATAGAGGGTTGAACCAAATTAAGAAAAATCGGAGCATGTGGGTTGAGCATGCAATATACAATGAAGAAACAGGCACATGGTCTTAATCATCAAGGAGGTTTAATGTGCCATATAGACCAACGTTTCGGCAGTCTAGTGCTGCCTTTCTCAAGGTGAAGGCTACCTGGGCATGCAACACACCTGGGCCCGGGTGACTCGAGTAATGGCTCCCCAGAATCCTTACATAAAGGGTACTTTTGTCCTGTTAGGTTTGAGAGACTTGTTTGGAGTCCTTTCGGGCCTCATTGACTTCTTGTGAAACATACATCACTGCTGAAGGGTATATAAGAAAACTTGGGGAACTCCAATTAGATCTGAAGTATTTTTTATTAACTACGTCAAGCTTAGCTACCTTCTGGTGGGCACAAAGCTAAGGGGTGGGACTGTACAGATTGATCACCAAAGATAGTATCAAACAGGAATAGTACAGACAGGGTACTAGATGTCCTCAAACAGCCACCTCCCTGGTATCATTTATATCTGTTGGGGTTAACAATGGGTCCGAAGCAGATCACAGGCAAGAAAGCAAAATATATACCGTAGATATCTAGATAGTGAGCCACTGACTGCAGACAGATCAGTCTAAAGGTGATGCAGAGAATATATACGGTCTGTTATCAGGGTCAGAGAATACCTCCACACTCCTTTTAATCTGGCATGTTAAAAAGAGGTATACAAAGACTGAACACACCTGAACGCAGACATCCAAGTCCAGTATGCTGTCTGGCCTCCATCAGGGCACTGCTGTGCAAGGATGCATTCGCTCCACAGGGGCTCTGCCGTACCAGCATTGCAGTCAGTGCGTGCTCCCCAGCAGCGTTCCCGGCAGTGACATCACCAGAGCTACTGCGGCAGTCCTGAGCAGCCACAGCCACCTCTGGTACTCCACACCCCTGATTTCTCCACCTTCAGGTGCAGCCATACTGACTGAAGGCGGCCAGGGGGGTCTGTAGTCTATATATACCCTCTCCCGGAAAGGTTTTTGGCCAGGACTCACTATGTGCAAGAATGCACATCTCCTTATAGTGTTTGTGCTGCTATTGGAAGATGCCGCAAGAATGTTTTTTCTTCTTTTATGGTCTTACAAATAATTTAATATACATTTACACATAAAGACAGCTCTCTCATAGGTTAATCACCACTTCTACTAGAGCCCTTAAAAAAAAAAAAAAAAGAGAGAACAACGTTTTTGAAACGTGTCAGGTCTCTTCTTCAGATGTACACCAAAGAAATCTATACTTCTCCAGGACCAATAAAGCTCATCTATGTATCAATAGCCGAGACCGCTCACACAGTTGAAAGGGTTCGTGTTTTGAAGATACATTAATAAAATGAAAACTCGTTTCCTATCCATGTTATGATGAATGCCAGCTTAGTTTGTAATGTGTCTGTTCTATTACAGGGGCCTGCAACGCCCAAAAGGGCTCCCATTTGCATCACTCAAGGTCAAGTTCACATACAGGCCATGGGATACGAGTGTGCTTTTGATGAGGCTCAGTACTGCTGCCCTGCCCGTCACCCGCCAGGAATATTCTAAAGGTTAAGCAAACTAAATCTGATTTTTATACTGCGGAGCAGAAATCTGCAGAGCCGTAATGCCACCCTTATTACTAGCACAAAAAGAGGATTTCAATGCTGCTCCAAAAAGGACAAAGTTACACAATGTTACATTCATTGGAAGGGTGGCAATCTTGTTGAGAAGCCTTTACAACACTAAAACGGGTTTAAATCTTTAAATAAATGCTTCTGACTTCAATACCAGTTCCAGCACAAAACAGTTTGCCTCCACATTCAAGATAACAATGAACACGAGTCTAAGGAAAGACTTCATACCAGAGAGATGTTTTGAAGTTTCTTTTAAAGTCATGTATAAAATACCATACACCAACATTGCCACATACATGCAGGTATGTTTAATAACCAAATTGAGACTACATACTGATCCAGCTAGTCAAAAACATTTGTAATGTACAGATGTATACAGATAATTTTTGATAAGAGATAGACGGACGGACGGACACACAGAGACACACAGGGTGATAATGGTTGAAAGGCAGGGGTGCAGACCTGTCTTGAGACATGTGAATGTGCTCACAATTTATTGGCTCTATGCTAATGGTGGAGGTTTTTTTGTTGCCTTTTTCACCCACCATAACTTAAAATGTGATATGGTAAACCTACACAGCCTAGAAATATTGCAAAGCAAATATAAACCAACCTCACACTGATGATACCCATCAAGGTTGAAACATGTCTGTGAGTGGTCTGCACTTGCTTTGCTAGTCCCATGCTGTGCTTAAAAGCTGTGCGAATGGCGATGCATCTGCTTAAATGGGCTCCATGTGTATGGATATTCCAGACAAAAGGTGACACATTGTGTGCTCATTCGCATGTCATTTCCCAGAATCCCTTGCTGCAGTGGGAGCACTGTGTGCTAGGTGATAATGGTTGAAATGCAGGGATACAGACCTGTCTAAGGCCTCGGTCCCGCTGCGCTCGTTGGCGCGGGCGGCGGGTCGCGAGTTCCCCACCAGCAGGGGAATCCTCGCAAGCCGGTCCCGGTCCCCCCTGGCTGCACAGAGCACTACACGCTGTAGCGCGTCAGCCGCTGGAGACACCAGAGAATGGTGTTTCCTAGCGTTGACGCGTGACGTGTGTGGCTGTGAGCCAATGGGGAGGGGAGGCTTCGGGAGGAGGAGAGGCTTCGGGGAGCGGGGAGGAGTGTGGAGTGAAAGCAGGTGAGTGCCTTTCTCTGTGTGTGTGTCTGAGTGCGTGCCTGTCTGTGTGTGTGTGTGCCCGAGTGCCTGCCTCTGTCTGTGTGTGTGTGTGTATGAGTGCGTGAGTGCCTGCCTGTGTGTGCGCGCGTGTGTGTGTGTATGAATGCGTGAGTGCCTGCCTGTGTGCGCGCGTGTGTGTGCGTGTATGAATGCGTGAGTGCCTGCCTGTGTGTGCGCGCGTGTGTGTGTGTATGAGTGTGTGAGTGCCTGCCTGTGTGTGTGTGTGTGCGTGTATGAATGAGTGCCTGCGTGTGTGTGTTTAAACTTACCTTCCAGCTCCAGCCCGAGTCCGTGGAGGGAGGGGGGGGGAGAGTAGCGGGTCCCTCCGCTCAAGCCACGCCCCCCCTCCCTGTCAAACCGCCCACCTCCCGATCAAACCTCCCACCTCCCGCTCCGGCTCCCGCTCCCTACAGACCGCAGATCGCGGTCTGTGTATCTCAGCGCACCGCCTGTCAGCAGCGCAGGTGCGCTGACTCTGGGAGCGGGGCCTTAGCCTAAGACATGTGAATGTGCTCACAAGTGATATATAGATATCTATAAAAATTAGGTAAATACAAGGGCATTTGATTAGCAGCACCTGTCTGCTACTTAGCATCCTAATTCCTATGGAAGCAGTAAGGGTGTACTTAGTTTTTCACACACAGCTTCTCCATTGTGGCTTTATTTTTGTTAAATAAATCATGACAGTGTAATGTCGTGTTGTTGTTCATCTGAGGTTGTATTTACCTAATTTTTAGACCTGCTAAGCAACAGATGATTGTTATGTCCTGATATGTAAAACCATAGAATTCCGAGGGTGTACTTTCTTTTTCACCCACGCGCCATTTTAATTGAACAGTTAATGATCAATAGTGGTCGTTTGTGAATGTACCCCCAAATTATAGAAAACAGCCACACTTTCTTTTAGCTCCATATCAAGGTCGACATGTGATCCCAAAATGCAACATATTATAAACATGTTCTAAGAACAATATTGAAGCATGCCAGAAAATACATGCTTACAAAAATTTGTGACTTTTTCTGGAAGGTGTGGGGGGGGGGGGAGTTAGGTTGGTTGGTGTTGGGGAGTGGGGTGAGAAACAGGGTTGCCCAATATTCAGCGTTGCTTAGTTTACCATTTAAAATGATATTGACATCCTGTTAGACCTGAGAACATATCACAACTGAGGGACATGCGAGAAGACAGGCACGTAGGATTCATATATATATTTTGTAATAAAGGATAGAAAAAATAATCTAGTCACTAATGTGACACACACACACACGCTTTGACTATAATGCGGACTTCAGGCATTCCTTGAAAAGGTTAAAAAAAAAAATAAACAACCAAAAACAAAAACAAAATAAATACACCACCAATGGAAAGACTACATTGTGACCTTGTGAAGTTCCAGGTAACAGTTTCTTTGTTTTTCTTCTATAACTGAACCCCTGGTAACTGCTTGGAATGTACACCCGGGAGTATTTCTTCTTTAAGGTGCATCTTGCAAGTGTTCAAAGCTGGTCATTCATCATAAAGTGAAAACCTACCTAGATTTTCCAAATTCCGTCAGCGTTCCTGCATCCTCCTCTCTACATCACTGGCAAACTGCAGATAAGTTGGGTCTTTCCGTGCTCTAAAAACAGAAGGAAAAAAAAAAAATAGGTTATTGTCTGAGCAGTGGCAGCACCACAATATTACAGACAACGCTGGGCGAGATGCTTGGTTTTATGTTGCTTTGAACTAATTAACGCTATATGCCAAAATTCTGGTTCTTCTACACACTTAAAATATAAATGGTGCATATCAGTATCAGATGAATTTGTTCAGCCCTTTGCAAGGTGTGGCTAGTTTCTCTCTAGTCAGAAATAATGCAAGTCTGTTTGCAACATGTTAAAAAGCCCTATAGAACAGAGATTAAAATAGTAGTTGCAAATAGAACTCTTGTTCAGAGGCTGCACACAATGGATATCCTCCTCACTGACCAATCAGCAAGCAGAACTACAACTTAGCTCAGTCTTCAAAATCGCCTATGTGAATAAAAGCATCATGTAACCACTATTCTGTGGTGAAGGGGGATTCCAATATCAGGGGGTTAGATACGTGTATATTTTTCAGTATATAGATAGTGGCGGACTTCAAATTTTGCCGCCCATGGGCACCTTACCCCGACGGCCTCCTTTGAGTCGCGAAATCAAATAACGCCACAATGTCACGAGATTATGTGTTTCCATTACAACACGTCACCATATGATGTCACGTGGTCATGGCAACGGGTTGCCGCGCCATTCGACGCCACGATGCTGAAGGAGTGGGGCACACAGGAGACGTTGAGACCTTTCCAGAGGCCCCACGCAATCAGTGGGGGGGAAAGAGCAGCAATCTATGACCTTTGGCTGACAGTTCACCGCGTGCCCTCCCGCTCCGACAAGTCAGGTCAGATAAGTGGATATTTAAATGCCCCACACAGGACCGCTACACTGCCTAGAGCGGCCGCTCCATCTTTAAAAAAATGTCTTGTATGAGACATAAAAAGATGCATTCAGACCTGGCTTGTCGGAGCGCGCAGGCGGTCGGCCGCGCGGTGGACATTGTGGCGGAATGTCCAGTGGCAACGTGTCTCAGAGGCGAAATGTCCCATTCCAAGAGTGTCGCCTCTGTATGCCGCCCCCAAATTATCTCACCCTAGGCCCGGGCATATTGGGCCGAATAGGAAATCCGCCACAGAGTATAGATATTTACAAGAGTAAAACTAACCCTAAATGGTTAGGTTCTCTGTACCATTACGCAGACTTGTGTGCATAAATGCTTTTAAAGCTGCAGTGCGAATCACTAGGAATCCCTGTTAATGTTAGGAAGCTAAAGTGACAACACAGATGTAGCAAAACTTCCCGTCTTGACACCGAAGGATTAACGTCCTATTGAGAAGCATGGATCTTCCGCAGCCCGATCGCAGCAGACACTGTTTCCGGCGCCGCTAACTTTCATCCACTGCGTCTTGCTATATCTGTATGTGTGCATCAGAATTCCGTGACCCTAATCTTGCTCTCTCTACTTTGCTTACGAGACAAGAACAGGTTCTGCGCATCTGACACACCCATGGATGCAATAAAGCCTACTGTGCAGGACGTGTTTCTGCATTCACACCCCATCCTACAGAAATAATTCCCTGAAGATTCCCTGCGTTGCAGGGACATCTACACCTTGCCACAATCCCACTTTGGATACAAAAGTGAGCGATCCTGAATCTTGGCCAAGCCAGAACGCCTCTCTCGGGCAGAGCGCCCAACATTTCTGGCTTAGTCTGCCCGCAAACCTGCCAGACCTGCTGGGTACCAACACGGAGTGCGTATTTATTTTCCTTCCACTTCTAGAGGAGATTTCTGGTTATTAATAAAGCGAGCAGAGATACCTTGAGGAAGCTCTGGAGCAATGCAGGCTATGGATACCTTCTGTAAATAAAAGGGCCATGGAGATTTATAGTACATTGTATGAATCCACAGCTATGGCAATAAAAAGATGTATTTATTTTAAATGGAGGCCAATTCCATACTAGATGCTTGGGCAGCCACGGGCATTTTTTTCCCACACTAAAACTCACTTGTAAGTTAAGGTCATGTAATATGGTACAAGCTTGCAATATAAATTAATGTTTAATGTATGTAAAATAACATACGCTTGTGGCCCTGCTGCTCCTAAATGTTCTCTCATGTGGTCCTTTTGGAGGAGAACTGGTTTACAAGGTAATGAACTAAATAAAAAATAAGTGCGCCTAAAAAAAGGTGCACACACATACTGAAGTTGGCCAATAGAATTTCTTAGGTGGCTCTGAATGGGGAAGTTTGTCAAATCAAGTGTTTCCTTTACCCTTATCAGAAAACCAAGAGAGATAAGGGGAGGGTGATTCTGGCTGTACAAACTTGGATTAACCAGAGAAAATCAAACACATCCCAAGATTAACTTTACAAATAAACACACACTTATGTAACACACTTCTTCTCCTCCCACTACCCCCTCCCCCCAATCGCAGATAGGGACCCTGTGGGGAAATCTACATGTATTACCAGTCATATCCATATCCTGTGAGCAGGAGTATCTGTAACCCCTATTGGCTGTCTGATGGCATGCGATAGGGGTGAAAGGGCAGTCCCCAGAGGTTTCTGGATAATATAGTCCCCGTTGGACCTCTTTGCTATTGGGGCCGCGTGCACCTGCTCCACTGTGCATGCGCGACTGGGTAATGGCCGCCGCTAACTCTATCTGCGCATGTGCAACATCGGAAGGTCCCTGCCCTTACGGATCGCCACCTCTGCCATTTCCCACTCACAGTAATGGCCGCCGTATCGCTTCCGTGCATGCGCAAGTACATCCAAGATGGCAGTGCCATGCAAAGGGAGCCGCCGGCCAGCCCGTCGCCACCCGCAACTTCCCTTACTGCAAAGAAGGTAAGGGAGGGGAGAATGGGGAACCGGGGAGCCAGAGGGGACCTGGCTACATCTAAATTGGTTAATTGAATTAGTTCACTTTGGTCCTAGGAGAGACTGCCCCTTTAAAAAAAAATAACCCAGATTATGTTTTACAGACCTCTAGTAGCATAGGGTTAATGCAACAAACCGGTCTGCCTCTGGTAGTGGATTTATCACACACTTTCTTGTACCTTGCTAACCCATTGAGTGCCAGAGCAGCATGCAACACCTGCCAGAGCACTCAAGAGGTTAAATGCTTGCACCTATTATATAGATCAGTCAATGCAAAGTGGAGGGGATTCAAGTCACTTGTAGCCTTAACCAGTCACACTCTTCCCCCCCCTTACCCCCCACATCATTTGCAGGTTATTGTTGCATTACTTCACAACTGAATCAATGTATTTTGCCCCTCCTGTTAAACTCACCCCCCCCCCCCCCCCCCCCAGAGTGTTCAAAGGACACAGGGAGAAGTAAAAAGATGCAGATTATTTCCTGTGTTCATTGATAAAAAGGTGTTACAATCTCAAATGCAACATTAACAGAGCTGAAAGGCGGCTCTAATGTAGGATGTGTTCTGTCAAGTTCAAGCCTTGGCTCCAGGGGAAATAGTTTTACCATTTGTTTTTTTTGGTTTTTCTGCGCAGGACATGAAATGATCCACATCTTAAAAAAAGTCAGTCAGTAAAATTGTTCAAATTCTTGATGGCATTCAGCACAACCGACAACCCGAGATACGATTTCCCACCATTTGAAAGCAGCTTTTAAAAGCAAAACCATCAGTGTGATGGGTTTTTCTATGAATACAAAGTCCTTTCCCCAAGGACAGATGGATATTTAAAAAAAAAAAAAAAGTTTGCTTAGATTGCACAGAAATTATCCACATATTTAGATATCGTATAAAGAATGTATAAAATGTCTATATCATGAAACATTGAGTCAAATCGAGACAAGCATTTCACATGCTAAATGGTGTTGCTTTCCTAATTTTAAAGGTGGCAAAATTAGCTCTATCCCCATTTATTACGCAAAATTGGCTCATTATGAATCATTTTTCTGGATGCATTTTTAAAAGTGTTAAAAAAATAAAAACGTAACTAATTGCTGCCAGAGACCTGCAAAATATTGCAATGTGCTGCATGCCATTTGATCTCAAAGGGTTAAAACCGCATCCACACGCGAGTTCAACTCGAATTGAAATTTGCCCCGGCCTAGAATAGAGAGATGCCGATATCTAGGATTTCATCTTTTTTTAAATTTTGTGCCGCCGACCTTCTGGCTGCCATTACAAGGGCAATGAAATAGCTTGACCGCCTTGCACGATGTCAACAATAATGGAAGCCCACCTCTCATTCCAATCGTAAAGCGCCTCGTCGTTCCGCCAATTTCCATTCGGAGCAGATAGTGCCTTGAACGGGGCCATGAACCGGGAACAATCTAGCCATCTTCCTGGGACCCTCAAGGGGTGCTCAACTCTAGTCCTAAAGCCCGGCTTCCCCCCCAACAGGTCAGGTTTTCAGGATATCCCAGCTTCAGCACAGGTGGTTCAATCAGTGCCTGCTTCTGGACATGTGACTCACAGTCCCTGCTTCAGCACTGGCGACTGAGCCTCTGATTGAGCCACCTGTGTTGAAGCAGGGATATCTTGAATACATGACTTGTTGGGGTAAGAGGGGAAGGGGGGGGGGGGGGTCGGGGAGAAAGGGGGGGGCGGCTTGAGGACAGGAGTCGAGCACCCCTGCCTTAAGCATTTCTGGGTCCCAGGAAGATGCACCCCTGGCTTAGGGTCTTCAAGGCTTGTGGTGTGCATATTCTTAATCAATCTTCCTCCCTGTATCACATTGCTCTGCATAATTGATTCTTAATTCTTGTGAGCAGTTTTTCCCAATTTTCTTATATTGAGTGCTGCAGGTTCCTTTTCCACCTGTACACTTCTGTATGGGCTCACGGACCGCTACCCCACCCGCACTAGCATCGCCCCTAAATTTAGCTAGCAGGCCCCATTTCTTAAATCGTATTTAAATGCCCCAAACTCTTCCTGGACCTCCACTTCTTGAGGATGAGGATCCATCGTCCAGCTCAGAAAAGGCTGGCTGATCCAGAGAGTCATCAAAATCCATTAACACTAGGAGATCTGAAACGTTTGAGCTTAGTCGGGGATCCCAATTCCTCAAAAGATTGCCAGGATTTCATCCAGGTCAAAGCAATTTTTAAAAAAACGGAAGCAGAAGGAGCATCTTCTGTGGTCTTCCCCTCGCACAAATAGTACACAGCCACTTGTGGTGAGAGGCTGGTAACTTGACATTGCAGGTAGCACAAGATTTTGATTTTGCAGCTGCTTTCTTGGGCTTAGCAGCCCGAGAGTCAAGCTGCGGCTGCTCAGATTTCTGGTCCCCTGAAGCTGGTGGGTCCTGCGTTTTTGTTCATGAGCAGAGCGGCCAATATAGCTGCCTGGGAAGAGCAGACTAACAAGGACAGTGGTAGCCAGCCGATTAAAGCAATCAACAGTGGGGTGAAGACAGGTTGCTAAAGTTGGACAGAGTAGCTGCTTGGAAAGCTGCAGAGTTGCAGAGGCAGATACAGGATGCTCAATTCTACCGAGACGTAAATCTGTGCAAATAAACCCAACAACCACCATACTGCAGCCATGTGCATTGGCAAAGGCTACCTTTTATATACCGGGCTGCTATGCCACCGTACTCCCCCGGCATCCCACGTCAGTGCAACTGGAAGTGATGTCAGCGGAGTGGACGGCGCCTCTGGTGGTGGCTGCGGGAGGGGAATCCTGAGAACCAGACCACCAACGGAGCAACCCTGTGCCTGGCTCCTGACCAACCAAAGGGGGCTATGAACGAGACCCTGGCTGAATGTGGTCCTTCCCTCGTGGACAGTTTAAGAGCGGCCAGTTTGGTAGAAAGCAGGAAAGTCTCATTCACAATGCCATTGCCAAAAAATAAAAATAAATTCATTGGGAGATATTCTTATCCAACCTAAACTGGGAGAAGTAAATCCTTAATTTACATTTCATTAAAAGCAGCAAAAACGTGATCGTGTAGATCTTTTAAAAATAAAATCAGTTCTGTAGTATAAGATAATACGGTCTACATTATTTTACTGTAACAATAATGCATTTCAGACTGCAGCACAATGTTAGAAGGCGGCCATTTCGTTAGGCATACAATCTTTACAGATTTATAAAAAGGAGCATCAAACAATTGCCAGTTTAGGTAAGAATGTAGAATTATACATTGTTAAATGCTTTACAAAAAAAAAAAAAAAAGGAAGAATGTAGTATTGCTGCTTTACAACAGCAGATCTTGCTACCCAACCACTGGACAGCATTGCATAATGGGACAGAGACGTAATGTTCATCGGAAGATCAAGTATATTTCTACTCGTACAAAGAGAAAAAAAAAAGAGACAAGAAAGAAAAATGTATTGGTACACCGATAAAATAACGCTCACTTCATGCGAGAAAACATCGGAGGGTGTGGGACAGTGTAGGCACAAGGACAAAGGGCACGGAGATCTCGCTGGCAGTCTGGGCGAAACGCGTAGGGTTATGGTACAGGCACTCGATTGGTGTAGTACGGAGCCAGACAGAACTTGCCAACCACTTTGTTTGGCGGACGCCAGAACCAAGGAGAAGGAGTGGTAACGGAGAGCAGCAATTTAGCTGTTTAAAGCTTGGCGCCAAAGAGACAACGGAGACAAAGACATGCGAGACTGCTCGACGTCACTTCCGGGATCTGGTGCAGGATTATTCTTACAAAAGCTGTGCTCGTCTGTTTTTTTTCCTCTTTGTATTTATAAGGTATTTTCAAGCACAGCGTTATAAAGGGGGTTAAGCTGTATATTTCTACTCACAGTTGGGTTGGAAGTCAAGTATAATGGTCAAGAGGCGACACATTTTTAGTTATGAAAGTAATAGGGTAATTATTTCCAAAGCTAGAACTTAGATTAGTTAGTTCCAAGTTCTAGTATCCATACTGGTTTGAGAATTTTATTGCAGACTGTTACCTTTTAAAGGGGAACAAACATGAGAATTCACAGATTTGGGGTCTTCAAACGTCCTGCATCGCCAACAGTACACATGAAAGAGAGACCATGGTTTCCAATTATCTGTACACTGTAATGTAATCTACGAAAAGCTCGTGGTAGGCCCCCAAAATGTATCACAACCTGCAATGAATCCAGAGGTTCCAGAGCCAAAAAAACTCAGATGGCAGCAGAAGCTGGTTCTTGTTACCCAAAAAAGCCAAGTGACTGCTTCCCTGGGAAAATTCACAATTAAGGATGTGCAAGTTGAAACAAGCAGCAAGATTGTACAGGAATAATAAGTAGAACAATGGGGTAAAAAAAAAAGCAACTGAAAGGGGCACAAATATGCTGTTGCAAAGCGTCCTCTTTTCGACAGCTTACTTGAGCCAACGCACAGGAGGATTGGCTGCAGTACGATGGAGGTGCCCTCATCATAGGAGTTGAAGTTGCAGGTTCTTTGACAAAGGGCTGGGAACCCAAAACATGTTAGAGGACCTCTACAGCGTCATGTGAGCCCGGTTTGTCTTGTTCCTCAATAAAGAAGCTTATTTTTATTGCACCGGATCCAGCAACCGTCGCATCTTTTTTTTCTATATGCACCTCAAAGCAGTGCACTGCCTGCATCTCCCCTCCAGGGATACACCCTTCTGTACCTATCTTGCAGCTGCACGCTAAACACAGGACTTCTGGCAACATTGCCAAGTGTGAGTACGCTTTATTATTTTTCTTCCATGGATGTTATCTAGTCTAGCTCCAGGGGAGTGTTATCATGCTTGGGATTACTAGCTGGGGTCCCACTGTTCATTTCTTTTGAGCAGTGTGGCCAACCTATGTTGTATTTCCCTATACCTCCCCATTATAGGAGTATTATTTGACTACATCTGCTAGCAAGTTATTATTGGATTATTGCGTGTGTTGATGAGGAAAGCGATATGAATTATTGGATTTATTACTGGACTAAGCGATCCACGCATTTTCTCGGAGCACAGATACAGAGCTTGTCTCGAATATTGCCTGAAGTTGCAGGTTATAGTAGGTGACTGGCTATAAAAGGGGTTAAACGTTAGAAGGGGAAGGAAATACACTGTTGAGATTTCAAACTACCAATTTAAGATCATGTGGAAGCATTTAGGACTTGAGACCTCAAAGTCCGCATTTCAGCATTCATTTCCCTGAGAATTTCACTTTTTTCAGGATGAATTTCCCTGGAGGTCTCTTTAAACTCCATCCTTGCCAAAAAAGGAGGAACGTTACAGCGTGTGGAGGTTTTTAAAACAAAAAGTATAAAATATATACGGAGAGACATGTCCCAGAGAACATGAATAAGGAGAGCACCTAACCGGAAGGACTCGTGAACCAAGTGTAATGTTGGGACAAGCATGCATTCATACTGCGTGTCTAAGTGAACAGCATTAGCATTCTGGTGAATGGCAGAAGAGGAAATACAGCGGTTTTCAACTGCAGCCCTCAAGACCCCTTGTACCCCCCCCTATCCCCCCATGTTTGCAGGATGTCCCAGCTTCAGCACAGGTGGCTCAATCAGAGGCTCAGTCAATGACAGCCACCTGTGCTGAAGCAGGGACTGATTGAGCCACTTGTGCTGAAGCAGAAAGATCCAGAAAACTGGACCTGTTGGGGTTTAAATATTAAAAAAAATAAAAAAATAAGTAGTATCTTGGATCCCACTGTTTGAAAGCGACCCTTCTAATCTGCTCACGGCCATCAGTCTGTACCTTCCCAGTTACCAAAGAGGCGGGGAACGGACATGTTAAAAAAAAAAAAGGTAACCACAAAACCAATTGCGGGCTTGTTAACCCATTACCAATTTCCTCTCGCCCCTGCCAAAATTGCACCAAATTGTATTCCCATAAATTCAAGTACAAAAAGTACAAGACTTCAGAAAGGTAACATAATGCCGTTTCAAACACATTTCAGGTTCTATTGTCAGTGACAATTAATGAATAGCCTTCCTTAATTTCCTCTTACAAGCGCTCAACTCTATTGGCAGCAGCAGTAAAACTGGCAAGACAACTCCTTGACGGATCAAGTGAATGCTTTACACATTGATTAAAAACGGTTCTGCAGCCACAACTGGACATGGGAACTAATCAGCTTTCACCGCAACAATATTTGGATCTTGAATAGTAAATCACGGGAGCGGTCAGAGGCTTTCAAGACAAACGTTTGCACATGGAGGTCTCTCGTGTGGACATTTAATCACACACAAAATTGATTGAAATAGGACTAAAATGAGCCTTCTACTGGATTACGATAGGATATGCGATATAAAACAATGAAAACATGGGTGTTACGGAAAAATCATGTACAGTCATTAACTACGTTTTAAAAATCGCTTCGCACTGCAAAGTAAACAATGTTTCTGTACCAGTGCAGCGATAATAAAAACCTATACAGGCAGTCCTCGGTTATCCGACACAATGCGTTACTCAAAATGGCGTTGGATAGCGAAACGTTGTAAAGCGAAACACGTTTTCCCATAGGAACACTGTTTAAATGAAAGGTTCTGTTCCTGAAGGCATTTTTAAATGCTAAAATACACAAAACATTTTACGCAGACAATAAGATATGCAGCACACACAAATTATATAGTGCATATACTGTATTATATATATAATATAATATATCAAAATATAATATATTATATAGTATAATATAGTATAATATATATATTATATACACCTAAACAACTTTGCAAAGCGTCGTAAGAGCGTTGGATAAGCCGTTTTGGCGTTGTAAAAATGAACATAGGTATGCATTGCATAGCGTTGGATAAGCCATTCGTTGTAAAACGAGGACTGCCTGTACTAACAATATCCAAGTGTTATAGTTATAACTACCCATTTACACAGGGCCTGTCACTTCTAAAGTGCCTCTCATTTCTACTTCAGAGGTATTCGTGCCGCTTTCTTTGCGTAGGACATTGGCAGCATATTAATAGTGTTCTGGTCTGTATGTCAGCCTCAAGAAGGGAGATTGAACAGAACAATGGTATCTTTAACACCTCTGCATGTATGGAAAATCTGAGACCTTTGAGCATAAAGAGACGTGTCCAACATTACACAGTGTTAGTGGCGGAGACTGGAATCTGCAAGTTTATGTATTCCACTAAACTATCGCAAAGAAAAGAGCGTCATTTAAAAGACAAAAGCAAACATATGCTCTAGGTTACCCAGCACAGTGCTGTTTTGCACAGGTATTGTATGTAGGAAAGCATTAAAAAAAAAAAAAAAAAAAAAAAAGTGTTCCAAAAGTCAGGCTTTTTATGCTATTGAAAAAAATTTAAACCCACACATTTTACAGCAGTTTCCTACACCATCTCCAATATATTGTTGGCTCACATAAACCTGTCCAAGTCCAACCTTCCTGAAATTTGGTAGCTTTGTAAAACAGGCTGCAATACAGGAAAATGTTGTAACGATCCTATTAAGTTTCCTTTCCAAGCTAAAATTTTATTACCACTCATCAAATGACATACTACCTTCTGTACTGAGAAACCAGATGGTTTGTTCTTTGGTGAAGGAGGGTCATCACGTCAACACATCTACAGTTACCCAGCATCTTGCTTGCCGGGCACATTTATTTTCGTTTTAAAATAAATAGTAGAAAACTCTTGGCTCTCACTTTGCTTTGGAGACCTCTAGAGTTTATGGAGACCTCGAGAGTTTTCAGAACAAAATACACAAGCCAGTTCATCAGTAGTCTGATTCTGAAGGAACCTGTCCCGGGGTTTAATACATGGGACTGCCCAGGCATGTAAATAAGTTCCTGTGTGAAACCATGGAACATGCAGCTGCCAAGTACGGAGACAAAAAAAGTTCCCAGGGATCCAACTACTCTTTCATCAAAACGTTCAGAATAAAATAGATGCATAATTACCATTATAGTAACAAATCCATCTAATGTTCTATTTTCTTACATCATCCACAGTGGTTTCCAACCCTGTGCGTCTGAGATCGGAAACATTGTAAGGTACCCCAACCCTCTCTAACAGCACGTCTGAGATCAGATGCATTGTAAGGAACCCCAATCCTATCCAATAGCGCGCGTTTGTACCAAATACAGAAGAATTTCCAATTTATCGCATCTCAATTTTAAAATGACCAATTGCAGGGAACCCTTTAGGGATGCACGTGAAATCCAAGGCTTACTTGGAACCCCTGTTGAAAAGCATGACAAACAATACTGAAACATATTGTAATTAATAATTATGAGTATTATCTTTAAAACTACAGTTCATGCAATATCCTGCATGTGTGGTTTTTTTTTTTTAATAAAATCAGTTCTGTAGTAAGAAAAATACTTTTAGCATTTTCTGTTTAAAAAAAAAAAAAAAAACTTTGAAAGACCAATTTTCTTGTATTCTATTTTAACAAGCATGCTTGTTCCTATAGCAACGATTTACATTCCCCATATTTAAAGATGTTACTAAACTTTGCCGATCAATAGACAGAGAACGCATTGACCGGCAGCTATGCAGTTCTTTAGGTAATTAGAGATTGCCCACATGAAACTATTGAAGTAAAAAAAGAAATTAAAAAAAAAAAAAAAAAAGACTGAACTGCTGTTTTAATTCAGGAATATAAATAATAAATAAAACAAACTCAGTCAATGCTTTAATAAAAATGGCTCACTCACTGTGCAAGCACAAAGTAACAGTTCTTAATGGTTCACCATGCAACATTTTTAGAACCCTTCATGCTTAAACACTCTAATCCTCCTCCACCTAGAACATTTTTTTTAAACATTGTAAGAACCAACGAATCATCTGGGGGGGGAGGGGGGTAAGGAAAAAAAATGTATGTGCACACACACACACAGTTATGGTGGGTAAAAAAGTGACAAAAAATCCACAGTAAAGCATATAGCAACTGTAAATATTACTGTATATTCATTTGCATGTCTTAGACAGGTCTGCAACCCTGTCTTTCACCATTATCGCCCAGCACACAGCACTTCCACTGCAGCAAGGGATTCTGGGAAATGACATGCAAATGAGCACAGAGTGCCACCTTTTATCTCAAGCGCACATTACATGAACAACCCTTAGCCAATGCCTGCTGCTTTAGACACAGCTTTTAAGCACGGGCTTGGGAGATGCAAAGCCAGTAAACCCACTCACAGACATGTTTCAACCTTGATGGGGGGTATCAAGGTTGAAACATGTCTGTGAGTGGGTTTACTGGCTCTGCATCTCCCAAGCCCTTGCTTAAAAGACGTAGGTATTACATGTTGTATTTGAGACTGTAAAACATCTGACATATCGTTTAAATACGCCTTGTTGGTCACAGGTTGTCTTTAGGACAGAGTTTGACCACGGAGTACAGTATATATATTGTCTCCGGATGGACACACTCTTGTCCATCACAAGTTGTCTCATTAGTCATATATGCTATAAGTCCATTGGTCGCTCTAATTTAGAGGAATTTGGTTTGACTATACATGATATCTTGTTTCCGATTTTAGACTTTATTAGTCATTGTAGTTATAGTATTTATTATAGTGGGACATCAATAACAATATATCTTACAGTGATGCACACAGTGTTTCACATGTTTGGTGGTCAATTGGTTTATGTATGTTTGCTGTGTGTGCCACGCGTTCTCATGCTGGAACTGGTCCTTTTGAGTATTCTTTAAGCCAGTAACAACACATAACATAACATGCTTTATTGAGCCTTTGTATATGAGCTTTCTCAAATGGTCCCATTGGTTAGGTGCCCTTCCTTATAATGTTTGGGCATTTATTATGCATAACCTCCTATATGTT